>NC_080396.1:32348200-32657300 GCF_030265065.1 Corythoichthys intestinalis
CCAATATCGTTCAGGCCTATATTGTAGTGTACAAAATCAATGTTGGTTGAACAAAGGAACTTCTTAAATTGGACTAATACCAGTATAGTTACACCTTTGAATTAGACAAGTGAAAGGGTGTGTTGCCAAAATATTTTGAGTGAATCAAGAGTTGTAATACGTCAAGAAAATGGAATACTGTTACAAAGACCGCAACTGATTGAGCATGTACAGAAACTTTAAAATGTCTGTGCTAATTTGTTATCTACTTTTTAACTGTTTCATCATGTATCAGAATTCATGTGCTTTGAGCACATAGCGCGACTGACGTCATGCTTGTCCCACAATGTGTGTTCTTATAAGCAGTGTAATTTTTTGGTTTTAATCAACAGTGTATTTTCTCCATTATTGCTGAACGATTAACCTACACCACACTGACATTGAGGCTTTTACTGATGCAATAGTCTAATGAAGCTAATTTATTTTCTCTCGTATTTGAGTGACAAACCCTTTCGTCTAACAGTGCACGTACAGTAGTCTGCAGATTGGTCGGTAGAAATAATGATAGATATGAGACAAGTATAAAAGAAAATAAGTTGGGTAAAATATTCAGCGAAAGAGTTAGTCCCTCTGCTGATTCTTAAAGGGTACCACAGATAGAAAGACATGTAGTTTTTAGATAAATGATAGTATGAGTTATAATAATTAGTAAAACTAGTAAAATTAGTTAAACTAGTAGGTCACCATTCCATTGTTGTTGACGGCAGTGCACTCCGGGCGGTGAGGTCACTGGGCGACGCTACCGGGCCTCCACAGTGTCAGTCTTTACCTATAGCCTATAAGTCTTCAAGTCCGAGGTTCCCTTTAAAACTCTTATAAGCAACAATTGTTCTCGTCTATGAAAATGTTATTAGAAACACATAAAATATTGCTATTGATTTAAAAATTTATAATATTTAGTACATGTTTTGACCTACGGAGGGCGCCATATTTTATGCGCGCAATCGAGGCTCGGAGTGATGACGTAGTTTGTCACTGTTACTGTCACTAGACGAACACTACCGGTGTTCTGCAATGCCTTTTACGCAGCGAGATGTCCTACACAATGCTCAGTGCGTGCACACACGCGCACATCAGTTAAAAGCGACGAGTACTCACAAATTTTTATTTTTATTGAGTTTTTTATTCTCTTTTCATTGTCGGAGAAATACTTTTTGCATGTATTTCCCTCTCATACTTTTAACCATTGTGCTTTCTTGTGGTAGCAGTGTTGATCTGTTAGTCACGTAGCATATTTAAACCGTCCTTATTTGATATAGCTATATTTAAGTATTTTATTAAGGCATTTTTAGTATGTTCTGCCTGTACGCATCCAAAGAAAAGTTGGAAGCGCACGATAGTACTTTGGGTGTCGAATTCGCCAGGTGGAGGACGTTTCGCCGACTTAGGACATTTTGGCATAATACCAGGTTACTCCAATTCCATCTACGTGGCGAGACGTCCAACACACGCGTACATCAGTTAATAGCGGCGAGTACTGACTAGAGGTGGGAGTCTTTGGGCACCTAACGATTCAATTACGATTACGATTCAGAGGCTCCGATTCGATTATAAATCGATTATTGATGCACCACAAGGCCCCACCCCCCCGCTTTTAATTTTTTGTACACTGCAATTGTTCCAAAATTGTTCAAAAATCCTCTCAGGCTAAACAAACTACTATTTCAATATCAAGTTAACCGTTAAAAACAGTAAAATACTCAAGTCCCCATTCTGTATCGGCAGCTTTAAACTATATTCAATTAATTTAATGTGATGAATCAACCGTTAAAGTTGTTAAAATGGCTCCCGTTATTCCATAATTTCCCTTCTGTCTACTTTCGACGTGAAAGTTTTAAAACTGCTTCATCATTTAAAGATCGCTACAACAGAGCCTTCTAGACAAGTCTACTGCTTTAAGATGGCACCTGTTTACTAGCGCGGGAAAGTCTGTCATTTTGCATCTAGTTCTTGGTATATGATCTAACACGGCCGTCGTCTGTCATTTCACATCTAGTTCTAGATATATGTGATATCTACCATAGCCGTATGTTTGTAGCAACTAGCAACTGGGTGCTGTTTGTAGTGGCTGACGGCCGCAGTCAGGTATTATTGTTTTGTTTTGTTTTTTTTATCTAGCGGCATGAGTTAAACGTGATATTTACTCTCAGTCCGTTCCTCATTGTGTCCTGAAGACCGCGCTGAATGTGTTTTATTTCCGCTTTACCTGGTATAATTCAATAATCGGAATTTGGATGTTTGTAAATCGTTCTCGAATCTTCCACGGCCGAATCGCAAATAATCTAAGAATCGGAAATTTCGCGCGCCTCTAGTACTGACTATCTGTGTTTTTTATTTTTATTACCTTTTCATTGCCTCAAATTACTTTTTGCATGCGTTTCCCTCTCATACTTTGAAGCATTGTGTCTTTCTTGTGGTAGCTTTAAAGCAGATTGTTGATCTGTTGACCACATTAGTCACGTAGCATGTTTACACCACCCTTATTTGATATTACTACATTTAAATATTTTCTTAAGGCATCTTTAGTATGTTTGTCTGTATGCATCTAAACAAAAAAAGCTGAAAGCGCAAAGTAGTACTAGGGGTCTCGAATTCACCTCTTGTAGGACATTTTGCAGGTGTAGCACATTTTGGCAGAACAGTTTTTTCCCCCATACTGCCGTCTCGTCTCATCCTGTCTTTCCTGTTGATTTTGCTTTTGTTGCTCGTTTTGTGAAATATCGTCAGTGCTGTCATGCTCGTAATGTTCATCTCGGGTTTAAATTGAAAAGGTGGAACAGATTACATGTTTATGTCGCCAAAGTCATACTCTGGAAGCCCGGCTGCGTAACCATGTGACGTCACCGCCCTGCGACGTTAAAAACAATGGCGACCTACTAGTTAAACTAATTTTACAAATTGTATAAAAACGAAAACATCAAGAGGGGTTTTAATACTAAATTATTTAAACTCATAATAACGTTTATCTTTTAAGAGCTATGTCTTTCTCTCTGTGGATCCCTTTTATAAAAAAAAAAAAAAAAAAAAAAAAAACTTTTGCTTACAATTTATAGTTACACACTACACAGATAACATTTTAGGCGTCATATTTAGAAATTACATTTTTAAAATTGTGTTTTCTGGATGTGGGACAGACCAGAGCTAAAATCAGAGAAGCTGGTTAAAGCTCAAAAAAGAACAGCACCACTGAGACCCAGACTAATTAGCGTTGTGGCTGCACACAACCAAGCCCAGAACCAACACTCTGGTCTGTCCATGTTCAAGTGTTTACCTGCGCTTTCAACACAAAAGACAGGTCAAATACCACTATGTAAAAGCAAAGGTTCATCTTACTCCCAACAGGCATTAACCAAGCACCTGTTACCTAGACACACTGGCTAGGCGACGCTGAAAAATGATGAGTTACGTGAATCAAACTGATGGTGTAGTAAAATATCAGCATGTCTCCATTTGCTAACATATTTATAGTAAGCACTCTTTGACACAAATTTGCAGGTGACACTTAGAGGTGACATGACAGGCAGGCATATACATATACTGTGGTACCTCGACATACGAATTTAATTCGTTCCAAGACCTGGTTTGTTGGTCGAAATGATTGTATATTGTGATGTTATAATTCGATTAATTTGTTCCATAGCACAAAAACATATGACAAATCCTTAATAAATACTGCTGGTACTTTATGAATAGCAAATACACATATAAAAACAAATACATTTTTAAATTAAAAGGAATTTTAAAAAAACGTTTTCATTGTCTCCTTAACTAATAGAGATTGGCAAAAGGGAGTCAGAGGAGACAGTGAGTGTGGAGGTAGAGGAGGATACGGTGAGCTGTGTTCTGTCTAATTTAACAAATGGATTAAATTAGACACATGTAGAACAAATTATGAATAAATAAGAGAAAAAGCTGTTTTATTGTCACCCAATTTACTGGTGAACGGGGGTTGGAGAAGACAGTGAGGCGTGTTCTGTCAAATTCTAGTTCACTCACGCGCATACCACACTCATGTTTTTCTATGATTTCCTTCTTTATTTCAATGGTAAGCGTCACCTTTTTTTCACCTTCATTTACCCTCTTGGGACCCATGATGATTTATCTCCCAAGAAAATCCGACAATCTGCCTGCCATCTTGTGGGAAAACAATCAGATTGCGGCGCTGTTGTAAATCATCGGATTTCGAGCATTTTGTCATATGTCGAGACAGATGACTAGTCAAATTTTACGTCTTATGTCGAAAAAAATCGCATGTCGATCCATTCTAATGTCGAGGTACCACTTTACTGGCTTGTTTACGCCCAAAAGGTTTTTGCTGTCTTGCAGTTCTTATTTCTTCTTCTTGTCTTATTTACTGCCTGTACACAAATCAAGCAGTCATAATTTTTTAGGCTTTTCACCATTCTCTCAGAACTTTTGACCAAGGGTGTACTCCTGGCTGGCATTCACAGTGATAGATCTCCTGTCCATTTGAACTGGAAGGTGTTGGCAATGAATGATCAGGTTTCAGTACCGAGAATGATCACTGTCAGCCTTCCAAGTTTAAACGGTACAGGGCTGGTGTCTTTTGCTGTGCTCCTGTGCCACATGAGCATAAAGCCTGACCGTGGATGCTATTAGCTCCCTTGAAAAGTCAACAGAAATTGTCTTGCTTTCTAAAATGTGCTTTTTAGGACTTCCTGTCATGAGAAATAGAGAAATTAACCAGGAAACACTCCTAGATTATTTTACTCGTGCATGACTGACATTTTTTAGAGAGTCATTGGTCACAGTCACAGATGCAATGAGAGAGACTCATCATTTTCTTCTGTTCCATTCAAAGCCATGGCCCGTATATAATGGAGAACTGACTTGGAGAATCCATTGAATGGAAAGTTCACCCGATTATTCTGTGTTAGGAAACCTCCCCCTGATAAACGCCAAACAACACCTGTACGTAGCCTGTACGAAACTAACTAAAATCTTGTTACGGGGGACAGAGAACATTCAATGTGACTAAGAAACAATGTGGCAAGATACAGTAGACCAACATAATCAAGGTTTTTTTCTATGCCTTTTAAACAGACTTGAACGACAATCCTTGCAATCTTTAATTTGGTTATCAAATAACCCAGTTTTTGATATTTGCTCACATCAGATAAGTGTAAAGATCAGTCGGTAGGTTATCCTCTGTTTACTCACAACTGCTTGTCAGTGTGAAGCAAGAGAAAGAGAAGGGGTCTCTAGGTGGGGCGGAGTATCGTGTATGAGTGAAGAGCGAGGGGCGTGCGTTAAAGCGGGTTACACATTCCTCCTAGCTTGTCGTCTCACATTTTTACACAGTCACACCGGGTTGTGTGTGAGCATTCAGTGGCCCATTATTAATGATAGAGGAATGCAGTTTCTAGCTTGCTTTCACTATTCCAGCGCTAATGTTATCAGTTCCATTTGATTTTTTTTCTCTCTCTAAATTTATTTTGGTGTGATGGACGGTTAACTGTTGAATGCAGGGCTGAATAATCTGGCCCCCCAATTTTATTTTATTTTTTTAAGCTTGATTTTTCAACTTTTTTGTCTTAACTGGTAGTTTTGATGAATCAGTCCTGAAAAGACAAGTTGAAGATTAGTTATACCTTTTATTTGTATGATAAATCTGCGTCTGTTAAACAAGTCTCCTCACGATCAACTTGAAACAGCAACACAAAATTACAAACATACTAATTCAATAATAAAGAAAAAAAAAGACATTTAGAAAAATATATTGAAAAATATGCATTTAACAATGTAAGGAATAAAACAGTGGCTTTTAAATTGACATATTTTCGGAAGGTAGAATGATTTTTTTTCCTTCTCAATTTTAAGAAAAAAAGCGAAACTGACCATTCAGTTATAATAAAGACCCTGGTTTTCATTATCCAATTAACATTTGTGGTTCCTTGAAATGTGCAGTTTTTTAATGACAAGTAGTCGATGGTGACATAACATACTAAGCCAATAATAACAAATGAATTAAATAATGAAAAGCAGAAAAATAAAATAAATTCGCTCAACAAAGCAAGGGATTTTATTTTTAAAAAAAAAAGTACTGCTGATTTTGTGCACACCTTTGCCACTGGGAGGCATTCTGGTGCTTGACAAAGAATCACTAGGCAATAATAAATGGAGAGTAGTAGAAGAAAATAAAGTTGATAATGTTGATAGTTTAGTTTTTCTCAGCGTGGAAAGAGCAGATGGGTGTAAGTGTTATATTTCATGTCCATGAATGTTCCTGAGGTGTTCGCATTCAATACAGTGACGCAATTCTAATTTTCGATGGAGTGTGTATGGCGTCTTCCATTATATATCAGCATTAAGCTAGCAAGTTTTTGGGACCAAAGGAATGCTAAATCTATTTTTTTATTATAATGTACCCTTTAGTGTTGTCCTAGTCCAATATTCAGGATTGGTATTGGCGCCTGATGTGGCTACTTTTGAACTATCGAATTTGGTTACAAGATCGGACCTAATCTTGTGTTTGCAGCAGTGTCGCACTTTTCGGCTTCTGCAAATCAAATCACTGGGCAAGTGAGTGTGTGCGTGAATGGTTCTGTGTCTATTTGTGCCCCGCGACTAGCTGGCAACCTGTTCAGGGTGTACCCCGCCTTCTGCTTGGAGTTAGCTGTGATAGGCTCCTGCACCCCCGCGACCCTTCACCCTTGTGAGAATAAGCTGTTGAGAAGATTAATGAACGTTCCAATATCGTTCAGGCCTAATTTAAGGTTTTTTATTTATTATTATTTTTTAAACTTTTTAATGACTAAAAAGTAATAGAAGAATATTATTGTATTGGCACATTCTCAAAATCAGGTGACTCTGACTCAGGTGCAAAAATATGGGATTGGGACATCCATAGTTTCAATACCTTCCTAATTCACAGTTGCACACTGTAATTTTCACGTCAACTGTCGTGTAAATAATGGCTTGAAAACCATCAACATCGGACTCTTTTTGAGGGACTGTTCGCTATCTGCCGAACTATGGTCAGGCTGCATTTCCATCACATTTGATTGATTAAAGAAGCCATGGCATTATAAAAAAATTCAGCCCCCCAAATTTTAAATCTATGATTTTAAAATCAGTCAGTATGTATCCGCTCCCATTCTTGTTCTTGTTGTTTAGGCAATTTCACTTTTAAATGCATAATACAATATTTCCAAATTACACACCTGGAGCGAAAAGAGTGATAGCTTGTTGGTAACCATGTAACCAGTACTAGTAGTGTATTGTACTAGAACGCTATGAGTTGATCAAAATGAAAATACGTGTGTGCTGTATGTAACTACTGTGGGAACCTTGCACTTTTGGACTTAAAAAATGCTGTCAGTTCCAAATGTTATGTAAGATGTGGTCATTTATCTTGAGAAGCAGATCTCGTGACCATTATGTGGTGCGTCATCTCTTATGGGTCAGCGTTGTTTAACGGATGTCCCTGAGATTGCTGAGGCTGTCATGTGGCTTAGGTTGATCTTTGGACAGCTCTGGTACAGTGCTCTGATCAATTTGATAGTTTGAGATACTACTTTTTTCCCCCCTTGAGTTGTGAGGGCAGTATGTTTGCACGCAATTTTGAGTGCTAGAAGTGTGGAGAGTGCCTCGCGTGTCGTAATTCCACCAAATAAAAGTGTTGCATTTTCAGATGGCAGCCATCAGGAAGAAGTTGGTCATCGTCGGGGATGGCGCATGCGGGAAGACCTGTCTGCTCATTGTCTTCAGTAAGGATCAGTTCCCAGAGGTCTATGTCCCCACTGTTTTTGAGAATTACATCGCCGACATTGAAGTGGACTGCAAACAGGTACATTTATTTGAACTTTCTGCATGCTCAACGTGGCTCGTAATTTAAAAAAAAACAAAAGGCAAAAGCTGGGGAGTTTCTTTGCAACTCCGCTCCTGAACTCAAGTCAATAACAGGAAATGGATCAGTGCCACCTTCCTGTGCAGTCATGGAAATCCCCCATCCCCCACCCTTTGTACAAAATGACTAAGGTCGTACTTCCTGTTCCTGCTTCCTGCTCCTCAAAATCTGGCATCAGTAAAGTGGGAGTTGAATTGAAGCTGCTCACACTGAAAGTATGACGTCACCGTCTGAGTGAAATGAATGTTGTGATGAACCCACATGGGACATATCTAGTAGCCAAAGTTCTGAATCAGAATTTATTTGTTTTGCACTGACAACAAAATTGAAATAAAATCCGCACATCTCAAGGACAGTGCAAATAGAGGAAATGTACAGGTCAATGAATAATACAAATGCAACAAAAAAATAGATTAATAAATCGTAATAGTTGAAAGAACACAAATTGCTTTTTTGGAGTTAGAGCACAACAATGTACTGTCCTTGTTGCGCATTATGCTATTGTTTAACCTTTAACATTTTTCCTTTTAACTTTTTTAAAAAATTGTATTAAAACTATGTTGGGCAAATTAATGTACTCAAGGGGGCCCAAAATGCGATCTGAAATAAAGTTTGTCTAAAACTCTGCTAAAAATATGTGGCATGCAGTCGGGTTTAGAGTTTGAAGTCGGCTATCATCCGGCAGAGAAGGCAGCAGGACATCCTCCCTCCTATTTTTGACGAGTGCTGACCTCCTTTTGTGGCCCTGGCGGCAGGTGGAACTGGCACTCTGGGACACGGCGGGTCAGGAAGACTACGACAGATTGAGGCCTCTATCCTACCCCGACACAGACGTTATCCTCATGTGCTTCTCCATAGACAGCCCCGACAGTCTTGGTAAGTGACAAAGCATGCGCATGACAGTGCAAGGACACTCTGTTGCCGGCATTCATATTGGTTAAAAATTGTGCTTAACACTGCTTTGATACCCTTCTACTTTCAGTGAATCAATCTGCAATTATAAAACCACTGGATATTTTTTAGGACGGTATGAATGACAAGCATGTCGGGTGTGTTCTTTCCCACGCTGTGTTGGTATTCCTTCTTTCCACGCATTAGTAGAGGGTCAGTGACCTCTCCGTGTTTATATGTGACCAGACTAAGGAGGAAGTGCCGATGCTTTCCTTTTAAGGAAAAAAGCTGGCATTCAGCACCATAAGGTAGCAGTTCTCAGCCTGCTTAAATGTCAGTTTATTTTTTTTTTTTAATGTTCAAACAAACTTGTTTAAGATAATTTATTTGTTCCTAATCTTTAAACATTTGTAATTATGGTTTTATTCCTGATTTATTGTTTAATTCATGGGTTTGATGAGTGATGCGTGTGTTTCTTGAGCACTTTGCTGGATCGGTAAATACAGTTATGCTCCAACAGAAAAGATTGGAGCTGGTTAAGTTAAAAAAAAAAAAAAAATCATACATAAAGCGCACTTTCAATTTTCAGGAAAATGATTTTAAATGTGCCCTATAGGCTATTACAGTCATGTTAAAAAATTAGGACACCTCATGAAATATTTACTGGTGCACGATAATTATTGGTCTGATAATTATCGGTCCGATAATAGGAATTATGACGTCATCCCGATAATTCCAATAACATTTATAATGGGACCAATAATATGTACTGTTCTGGCCTTACAGTTTACACACTTGTATGGGAAATCAGTTGACCATTTGCGGGGCATTGCTCCCACCTGCTGGTCAGAATAATTCACTGCATCTATTTTTTGTTACAGTAGTTTGGTTCAATCACTTACACATTGTGGTGTCTAGCGGTAGCGTTGACAGTAGTGAATGCTTTCTGTTACGTTTCCGCCTCGGAAATATATGTATTTTATGTTTACCATAACATATGGATGTGCAATATATGTTTACTTCTGTGGTGAAGGGTCATATGTACAGAACTTCATAAGTTGTGTTATAGAAGCCAGCCAATGTTTTCGTAGCTCAAGTTAGTGTGCAATGCTATACATACAGTGGGGAGAATAAGTATTTGATACACTGCCAATCAAATACTTGTTCTCCCCACTGTTATAATAGTTGTGTATATAAGTGTATTTTGCAGTTTGTTGTATATTGAGTATTGAATATGTGTATTTTTCTGTTGTACTTTCACAATATTAAGACGAGTGTATTCCCATAAAATCAAGAAAAGACCAAGCCTTGTGGTTTATGGAAGTGCATTCATTCTTAGCTGGCTGTCGGGCAGTGCAGGAGTAAAACGCACTGTTTTGTTCATGTCATTATAAAAAATCTGGTGAGATCAAAGGCAAAGCTATGTTGAATTTATTTATTTTCCCTTCAGGCATGACAAATCCAAACAAACATACAGGGTTTATATGTGTTTACAATTAATTCAACCCGAAAAGAAAAGAGCTGACGGGAGAAGCCGAAGCTTATTGAAACCCATCCCCAGTATACCATATAGGACACAGAAAATATCGAACATCAATTTTTGACATCCAGATTTCGTAGTGATTACGAATTTTTTTTATTTTTATTTTATTTTTTATAGTAACCATCCCCTCTTATTGTTCATTTTCATCCACCACAATTTTTTTTTTTTTTTCCCCCCCCCGGTTATACATTCAAAAAAATTATATATTTATCATCGGTTATCGGTATCGGCTTTGAGGAGCAGGAAGTTATCGATATCGGTATCGGTTTCAAAAAATGGATATCGTGCACCCCTAGAAATATTCAGTTCCTTATTAAGAAATGTCCACATATCAATGTCTGATCTTGTTTTTAACTCTGAAAAAGAAAGTGATTTAATTGAAAGTAAACAACAAACATTAACTTCATGGTGAATTTATGATGGTGACGGCCGTCTCACTTTCGCCGAAAAGTCCGATCCAAAATACTCTAATGCCCCGGATGGGGGGGGGGGGTCTGTATTGTAGGCATGCAAACTTGCCACCTTTCGGCGAAATTTCGCCGTTTTGAAATCAAAGCGGGCTTCTTAATTAATGCTTAACGACATGGCGAAGTCGTTAATGGTGAGAGCAGTGTGCAGTTTTTGTGTGCAGCTAACATGGCAGGATGTATCTGTGGAGAACTTTTCCACAAGTCCTTCCATAATCAAACATAAGTTAATATTCCTTTCTTTCAAGAAAGTTTGTGTAGTGTTTAATTTGAATCGCTAAATGTGCGCATTTTGCGGCTGTTTAACGTTACACGGATGCGCATAACCACATCGTTGCAATTTTTGATGGGTTGAAAAATTTGTCAGAACACCGGTCCATGAAAATAAGACCAAAATTACACCGGTCCGTGGTGCAAAAAAGGTTGGGGACCCCTGCTCTAGTCGGATGACCTAGACCTATCACCGCCACTCTCTTCTCGTGACCACAAATGACTGACAATAGTGAGACAGGAGTACAGCTGTTCTCTGCTTAATGCAAATGGGACATACTATATATTGTATAATTTAGATTTTGTACAATTTGCTACTTAATGCGTCTTATATGTTCTGATTTCAGGATGAGAGATTTAGACTTGTATATGTTAAATTATTATGTACTGTGTTTAATTCGAGATGTCTCTGGTTGGACTATGAAATGCACTTTTCCGCGCATGCTGTGTGTCCATGTTACTTTGTCACCTTTTTCACCCCTAACCAGTTTGCATGCGTGGTACTGGCTTACCCACTTTATTGTGGCAACAATAATAAAGAAAAACAACAAAATTACAGCGGGTTTCCGCGACATGCGACTGCTACCTCGCCCGTTCTCCTTTTCGCGTCCCTCTACGTCACAGCTCCCCGTCCAATCAGCTCTTAAGGGGGCCGTGCATAGGTACGGACATTACAATACACAATGAATAGGTTGCTGCTGAACCCTTCACACTATGCTGCCGCTGGTTTGAAACGGCCTTTAAAAAAAATCTTTTGCACAGCGTGGCAGCTTTTATTTTGGTGTGGCAGTGCGCCACAATATTTAATATGCAGGGGAAACCCTGTCCTCGAATGCTGTATTAGGTTTACACCAAACATGTCCTCTGTTCTAGTGTTCAAATAATGGAATTTTAAATTTTAGATTCATGGCTAGCGGCCGCCTGGCGTAAAAAGAGCTTTTCTGGCGAAGATTCTTGTGAATAAATGCTTAAATTCTTCATAGATATGGACGTAAAACAGTCTCGATTCTTGGTTAAAAGTAAAGAAACAGTACAGTTAGCGTTTATTTTACGTATATTGACGAAGTACCATGCTACTATGTTAGCAAATGAGGCTAGCGGCCGCCTGGCGTAAAAGGAGCTTTTCTGGTAAATGGTGTTATACTTGTATAGCACTTTTCTACCTCTCAAGGTACTCAAAGCGCTTTACACTACATTGCCATCTACCTACTGGTGACACAGCACCAGGAGCAATGCGGGGTTCAGTATCTTGCTCAAGGATACTTAGGCGAGTTCATCAGGGTGGAGAATCGAACCCACAACTTCTGGGTTGGGCGACATCTACTCCACCACTGAGCCACGCCATCCCCATCCATCTGTTGAAGATTCTTGTGAATAAATGCTTAAATCCCTGAAATCTTCATAGATATGGACATAAAACAGTCTCGATTTTTGGTTAAAAGCAAAGAAACCGCACAGGTAGCATTTATTTCGAGTAAATATTGCCAACTATGAGGCTAATCAGTGACAAAAATTAGCCGCCTCCATGTGTAAACAAAGAAGAAAATTCCTGCGAATAAATTCTTCAATTACACATGCATGGTACGAAAATTATAATATTTACCTTGACTCCTTGAACAAATCACTCCTGAGACAATACTTCTTGTTTGTATGTGGTACAGCTTTCGTAGTTAAATCCATCGTAAGTAGAGATGTCCCGATCGATCGGGTCCGATCACGTCATTTTCAAAGTATCGGAATCGGCAAAAAAATATCGGACATGCCTTTTTTTAATATATATATATTTTTTAATTAAATCGTTTTCTAATTGTATTTAACGTTACAAACATAATATGTTACACTCATCCAGAGTCCTTAGTTTAGGCTTAAGGTAGGGTTATCAAATTTATCCCGATAGCGGCGGTAAGTATTTTTTTTAAAAATGTATCACGTTAAAATATTTAACGCAATTAATGCATGCGCTGCATGACCCACTCTCGCATTGGTGCACTTAATCTGTAATGGCGCTGTTTTACCCATATAGACCCCACTCACCAACGTCACACAATGACGTGTCGCTGTATCCGGCCACCATATTGTCTGTCATTATTTATCCGTATTCTCAATGGTTTCAATTTGTCGTGCAATTTATAGTGCAATTCATGGAAGCCCCGGTGCTTTCAGACGCTGTAAACTCATTGGATGCGTTGCATAAAAGGCGTTATGTGGAAAAGCTTCTATCCATTCACCAGATCCATATTTGATGCTTAAATCGATATTTTTCGACCCGCTGTCTTCGCCGTCTCTGCTTGACATCTGCTATCCTGATATCTACAACTATCTTGTCCACAGAAACTCAGCCTATTCTCACGAAAGTTTGAAAAACTTTAAGAGCAGCACTCTAAGCAACATTACCCCGTGTGACCCTTTACTTTCAATTTTCTAAAATGGCGACAATCATAAAAAAAAAAAAGTTGACTGCGATGGCCGACACTTCAAGAATAGGTGGATATTGGACTATTTATTCAATACAGTACGCAACAACTGTGTCTGCCTCATTTGCAAAGAGACAGTCGCTATTTTCAAAGAGTTCGATGTGACGCGATATTACCAAACAAGACACGCTGACATGTACGACAACATTACAAGGAAGATACACAGCAAGAAATTATAGCAACTTGAAGCTAGTTTAATTTCACAGCAGCAGTATTTCGCAAGAGCCCGAGTGTCGAAAGAGAACGCCACAAAGGCGAGATTGTTGAAATTATGAATTAAAAAATAATAATAATAAAGCAAATGTGACACACAGAAGGGCTTGCTAAAACTGTTTAAATATATTGTTCTACGTAAATCAGCCAAGGTAGCCCCCCGCATTTTTACCACACCAAATCTGGCCCCCTTTGCAAAAAGTTTGGACACCCCTGTTTAACTGATGATCCGTAGACGAGGCCAGCTTCTTTCACTTGGTACCAGCTAAATATTATTCAAAAAAATAATGATGGCGGAAGAAATAAACATCTTGAATTTGAAACTGTATGTTGTTGGCGATTAGTCTCGCAATGATCTTAATTGTGGTTGTCAGCCCAAAACCCTCTAAATATATATTAAATGCATTTTACCAGGTATAAAATGACTACTACATAGTCTGTGGTGATCGTTTGGCAGGCCCGGATCTAGGTTTACCCACCAGGGTGGGCACTAAGAAAACTTGAGGGGGCACCCCAAATGTGGGCTTATTTTTAACCCTCTGCATTTCTCCAGGCTTGGGAACGGCGCAAGTAGGACACTGGCTTGTGTCCCGTTGAGGCTGCATTAATTTTGGGGGGGTTTGTTTTTTGTTTGTTTGTTTTTTTTCATTCTCGCTGTCGGCGTGATGTCACGATGACGTCATCTCGCATAGCAACGTGTCGCCATTTTGAGATGGGGGCACACACAGGTAAACATCCGTAGACAAACGCCTGAAATTCATATATTTCAGGTGTGTTTTGCGTCTTTTTTTCATTAAAAACATCTTAAACATGACTTATTATCAGGAGTCACTGCCGACAGACGCGAGGAGGCGATACAACTTAAAATTAGCGTGTATTGGCCTGCAAATCTGCCCATACAAAGTCGCAGCTGATAGCTGGATAAACAATCCAAAGGAATTGCCTGCAGTGGAGTTCGGTAACATCTACAACTACCTCACAAAGTCACCCAGTAAGTTGACCTTTACCAATTACGTGGAATATGTACTGTGAGGAACTAAGAAAACTGGTAGTATATACGGAGTGATCATTTCTCCCGTAACCGGTAATTCGCCTCCAAGCGTTATTTAGCTGTGAACACGTCACGGCAAAATAACCAATTCCCACCAGGCCAATAATATACCGATTGACCGATCAGAGCAGTTCATGGCAAAAGAAAAATAACGCTTTGCAAGTTGTCAGTTACGGTAATAATAAAAATGCTTAGTCTATTGAATCCTAGCAGCTAATTGGGGCAAGAAAAATCGATTAAAGTTTACTCACCAGTAATAAAATGTCAGCTGCAAACGTACAGTAAATGTGCCTGGATTTAGGTTCCCACTGGCGAGAATGGTCC
The DNA here is from genome assembly GCF_030265065.1 of Corythoichthys intestinalis. NCBI lineage: Eukaryota > Metazoa > Chordata > Actinopteri > Syngnathiformes > Syngnathidae > Corythoichthys > Corythoichthys intestinalis. Next base: position 32,363,343 of record NC_080396.1, read on the forward strand.
ACTGAACCGTCTTGTTTTACTGTTCCTTAATTAATTGCTTTCAGCCATTTGCTTGTCCTTTTCTTCTCACGAGGAAGAATAAAGAACTTCAAATGCGGCTCCGAACTCTTCCTTGTGTTACAAACCTCAACACGGCAACTTTTAGTCATTCCGATGGAAAAAAAGACCGCAAATAAGACAAAAGTTCAACGCGTTTGTACTTCAATAAAGGACAGAGCAACTGCTTGTGACTCGTGTTTTGCCCCCATTTCAATATGGCGACGCATTGTTGTGGCTGGTGACATCATTAATGCCCGGATGTCCGACTGCGAGAATGTGTCTGGAGGAGAGAGAGGAAGCGCGCGGATAACAAATGAGGTTGGAAAAACAGCTTGTTTTGGTGATTGCTTGTTCGGCGTGGTTGCGGCCGACAGTAACCGTTAATCCTGCAATAAAAAAGTAGGTGAGACCAACTCTCCGTGCGTTCTCTATATCCAGTGCGACGCTAAATAGAGACTGTGCCGTCACGATAGTCGTGGCTATGAACACCTTTCTCGTATCAACGACTCTACAGACGTGGCTATGTCTAAGCAGGTTTATTAACACTCAAAAGGGTGAAACTAAAGAAAACAGACAAAACAACACAATCAAATTATGCACAATATATGAAATCGCATATGTACTGCCCTATCTGTAGCAAACTGCATATGAAAATATGAATAAACAATTAGCAGAGCGCCCGAGACGCCATTTTGCCGACCCTCTAACTCGTGGGTAATTAGCATATCACAAGTTTCATGCTAAATAAATCTGTCTCACTTTTTTAGCACTGAAGTACACACAATTCACATATTTACGTTTTTAAACACATTTAAACAATACCTACCGGCGATGCAACCTCAAATTCAAGGCAAAGTGGTCACAGAGATGGTGCGAACTGACTGCGGCCGTCGTCGTCTGATTCCCTACTGAACAACTACTGAACATCCGTGTGACAGTTTCTTTCAAATAAAGTGCACATGGGATGCAGTAAATTAAGGCGTCCACTAGATGATGCTAATAAGACGTAAAAGCAATAAACTCAGGTATTCAATCACAAAACCCATCAATCTTTTATGCATAACAGAACACCGACATTTTGATTGGGTGGGCACGACTCACATCTGGGTGGGCCGTGCCCACCCTGGCCCACCCATAGATCCGGCCCCGTCGTTTGGTGCCCAGTTTTCTCGTCGAATTGCAGCAGTCTATCTCGCTCTCCTCTCGGGGTCTCTCGGAATACGGTAGAACTTCAAGTCTCTCTGTCTATCTTCTCTGTTACTGCAACCAACCGCCACACACGCCTTCACCATTTTGATTATTAATGTTAACGAGCAGAAAAACACGCCATAGTAGGAGGAATTTATGTAGCGGTAATGCATAAACACGACGAGCTTATGTACAATATGGCGCGGAGGCGTAATTGTGACGTCATGTGAGTGGGGTCTATAGAGAGATAAAAGGCAGCGTGTAATGAGTAGGGTGAATTTGGCAGCCTTTGCAGCCTTTTTTAATTGGTTAAAGCTTTACAATCCCTCTCCCTGCGATTAAAAATATCATGGGAAGCAATGTGGGGAAGCATGGTAGCAATTAATCTTTGTCTTAACACTTTAAGTTAATCCCCAATGCAGAGAAGATACAGTGGTACCTCTACATACGAAGTTAATCCGTTCCAGGAGCTTGTTTGTAAGTCGAAATGGTCGTATGTCGAGCAGGATTTTCCCATAGGAATACATTATAATTCCATTAATTCGTTCCACAGCCCAAAAACCTGCACTAAATCCTTAAAAAATACTGCTGGTACTATTACAAATGGCAATTACATATAGCAAAACAAATAAATAATAAATAAAAATCGGATTAATAATATAATAATAATAATAATTCCTGTAATAGTGTAACGAAACGGGTTCTAATAAGGCGGACGTTTCTTTCTGTACCTGAAGGCACCGCGGCGCTGACGTGACAAAGAGGGAGGGGAGCGGGTGAAAGTTTACTTTCGCTTTCAATGCTTTCTTGAGAACATCGTCAATTGCGGCAGACAGCAGGCGTTTTGTGTTGAATAAGTTGTGAAAGAAATGATGAAAACGTGGCGAAGCTGGCGATTTCTCTGGAGATGTTACCACAATAAGAATTGTCAGCTTAACTTATAAAGACTGGCGAACGATGGTCGGAGGAGGACCGTGGAGATGTATTGTTGAGCCATTTCACGGATGCCCACCCTACGCTCATATTTTTCTGTCATTTGCATCTTCATTTAGAAGGTAAGCGTCAACTTTTTCCTTGTTTCACCACCTGTACCAACCTTTTCTGAAACCTGTGTTGATTTGTCACACAAGAAAATCCGCCGTGCATTCGTCTGCGGTGCTGCCGTTGTCGTCGTATTTCGAGCATGTCGTCGGATGTAGAAACAAATGGCGAGTCAAATTTTACGTCGGATGTCGAAAAGTTCGTGTGTCGAAGCGATCGTATGTAGAGGTACCACTGTATATCAATTGGTAGCACTATGCACAGTCATGGGTGCACTTCCCATCATGCATTTGGGCAGAAGTTAAATGCCTGAATTATCATTTACTGAAAGCTCATAAAAATCCACTAGATGGCAATATTTAGTCACAATATACAAAGTCACATTTTTCCTTTAAGAATTACAAGTCTTTCTATCCGTGGATCCCTCTCACAGAAAGAATGTTAATAATGTAAATGCCATCTTGAGGATTTATTGTCATAATAAACAAATACAGTACTTATGTACTGTATGTTGAATGTATACATTCGTCCGAGTTTTATTCATTTTTTTCTTAATGCATTGCCAAAATGTATATGATCGGGAAAAAATTATCGGGAATGATCGGAATTGAATCGGGAGCAAAAAAATGCAGTCGGATCGGGAGCAAAAAAACATGATCGGAACAACCCTAATCGTAAGTATATCCAAGCTTAAATGCGACATGAGCGTGTGCAATCTTCGGCTATTACCAAATGAAGCTCTGCCCCCTCTGATAAAAATGCAAAGAATGACGAAGTGTCAGGTCAACAGATTTTTGAAGTCTATGCTTGGACGGCCAGACCTGGGCATGTTTGCAGTTGTTTTGAATGTCCTCCACTTGTAGACTATTTTCTGGACAGTGACGGTGACAGTGACAGCTGATTTTATATTCTTTTGAGATCGTCCAAAATCCATTACCAGACTTATAAGTGTCTACAATCTTCTTTCTGAAGGCCTTAGACAGCTCCTTTGATCTCACCATGGTTTTTTCTCTCACTTTAACAGTCACACAGTTTAACAGGGGCACACCAAACTAAATGTGAGGTTTAAATAATGCAAGCCTCCTTCAAAACACTGGATAATGTTCTAATCACGTGCATCTGATGTGATACACTTGTGTGTGATTTTAGCCATTTTAAGTGGGATTAAATGTGTGGGTAATTTGAGGTAACGTGTGATGTAATTTATTCCTCAACAGAAATTTATTTAAAATTACATTGTACAGAAAGTTATAAAACATCTTTTTTTTCTTATTTTTTTTTTTCAATTTCAATTGTTTAGTTCTATTACTTGAATCAATATTGTTAAAATTTATATCAAATATCCATATGACAAAATATGTTAGAAAATAGGCTTTCATAGGGTGCTGTAATTTTTTCACATGACTTTAAATACGTTACATATTGTGTATCAAGAAACTATCATCTACTCTGACTTCACGGTTTGATTTTGATTGAACGTTGATTCATGACTTTGTTGCCACTTCATACTTTCAAACAAGGTCTCTTTATTAGCATCCATTAAAGTAGCAAAATTATCTTATTTTGCAAAAAAAAAAGAAAAAACAAAAACAATGTTCCAACTTGGGGAAATACAGTGTGATGACAGTCTCTTCTTATTTTCGACAAATAAAGGTGATCAATGACCTAAATGCTAAACATTGTGTCAAAAGCAGTTGAATTTTTATCTAAAAGCGCAGAGAATTTACTATAGTGGAATGAATTCACACAACACATTCTGAATGTTTACACCTTGAGAGTTTGTGTGCTTCACCATACACGTGTCATGCCACAGTAATTCTAAAAGCGTTACCACAAATGTCAGCATATATTCTTTATCCTCTGTGAAAACCAACTAACATTAGTGGCTCTGGTTTCCCCTTCTCTTAGAGAACATTCCAGAAAAATGGACTCCTGAAGTGAAGCACTTTTGTCCCAACGTCCCTATTATCCTGGTGGGCAACAAGAAAGACCTACGGAATGACGAGAACACGCGCAGAGAGCTGGCAAAGATGAAACAGGTACCTGAAAAATCACTTTTCCTTTTGACTCACCTCCCCTCCTCTTTCTCCCCGGTTATTCCCCTTACACAGTATCTACGGTTAAATATAATTGGCTAACGAGTGCACCATTATGTTCATAGGTAGTATAGCTGTGTAATGTATTTTCAATTGTTGTTTCTTCTCTGTCTGCTTCCTTCCCTCTCTGTACCCCCACACCCCCTTCCTGCTCGCTGCTTTCTCCTAATAAGTAAAACACAATGGGAGTATATCAAACTCTTCTCTCGAATTCAGCCGAACAGGACAGGTTTAACCAAAAAAAAAAAATGTAACAGGTGCACCCCGACTAACTGCTGAAGATGCCAAATGGCCAAATTATCACCTTTACTGTGACATTCCAATCCACAGGAGCCGGTCAAGTCAGACGAAGGCAGAGACATGGCCAACCGCATCAGCGCTTTTGGCTACCTGGAGTGTTCAGCCAAGACCAAGGACGGTGTGCGGGAGGTGTTCGAAATGGCCACTCGCGCCGCTTTGCAAGTCCGTAAGCGCAAGAAGAGGAACGGCTGTACGCTCCTGTGAAAGTGCAGGTCGCGTGCCCAAGGGCCAATGAGGAAGGGCTTCCCCTAATCACCTCCCACTACCACCACTGGACGTGGAGAAAGCTTACATCAGCGGCTTCCGTGGACCGTGCAGCCATGCCACCGGCCAATATGAAAGACTGACACGCTTATAACAGCTAAACATCAGCCTTTGTAGGACTTTCCTCTGCTTCTTACATTTTTTTTTCATCATCCTTGTGTCGATGCTGAGGACCCGCGCCTTCCTCCTCCTGATGTTTGTATTTATATGTGCATTTAATTTACAAATATATCACATCTGCTTCTGCAATGAGTAATGACATGACTTTGTCAATGGTCTAACTTTTTTCAATCTCATTTGCTTCACAAGCCATGACATTAACACTCACCCCCTTTCCATCGCAGGAGTTACCCAGCAATAAGGGAAATACACCAGTTTTTCTAAGGTCATTTCAGCACATTAAAAAAAAAGTATTGTGAAGTGCACGCAACCGTTTGACACGTAGAAAGTGTTCCACATACAAATGAACACTGACGTGTACTTCTATCTACTGGTTGACAGCTGAATTACACCCAAAATAAAACGTCAATGACCAAAATTTTTCCTTTTATTGATCTCCAGAATTGGAGGATATTTGTTCAAAATTAATACTTTTTCACGTTTTTGCTATCTTTATCAATAATCAAGTGCTTAGCTCAGTTGACTGATCAATGGTAAACATTGTTCCATGATTTTACAATATCGCAGTAAAAAGGTTGAAAATCAGAACTTTTTTTTCTTAGAAGTAGAAGTTAGCTGTTTATCCAGATGTCACTAACCAAGAGGACACTTATTTATGTACATAAGTCAAGAAAAAAAATCCCATATGTATGACTGGTTTGTATGATGGAGACACCTTTGTAAAATTGTATATAAAAAAATAGAGAACTGATTGTCATTGTAACGTTTGAAATTGAATTTTATCGTTGAAGGGCAATTTTTATTTGTATACCCATGGATTTCATAAGTCTGCAGTCTATGGTATAGCAAAATTCGACACAAAGTGCTTTTCATCACATTACAATCCAAACAAAATTATACATAAAAATCACAAATCTTTAAGACAAAATAGAAAATGGAACTTAGATTGAATGAAAAGCAAAAGTCATAACTTGAAACCAGAGGTATATGGGCAGTTATAAATGCCCTTTGGTAAACGGTAGCATTTTAAAAACCAGCAGTATTTTATAGTCTCTTTGACACAGGAAGCCAGTGTAATTATTTCATAACCGGTGTAAGTATGGTCCAGTTTTGTATTTCTAAGGACTCTGGCAGCAGCATTCTGTATAAGCTGCATCTGATTGATTTTTGTTAAGACCTGTAAATAAACTGTTATATTAGTACAGTCTAGTAAAAATGAGGGCATGGATAAGGTTTTCGATGTTTGGGGAAAAACTGCCCCTTCATCCTGGCTATATTTTTTAGTTTGAAATAGGCAGTGACAATGGCTGACAAAATTATGACAATAGATGGCTGTCAAAATTTAGGTCCGAGTCAATAATTATGCTAAGATTTCCGGCTTCGTTTGTAGCTGTAATTGAACCCTTGAGGAACACCAAATGGGAGTTTTGTTTGTTCAGCTTGGAACAAGTGAATTAATTTGAGTATTACAGTAGTATTTACAGAATTTTGTATGTGGACTATTTAAAAATTTGAAGAGTTGGAATGTTTCCAACTCGTTTGCGCTTTATTTAAATAAGTGTTGAGTCATGTTAACTTGTAGCATATGGCGATAACAGGACTTGATAAACTGGTACAGCCATGGGGTGATGATTAGACCACCTTATGTGAATGCCAATTCCCACTGAATGTGTCATGTGACTGACAAAAAAGGTAAATGTATAAAATTGGCACATAGTTAAGAATTTAAGTGATTTAGGTTATTAAGAAAGCCATGAAAAATGGCCAGTTATTTCTGAATAACTTTTTGACGTATTTGTCCTAACGAGTACCATCAATTGTAGCAGTCATTTAAACTTGAATGAACAAGAAACACTGTGTGCAATTTAGAAATGCGCCAAAATGGCTCAACACATACACAATAATACTGGTTTTGAAATATCCCCCACTCACTTGAGGCAGAGAAGAATTTATGACCAGCATGTCTAGAGTAAGAAATCTTTATTTGACCCATTAAAAACATTCACATTCCATAACATGAGTAGAAAAAAAAATCAAGCTAAGTATTATGATTCCTCAAATGCTTCACATGACTTATTTTGATGGTAACAAACTTATTAAAGTAGCATGTGCAGTTATGATGATGCAATCTCATCTCTTAAATCTGGTTGATTTGGTCCATGGTAAAGATGCTGAAACATTCTGGACGATATTTTTCCCCCTATATCATCACAGGTCACTCCTCAGCTCGAAAGTGCAATTCATCCACATCACCCTCCAGCCTATCGTGCTGTTCGCCCTCCGCTAAAAAGAAAACAGTTTTAATGTCTGCCTTCAAATGTTCAAATTGAGGACTTCGGGCATGTGCCGTTACCTTGAGCGCGCATCCTTTGGTAGAGACTCGAATATCTGTCGACCACAGCTTCATCATCCTCCACAGGCTTGTACCCAAGGTAGGCCCCGGCTTTTTGACAGTAAATAATAAACCTGCGCAATAACATGACATTCGATTATGATTGTTCTTCAAGAGTGCACGTGCATGGAAGCTGGCAAAGGAGGAACATACCTCTTCCAACTATCTTCAGTGCTGAGTACAGTCGGGTTTCCCACCACAATCAACAGCGCTTGAGCTCGAGTCATTGCCACGTTGAACCGCTGATTAAGGAAATTGGTGTTATAGGGACAGTGTAGTTGAAGTCAAACTTGAATCCTTTCGTGCACCAACTTTGGTTTTAATTTTTTTTTTCCCCCATTTTGACTGGGAGTTAAATGCTAGATCCAGTTAGAATGGATTGGACATCTAGTGCCGACAATGGCACTCAAACATGAACATTCACAGCCTGTCTTCCTGTTTTATATGAATTGAACAAGTCAATATGTCAACTTTAACAGAGTAACAGTGGTACATCGACATACAATCGCATTAGACATCACATCATCATTTATTTACATATATATGTATATTACATACGACGATTTATGACAGTGTCGCAAGTTCATCGTTTTCCCGCAAGAATGACACACGACGGATTTTCTTGTGAGAGAAATCAACATGGGTCCCAAGTGGGCTAGTGCAGGTGGTGAAACAAGGGAAAAAGGTGACGCTTACGATTGAAATTAAGAAGGAAATGATAGAAAAATATGAGTGTGGTTTGCATGACTAAACCCCCTCCCCTTACCTACTTACACACTCACCATCTTCTCCCTCCGACCTCCGTTCGCCAGTAAAGGTGACAATAAAAACGCTTTTTTAATTATTTTTTTCATAATTTGTTTTACATGTGTCATATAGAATGCATTTGTTGAATTAGACAGAACACGCCTCACTGTATTTGCGTGCACCTGCCGTCTCCTCCCACCTCTATAAGTTGGCCCAAAAAAAAAAAAATTTTTTTTAATTTCCATTTATTATTCTTAGTCCAATTTGTATTTATAATGTGTTTTGCTATGTATAATTCCTATTAGTAATTGTACCTGCAGTTTTTATGGAGGATTTAGCGTAGAGTTTTGGGCTGTGGAACAAATTCATTCATTATCTGAGCCGCTTATTCTCGCGAGGCTCGAAAAATCTGCTTGACATACTGGTCCTTCTCAAAAAATTAGCATATTGTGATAAGGTTCATTATTTTCTGTAATGTACTGATAAACATTAGACTTTCATATATTTTAGATTCATTACACACAACTGAAGTAGTTCAAGCCTGATGACAATCAAGATGATTTTGGCAAGAAGAAAAACCAAAAATCCCTATCTCAAAAAATTAGCATATCATGAAAAGGTACTCTAAAGAAGCTACTAACCTGATCATCTCAATTAACGAATTAACTCAAAACCCCTGCGAAAGATTCCTAAGGCTTTTAAAAACTCCCACCCTAGGTTCATTACTCAAAACCGCAGTCATGGGCAAGACTGCCGACCTGACTGCTGTCCAGACGGCCATCATTGACTCCCTCATGCAAGAGGCTAAGACACAGAAAAAAATTTCTGAGCGAATAGGCTGTTTCCAGAATGCTGTGTCTAGGCACCTCAGTGGGAAGGAAAAAGTGTGGCAGGAAACGCAGCACAACCAGAAGAGGTGACCGCACCCTGAGAAAAATTGTGGAGAAAGGCCGATTCCAGACCTTGGGGGACCTGCAGAAACAGTGGACTGAGTCTGGAGTACAAAAATCCAGAGCCACCGTGCATAGGCGTGTGCTGGAAATGGGCTACAGGTGCCGCATTCCCCAGGTCTAGCAACTTTTGAACCTGAAACAGCGACAGAAGCGCCTGACCTGGGCTACAGAGAAGCAGCACTGGACTGTTGCTCAGTGGTCCAAAGTACTTTTTTCAGATGAAAGCAAATTTTGCATGTCATTCGAAAATCAAAGTGCCAGAGTTTGGAGGAAGACTGGGGAGAGGGAAATGCCAAAATGCCTGAAGTCCAGTGTCAAATACCCATAGTAAGTGATGGTCTGGGGTGCCATGTCAGCTGCTGGTGTTGGTCTACTGTGTTTTATCAAGGGCGGGGTCAATGCAGCTAGTTATGCTTCCATCTGCTGAAAAGCTTTATGGAGATGAAGATTTCATTTTTCAGCACGACCTGGCACCTGCTCACAGTGCCAAACCACTGGTAAATGGTTTACAGACCATGGCATTACTGTGCTCAATTGGCCTGCCAACTCTCCTGACCTGAACCCCATAGAGAATCTGTGGGATATTGTGAAGAAGTTGAGAGACACCAGACCCAACACTGTGGATGCACTTAAGGCCGGTATCGAAGCATCCTGGGCCTCCATAACACCTCAGCAGTGCCACAGGCTGATTGCCTCCATGCCACGCCGCATTGGAGCAGTCATTTCTGCAAAAGGATTCACGACTAAGTATTGAGTGCATAGCTGGTATAATTAATGGAAGGTTGACTTATTTTGTATTTAAAAAAACACTTTTTTTGTATTGGTCAGATGAAATATGCTAATTTTTTGAGTTAGGGATTTTTGGTTTTTCTTGACTTTTTTGCCGAAATCATCAATATTAAAACAATAAAAGGCTTGAACTACTTCAGTTGTGTGTAATGAATCTAAAATATATGAAAGTCTAATGTTTATCAGTACATTACAGAAAATAATGAACTTTATCACAATATGCTAAAGAGAAGGACTAGTACAACCATTTCGACTAACAAACCAGGTCCTGGATCAGATTGAATTCGTATGTAATGGTACCACTGTACAAGGGGCCCATAACCAGTGTGTTTTTATTCATTGTAATTTTAATAATTAACTTTTTAATAACATCTAGCACCTTAAAATATATAAAAACATATGATATGATTACTAAATAAATAATAGTGGCCAATATTTTATTATTTAAATGACCAAAATTAGTCATTTGCTCTATCAAGGGTTCTATAGCTGGTCACTGTAGTGAGCACTGTCCCCGAAAGTATTAACAAAGTATTTGATAGATTCGAAGAACAGTGTTGTTAGCCAGCCAAATTTAAATCTAATACTTTTTTAAAAAAAGAGCAAATAAATTTTATGAGGCTTCAAAATGGGGAAAAATATGGCCAGCACTTCAAATCTCAGATGCTGTTGGCGTGTCCGCTGACTGTTCAACCCACGCCCTACTCAAGTGCCAAATGTCTACTTGTTGTTGTAATTCGAAAATTTAATGATACTTGATTTTGATGGTTGCTATGTCTGTACAACTCATCTACTATGCCAGCAAGTCTTTGTGAACGTGACACGATAAACGAGGTAAAAAGATCCAACCGGTGGTGAGCAGCGACCGTAGGAAGCCAGTAGATAAGCAATGCCTTGGTCAGTAGATGCGTACAGTCGGATACAATTCGCTAGAAATTCAATGAGCTCTTGGTGCTATTGTAGCTGTCCGCACACATCCACCGTCTGGCCTAGTTCGCTAATTGCGACCGGTCATATGTTACGTCGTACATTATTGCAGAGCCCACAATACAATAAACAAATAGGCACCCGACAAAAGATGTATTTTGGTGACGTGCACGACAACAAGTTAATCCAGCTAACTCTGCAAGTACACCTAGAAATTTAGCTCGTTTCTGATTTAAAAAAATAAAAAAATCCAATGTGTTTGAGCTGATCAAAAATGAATCGCAAGCATATCTGACCCATCAACTGAAAAATAAATAGTAAAAATGTACTTAGTTCAATGTTATCCAAAGACAATGAAACATGGGATCATTTGATTGTCATATTTCTCTAGATTTCCGCTTAAATGTCAAAAACAGGTTCTCTATAATCAAAATCAAAGTTGTTCCACAATTTGAACCATGTCAAATTATTTTCTTTATGGATAATTAGAACATATTTTGTTTTATACATAATTTTGTTTTTGAGTAAGTAGTAGTACCATAATTATTAGAGGTGTGCAAAATTTCCGATTCTTAGATTATTCGCGATTCGGCCGTGGAAGATTCGAGAACGATTCACAAACATCCAAATTCCGATTATTGAAATATGCCAAGTAAAGCGGAAGTACAACACACTCAGCACGCCGCGCGGTCAATGAGCAACGGAGCGAGAGTAGCTAAACATCATGCTTCTCATTACCCGGCCCCTCGGGTAATGCCAATGCTCAACTCACGGCTCTAGCTCAACTCATGCCACGAGATAAAAAAACACAACAACATACCTGAAGCTGCTACAAAAGTACGTCATCCACATAATGTTACGGTAGATATCATTTACATAAGACTAGATGCACTACGGTAGCGGTAGCGTTTGCAGCACATCTACAAAAAGCTAGATGCAGACGTAGTAAACGGCCGCCATCTTAAAGCAGTACACTTCTCTGCAAGGCTGTTGTAGCGAACCTTCCAAGCAAACCTAATTAACTTTTTATCTAAAATACTCGTAAATCGGTAAAATATTGACTTGAATCTATCTTTAAAATAGTTTTAAAACTTTCACATGTCGAAAGTTGACAAAAGGGAAATTATGGATTAACGGGAGCAATTTTAACAACTTTAACGGTTGATTCACAACATTAAATTAATTGAATGTAGTTTAAAGCTGCTGATACAGAATGGGGACTGGAGTTTTTTATTTACTGTTATTTTTGTATATTTGTTTACTGCTATATGTTAACTTGATACTGAAATAGTAGTTTGGTTTAGCCTGAGAGTATTTTTGAACAATTTTGGAACAAATGTACAAAATATTTAAAAAAAAAAAAAAAAAAAAGGGGGGGGGTGCATCAATAATCGTTTTAGAATCGAATCGGACCATCTGAATCGTAATCGTAATCGAATCGTTAGGTGCCCAAAGATTCCCAGCTCTAATAATTATTGCACAAAATGGAGAAATACCTCCTTTACGCTGGACATTAAGGCTTTTGATGGGCTTAGTGTTAGTCACTAGTGTTAGTAGTTAGGATTTTTGATACCTGAAAGTTAGTTAAGAAACTAATGATATAACCAGAGTTTTATTATTTCAACATATTTGCTTTGGTTGTTGCTTCCATTTATGTAAATTTGATTGCCTAGTTCACGTTTGACTGAATGCTTCTCGAATATTTTGCTTTGATATATTTCTGTAATTGTTTTGTCTACGTACATTCTGTAACTTGTTTGGAGTCTGTATATCTTCATTAAAATTTTGAAATTTTGTATTTAATAAAAAAAAAAAAAAAAAAAAAAAAAAAAAACTCAAAACGACCAATGATTTGTTAATTCAAATTTATAAAGGGAAATATGATTAAAATCATGTCTAATTTTTAATGCGCTCGTATAAAGTTAAAAAGGTGAACTTTGTTGCAACGTATGTTTAAAAACATTTTAAAATATGCGCTGTATCATGGTAAAGCTCAAATGTTGAAACATTGTATCACAATTATTCCAGGATACTTATCACATTCAAATGACAAAATTAGGTTAAAACATAATGGCGCCTTAAAAACATGCAACTTATCATTTAGGCATACCTTCTCGTTGCCAACAAAGCCAAGGTTGAAGCATTTGTCAAAATCAGTGTAATCGAGGCTGCTACGGACTGTCGACACCAAGATCACTCTTCTCTCCTGACCTTGGAACTCCTCCACCGAACCAACCTGACACGAACAATTCATGAATGACTTGGACGTTCCCTGTGTAATGTTTAAATATAGAAATGGGGTGAACTTGAAATAGGATTCATGCCTTGTAATTACCTTAAGGGCACTCATGTCACTAAATCTAAACTTCTTCTGAATTTTGTTGAGGGCCTGATGGATTTTCTGCACCTGTTAAAGAAAATTTAGCTAAGAACAAAGTAACTCAATTCATTGAGCTACTTCATTTAGTTTTCTTACTTGTTTCCTGTAAGGAGCAATGATGCCGATATCTTTGGGAGCGAGGCCATTTTTGCCACCCGTCTGCAGCAGTTTCTCCACGTAATCCATCAGAACCTGAATCTCTGCTCTGTTGAAGAATGATGGGCTGCTAGCCTCACGCTCATTGATTCCCGTTACCCCGTGGAAAATCACAGGGAAGTCCTAACACAAAGTATGGCACTTGTCATTTAATTTACAGATCTTTAACTAGACCCGATATAGAGTGTTTTCAAAAAATGAGGCGAAAGAAGCAAACGCTTGAATGTGACATACCTGTTTCACAAGATGTTCCCATTTACACAAGGAGTTGATTTTCATTTCTTCGCCACGGGCCTCCAGCTTCCCTTCATAGAAAAGCTCGTTGGGAACTGCCAGAATGGCTTCATGGGACCTTACGAGGGCAAGACAATCATACAAGTTAACCTGAGGATTAGTGGAGGAAAAACAAGGTGAAATTTTACAACACCTGTAATTGTGCAGCAGTTGGGTGACGAAGAGGTCATTGAACGCACCATCCTCCTTCTGATACACTGTGGTAATGTCCATCATTCGCTCCAAGAAGGAAATTCCTGCAAACAGCATTGATACGCTAAAGCTTGTATACGTCAATACGAGGACTCTAGTGCATAGTAGCATACCCATTCCGTATTTCTCAGCAAGAGGGGATGCCACAATGGGTCCCAGCTGCTTGTGGTCTCCAGCCAGAACCACCAGACCAGACTTTGGATCCAACAGTCCTTTAACCCAAGCAAATTTCAACCAAGTTCAGTGCCATTTTAGATAGCATTTCATCATGTCTTCTGTTTTTACCAGCTAGTGGGATTAAACAGTCAGGCTCCGTAGCCTGTCCGGCCTCATCGACGAAAATGTGAGTGAAATGACCGTTTGGGAGGTTTCCTGTGACCAACCTGCCGAGAGCAGAAATTACATGATGAGGGGAGAACACAATGCGCTTCCCACTTCCTTGAGTACACCTGCACAAGCTATTGGAGCAAGGTCTAGACTAGTGTTGGAGCTGAAATACTGGGTTTTGCACTGTATAGACCCTACTCACCAACGTCACAGAATGACGTGTCGCTGTATCCGACCGCCATATTGTCCGTCTGTTTAGCCCTATTCTCAATGGTTTCAATTAGTCGTTCAGTTTATAGAGCAATTCATGGAAGCCCCAGTGCTTTCAGACGCTGTAAACTCATTGGATGCGTTGCATAAAATGCGTTATGTGGAAAAGCTTCAATCTATCAGTTCCCCAGATCCATATTAGATGCCTAAATCGATATTTTTCGACCCGCTGTCTTCGCCCTCTCTGCCTGACATCTGCTACCCTGATATCTACAACTATCTTTTCCACAGAAACTTGGCCTATTCTCACGAAACTTTGAAAAACGTTAAGAGCAGCACTCTAAAAGCAACATTACCCTGTGTGATTTCTAAAATGGCGACAATCAAAAAAAAAAAAAAAAAAAGTTGACTGCGATGGCCGACGCTTCAAGGATAGGTGGACATTAGACTATTTCTTCAATAAAACACGCAACAACTGTGTCTGCCTCATTTGCAAAGAGACAGTCGCTGTTTTCAAAGAGTTCGATGTGACGCGATAATATTACCGAACAAGACACGCTGACATGTACGACGACATTACAGGGAAGATACGCAGCGAGAAATTATAGCAACTTGAAGCTAGTTTAATTTCACAGCAGCAGTATTTCGCAAGAGCCCGAGTGTCGAAAGAGAACGCCACAAAGACGAGACTGTTGAAATTATGAATTAAAAAAAATAATAAAGCAAATGTGACACACAGAATGGCTTGCTAACATTTGTTTAAATATATTGTTCTATGTAAATCAGCCAAGGTAGCCCCCCGCATTTTTACCACACCAAATCTGGCCCCCTTTGCAAAAGGTTTGGACACACCTGTTTAACTGATGATCCGTAGACGAGGCTAGCTTCTTTCACTTGGTACCAGCTAAATATTATTCAAAATGTAATGATGGAAGAAATAAGCATCTTGAATTTGAAACTGTATGTTGTCGGCGATTAGCCTCGCAATGATCTTAATTGTGGTTGTCAGCCCAAAACCCTCTAAATATATATTAAATGCATCTTACCAGATATAAAATGACTACAACATAATCTCTGGTAATCGTTTGGAGCCCAGTTTTCTCGTCGAATTGCAGCAGTCCATCTCGCTCTCCTCTCCAGGTCTCTCGGAATACGGTACAACTTCAAGTCTCTCCATCTATCTTCTCTGTTATTGCAACCAACCGCCACACACGCCTTCACCCTTTTGATTATTAATGTTAACGAGCAGAAAAACACGCCATAATAGGAGGAATTTACGTAGCGGTAATGCATCAAAACGACGAGTAGACGGACAATATGGCGCGGAGGCGTGGTTGTGACGTCATGTGAGTAGGGTCTATTGGTGCATTGTCTTCTCATTTGAATCTGTTGAGACTCAGATGAAACAGAAAAAAAGGCTAAACATTTTCCCAGATGTTAACGCACAATTTAAAAAATGTTATTTGTTTAGATAGTTTACTTGGAGTTGACTCTTTAAAGCAGGCAAAAGGCTTCACTTTTTCACACAAATTAATAAACAATTTAAAATGCCTTAACTGATGAAAGTTATCTCGAGAGTAAACAGTTATCTTGCCTTACCTTAAAAGAAAAGCTGTCATTATTCATTCTTTGTGCATTTTCAGTTCGCACAATTACAACATTTTATTGAAAGTACCTGGGAACTGTTTAAAATTTTCCAATAAAAGTTTTTCCTTTAATAAGCACAACTAAATACTATATTACTGCATCTCCTCAACCCGAGCTCATACTGTTTTTATAACATTTTGCATAATCCAAAGACCGACCTTTGCATTCAATATGATGACACAACCGCTGTACATGGACGCTTCATTTACAAAATACACACACGACCCAACAGTGTAATGCACGTCAACAAATATGCGCATCTGACGCTACCTTCCAGCGGTGATCAGAGTGGTGACGATGATTCGATACGTCATCAGTTTCTCTTTGGAAGGGAAAATGAAACCATCTCCAACTAGGTTAGAGTATGCCTGTGAAATAACCGCAAACAGGGGAAACACACAAATTTCACACTGCAATAGACTGACAATTCAATAAGGTCAATCAGGCGGAGCACATCAAAAGTGAGTTTTTCTGTGAGTGCATCGTCGACTGTGGCTCCACTATAACTCATATTTGGGCTCATAACATCATGAAGTTCATGATCATCAAGAAAATCAATTTCTGAAATTGGTAAGTCAAGCAACCAGTGTCCATGTGCATCAAGCACAAAGTGACTTCCACTGACCTTTATATCCTCACTGACACTTTGCGGGTCACGGTTGCTAGCAAACATGCGGTACACCTTGCTCTTATTCCCATGGTCCTTCAGAATCCTGCTGCAGAGGACATCCACAGCACTGTTGGAAGGAGCGCAGGCAAGAATGTGGCAGTCACTCTCAAGCTTGTCAATCTGTTTGATGGCCTCCACCAAAGTAATGGTTTTTCCTGGACAAAGATCCATCTGAGTGAAGACTTTGCTTTAATTAAGTGCGAACACGAGCAGCCCAATGGGATTTACCTGTACCAGGCGGTCCAAAAACCAAGTATGGAGCAGGTTTGGAAGTACCTGCTACAATATGACGAACAGCTTGCATCTGCTCAGGGTTTTCCGCCAATTGTCTGTTAAAGAAACTAATACACACACAAGTAGAAGACATCAATGATGATGGTATTAGTTATACAGGTTGTATAGTAGTATAGTAGAGATCAACAGATGTGGGGGTTTTTTAGGACCGATACCGATTAATAGCAGTTAGGCCAATAACAGATTTTTAGAGCTGATATTCATTTGCAGTAAGTGTAAAAATTGACAATAAAAATTTTAATAATGCAAACACTAAACTTCATTGAAATGCCTAAAGCATGTTTATTAAATCACACAAATAATTATTTGTTATTTACATATATATATATATATATATATATACACACACATACAGTGCCTTGCAAAAGTATTCGGCCCCCTTGAACCTTGCAACCTTTCGCCACATTTCAGGCTTCAAACAAAGATATAAAATTTGAATTTTTTGTCAAGAATCAACAACAAGTGGGACACAATCGTGAAGAGGAACAAAATTGATTGGATAATTTAAACTTTTTTAACAAATAAAAAACTGAAAAGTGGGGCGTGCAATATTATTCGGCCCCCTTGCGTTAATACTTTGTAGCGCCACCTTTTGCTCCAATAACAGCTGCAAGTCGCTTGGGGTATGTTTCTATCGGTTTTGCACATCGAGAGACTGACATTCTTGCCCAGTCTTCCTTGCAAAACAGCTCGAGCTCAGTGAGGTTGGATGGAGAGTGTTTGTGAACAGCAGTCTTCAGCTCTTTCCACAGATTCTCGATTGGATTCAGGTCTGGACTTTGACTTGGCCATTCTAACACCTGGATACGTTTATTTTTGAACCATTCCATTGTAGATTTGGCTTTATGTTTTAGATCATTGTCCTGTTGGAAGATAAATCTCCGTCCCAGTTTCAGGTCTTGTGCAGATACCAACAGGTTTTCTTCCAGAATGTTCCTGTATTTGGCTGCATCCATCTTCCTGTCAATTTTAACCATCTTCCCTGTCCCTGCTGAAGAAAAGCAGGCCCAAACCATGATGCTGCCACCACCATATTTGACAGTGGGGATGGTGTATTCAGGGTGATGAGCTGTGTTGCTTTTACGCCAAACATATCGTTTTGCATTGTGGCCAAAAAGTTCAATTTTGGTTTCATCTGACCAGAGCACCTTCTTCCACATGTTTGGTGTGTCTCCCAGGTGGCTTGTGGCAAACTTTAAACGAGACTTTTTATGGATATCTTTGAGAAATGGCTTTCTTCTTGCCACTCTTCCATAAAGGCCAGATTTGTGCAGTGTACGACTGATTGTTGTCCTATGGACAGACTCTCCCACCTCAGCTGTAGACCTCTGCAGTTCATCCAGAGTGATCATGGGCCTCTTGGCTGCATCTCTGATCAGTTTTCTCCTTGTTTGAGAAGAAAGCTTGGAAGGACGGCCGGGTCTTGGTAGATTTGCAGTGGTCTGATGCGCCTTCCATTTCAATATGATGGCTTGCACAGTGCTCCTTGAGATGTTTAAAGCTTGGGAAATCTTTTTGTATCCAAATCCGGCTTTAAACTTCTCCACAACAGTATCTCGGACCTGCCTGGTGTGTTCCTTGGTTTTCATAATGCTCTCTGCACTTTAAACAGAACCCTGAGACTATCACAGAGCAGGTGCATTTATACGGAGACTTGATAACACACATTTGGATTCTATTTATCATCATCGGTCATTTAGGACAACACTGGATCATTCAGAGATCCTCACTGAACTTCTGGAGTGAGTTTGCTGCACTGAAAGTAAAGGGGCCGAATAATATTGCACGCCCCACTTTTCAGTTTTTTATTTGTTAAAAAAGTTTAAATTATCCAATAAATGTTGTTCCACTTCACGATTGTGTCCCACTTGTTGTTGATTCTTGACAAAAAAATTAAATTTCATATCTTTATGTTTGAAGCCTGAAATGTGGCGAAAGGTTGCAAGATTCAAGGGGGCCGAATACTTTTACAAGGCACTGTAAGTTATGGCCGAAAATCCTTAATTGCCTCACCTCAGTTGAGGAACATTTGAAGTTTCTTTCGAGGCAAGGCTGGCTGGTGGGAACAACACCTCTTCCAGTCCAAACTGGGTAGCAAGATCTACAGCTCGGTGCTCCAGACGAAGAATCAGACGGTTGAGTGTGAACTCCACATTGAACTTCATGCCATCAATAAAAATGTTCAACAATCTGTGGGCATATTTACAAAGGTTAAAAAAAAATGTTTTAAAAACGTCTTAATAGTCATAGACTAAACTTATACTATCGTACAGCATTAAGTGCTTTTCCTCTTGCAGTTGGGTGCTCCTTGTGAGAAGTTTGTTTTTACCGTAGACAGGTAAATATTAAGACTTCAGAGCTTTATAGAAGTCTTTATATAGTATACAGTGGAGGTGGGAATCTTTGGGCACCTAACGATTCGATTTGATTCAGAAGCTACAATTCGATTATAAATAGATTATTGATGCAACCCCCCGCTATCAGCTGCTTTAATGTTTTTTACAATAGTTAAAAAAAAAATGTACAAAAGTCCTCTCAGGCGTAAATAAACGACTATTTCAGTATCAAGTTAACAGTTCAAAACAGTAAATAAAACATTCACGTCCCCAATCTGTATCAGCAGCTTTAAACTACATTCAATTAATTTATTGTTGTGAATCAACCGTTAAAGTTGTTAAAATTGCTCTCGTTATTCCATCATTTCCCTTCTGTCTACTTTCGACACGTGAAAGTTTTAAAACTGTTTTAAAGATAGATACAAGTCAAGATTTTGCAGATTTAGGAGTATTTTGGGTAAAAAGTTAATTAAGTTCGCTACAATAGCCTTCCAGGGAAGTCTAATGCTTTAAGATGGCGGCTGTTTACCAACGCCGGCAAGTCTGTCATTTCGCATCTAGTTTTCTACACGTGCTGCTAACGCCGCCGAGTCGGTCGTTTCGCATCTAGTTCTTTATACATGTGATATTTACCGTAGCTTTATTTGCGCGTAGTTTGTAGCAGCTGTCGGCAAACTACTAGATAAACTAGTCCTTTTATCTAGCGGCATGAGTTGAGCCAGAGCCGTGAGTTGAGCATTGTCATTACCCGGGTAACGACTAGCATGATGTTTACTCTCGGTCCGTTTCTCATTGAGTCCCGAAGACCGCGCTGACTGTTTTAGTTCCGCTTTACTAGGCATATTTCAATAATCGGAATTTGGATGTTTGTGAATCGTTCTCGCATCTTCCACGACCGAACCGCGAATAATCCAAGAATCAGAAATTTCACACACCTCTAGAATACAGAATCTTGACTTCAACCTGACAGATGCCGTGCCTTGGCCTCAAGAAAAGAATTTTACTGAACTGGGTGTTGTGACTGTCTGACAGGACTTACTTTGAGCTGAAGCCCAGTTTGACAGAGTCCCGCTCTACTTTGTGGACATAACCACAGTACTTGTGTTTTGTTTCTCCTTGAGGGTAAACCAGCAGCTTATCTCCACGCAACACAGAAGGGCGATTCTCAGACAAACCAGGTACCTGAAAGGGGGTGAAACAGAACGATTAATGTTCAAGACCTTACGTGAAATCAGAAATTTTATTGGCAGCATGCAGGTTGGGGTTTTAACATTCAGCAGAGGTTAAACATTGTGTTTTCTTGTCATCTGCGTCAACATACGTAAATCTGTAAAAGTAGCTTATAGACCATTGTAAAATATCATTATAATAATTATATTCATTTTAAGTAAGTTAGTTGACCTTCAGAATGAGAAGCTTTGAGTTGGCTGGATCTCGTTCCATGATTGCGTATTCATTGTCACTGTTCGGTATGAAGTATCGCCTAATGTTCAGTTGCATCTGCTCCTCCTCCATATAAAGCAACTCATGGAACCTTTTAGAGTAGTTCTTAAATCTCAAAGGGCCGGTCAGCACCTGACTTAAAAGAATAAAAGGACAAAATGAGTATGGAAAGTAATTTTGAGAGCAAACAGTAAGCATAAAAAGTCAAGCCAACCCTGCTTGAATTCTAAATTTATTGCGATATTTTAACAAATGAGACCAAGACCTTTTTCACCAATAAGACTTTCGCAAAGTATATTTTTTGAGTGGAGGCCTGGCAGTGAATGATTGCCTCAAACCCTTCCCAATTTAAATGGATTTGACATCTATTGCTAGGAAAGATTAAAGCAACACTTAAGTTTGTTTCTGGTGATTTTGGCGACGCCAGTGGACTAAAAAGGTAGTGGTTTGCCGAAACGGCAGACTGCATTTCCCATGAGTACGGTGGCCGAGAGGTGTCAGGCGAAATGCAAAGTCCAAACACTTTGCAAATAGAGAAAGCAAGAACCCCAATTGCAAACGCTTTGCAAAAGAAAAGCACGAATGCAAACTGCCACAACACTATCCCCAATTCCTAAAGCGCGATCGCAAATTGGCAAAAGCACGAACCCCAATTGCCACAACACGGCAGCAAATGGCTCGCAGCACGAATGCAAATTGCCACAACACAATTCCTAAAGCGCGACTGCAAATTGTCAAAAGCACGAATGCCAGTTTCCACAACACGACAGCAAATGGCTCGCCGCACAACCGCAAAAGGCTCGCAAGACAATTGCAAAGACGATGACCCAGAAGTTAAAAAAATAATAACAATAATAATAATAATAATAATAAAAAAGACGTCACTTTGTATATTGCTGTATGTGCTTTGTGACCATCTCTACGGGCCTCCGTAAAGTTGCCCCCCCCCCCCATCAGACGCAAATTTATATAAAAATGATGTTAATCGTTTGTGCTGCAACAGTTTTGTAGATACATTATTATGCTTTTATTGAGATATTAATTTCGGGTGGGGACGTCACTCGTAGCTTTTTCATAGCTTGGCTCCCGCAGCTAATGGAGCGTACCAACTCTCTCAATATCAGAGGGGTGTCCTAACAACTAGCACAAACAGAGCACAAAAAAATTCGGGTCCATTTTGCGGTAAATTGGGGGGCTTGAGATATTAACGTCGAGTGATGACGTCCCTCTAAGCCCCTCATTTACTGCAAAATGGTTCCGAATTGGTGCCATTCGTTTGTGCTAGTTGTTAGGACACCCATCTGTTATTGAGAGAGTTGGTACGCTTCATTAAAATAACAGAGGAAGAGAGTTGGTACGCTCCATTAACATAAACATAACAGAGGGGTGTCTAAAAAGTAGCACAAACGAATGGCACAAATTCGGAACCACTTTGCAGTAAATGAGGGGCTTAGAGGGACATCATCACTCGAAACAAATATCTCAAGCCCCCCAATTTACCGCAAAATGGACCCTAATTTTTTTGTGCTCTGTTCGTGGTAGTTGTTAGGACACCCCTCTGTTATTGAGAGAGTTGGTACGCTCCATTAGATGCGGGAGCTAAGGTAAGAAAAAGCTACGAGTGACGTCCCCACTCGAAATTAATTTCTCAATAAAAGCATAATACTGTATCTACAAAACCGTTGCAGCACAAACGATTAACATCATTTTTATATAAATTTGTGTTTGATGGGGAGCAACTTTACGGAGGCCCAGAGAAATGGTCACAAAGCACATATAGCAATATACAAAGTGACGTCTTTTTTTTTTTTTTTTTTTTTTAACTTCTGGGTCATCGTCTTTGCAATTGTCTTGCGAGCCTTTTGCAGTGGTGCTGCGAGCCATTTGCTGTTGTGTTGTGGCAATTGGCGTTCCTGCTTTTGCCAATTTGCAATCGTGCTTTAGGAGTTGGGGATTGTGTTGTGGCAATTTGCATTCGTGCTGCGAGCCATTTGCTGCCGTGTTGTGGCAATTGGGGTTCATGCTTTTGCCAATATGCGATTGCGCTTTAGGAATTGGGGATGGTGTTGTGGCAGTTTGCATTCGTGCTTTTTTTCTTTTGCAAAGCGTTTGCAATTGGGGTTCGTGCTTTTTCTATTTGCACAGTGTTTGGACTTCGCATTTCGCCTGACACCTCTCGGCCACCGTACATGAGGACCTGCGCAAGAAGTGTCGTAAAGTCCGGCTCCCGCTGTCACCTGGAGTCGGTCTGAACTACATTTGTGTTTCCTATGGCTGTGCAAAGGATGAATAGCAATTAGGTTATGAATCTAAGTGTGTCCAAACAATATCAAATGACAACGGATAGAAAGGGTAAAGAGAGACGTGACGCATGCCGTAAAGCAGTCAGTACATTTGAAGGTTTTCTTTTTGTGTGGCAGGGTTCCTACCATCGTCTTCGAAGTTGCTTAGTACCAGTGAAAGTGACACAGACACCCCTAGGGCGATGGCAGAGATGTAATTCAACTGCTTGTCAGTCAATGTTTAATCACAAAAGTTAAGAATGTACTGTATAATCAAGGTTGAAGAGTTATTAAATGTTGCGTATAGGTGAGCTATGTCTCACTTGAAAGCTTTCCAACAGTATGTGTGTGTGTGTGTGTGTGTGTGTGTGTGTGTGTGTGTGTGTGTGTGTGTGTGTGTGTGTGTGTAAATATATAAATATGTAAATATAAATAACTTAAGGCAAAGTGGTTGCATATGTGCACACCCTTTTGTAACTGGGTACGTTAATGGACGTTGACTTAATCACATTAGAACTCTTGTCTAATGAACCCCAAATAAAGTTCACCAGTTTAAGGAGGTTGGTTCATGGATTGATACAAAGGCGAGGGGCAGGAACGGGGCTTATTGATCAATGCACATACCACTACTTGAAAGGTGGAAAAGCGCTATATAAGTATAACACCCTTTACCATTACTGTGAGAGAGAGGGACTTTCAGGTCATAAAGAAGTCAAAGTCTTAATGTTTATTTTTGAGCAAGATGTGTTTGTTTGCATCAGCATAGGTTAAGAAAGCAGAGTCATTAATGCCGGACTAACAGGATGTGAGGACCACTTTAGTGGCTGGTGTATGCTGATTCATATTTTCAGTTCACCAGTAATTGGTTTACTTTCAAAACAAGCACATCAAGAGTTGTAGAATTAACACCCTTTTCCCCATCTATAATTGGTCGGGAAAATTTGTGAATTACTTTTCTTGGCTTTTTCTTTTATTCTTAAACATAGCATTTCTATAGCAGTAGGTAGACCTTTTATATCAATTGCACATCATTATCAAGCTTTGAAAAACCTTTTATCAATGGGGGGATTCCGCATCAATGCCTTGATGCGCTGGCCTAAGTCTTTTGGCATCTCATACGAATAAAGCCGGACTGCATTTTTTAGCTCCATCGATGAATGCCTGAGAAAAAAAAGAAAGTGCATCATAATTAAATAGTATCATGAGGTTGCATCAAGTAGGGGTGCAAAAGGCCAATCAGATATTTGTCAGTATTTCAAGAGATGCTGTGCAGGATTTCTGCTTTGTTTCAAGATCGGATTGTGGAAAATAATCTTTAAAATTTACACGTTACTCTGCCAAAGTTAAAAAAATAATAATAATAAATAAAAAAAACACATCTACAAAAAGGATGAATTACTATACTCTGCTGCTAATAAGAAGAAAGTGGTCAATGTTGCCAGATCAGAAGGGAGACCTGCCAATTCTGTCGTGTGTATTCAAAGTAGGTACAATGGAAAAACAGCTGTATACGAGCAATTTTAAGGGTGCAAAATTGATTTAACAATTTTAAGAGCTGAAATTATAGTAACATCTGTTGATTTTCAAAATACTGATGTTTCCCCGTTTTTAAAATCCTATCCAAATGTGGAATGTAAACATACCCATCAGGTCGAACTCCTTCCACAACACAGCATTCCAGTTGAACCATAGCAGCATGACACGAGCGTTTGAAAGGAGCAATAGGTTCCAGCTCTTTTCCCAGCTTGTTCATAAAATGAAGATGAATATCACGCACGATGTAGAAAAGGGTGGAATTCTGCTTAAATTCAAATGTCAACGTCACTGGATAGTGACCAGCATACTTAAGCTGATGATAGTTAACCGTGATTGGATAGGTATCGCCTGAAACACATCAAATCATACTTGGTACCAGGGTGATAACTGTCAAAGTGGAGTGATGCAATAATTGAAAATGAATGGGCTTTTTATTACCTGGTTTGAGGGAAAGAGGTTTTCTTCGGGTCACCTTCTGCTTATCATTAAGGGTGAAGCAGCTCAACTTGTTCAATGGGGCATAGTACATAAAATCCACAGTATGAGTTCCAGTGTTTTCCACTTTTAGGTTCACATCAAACTTTAAAAAAACAAAAAAACAAACATGAAATGCAATGAAAACGTGTTTCAAATATTTTACGGAAGACGTTAATACAACTTCAACAAAAATAAAGAATACCTGCTCTGTTTCCACATCCCACCAGATTGAGCCATCCTCGAATTCTTTGTCTGCGGTGATGGTGATACCTTTTTTATCAGAAATTAACTCAGACCTTAGGGTAGAAGGGGGGGGGGGGGGGACGGTAAAGTACTGGTAGATATATAGTGTATAATTGGCACTGAGTGAAAGTAAGTAGACTGGCCTTTGCTGTGACACAAAATCATTGTCAGTTTTTGGGTTCAATTCCTGCTTTGATTCCACAAGAACCAACATGGTAAGTAGGGTTGCCAACAGTCCCGGATTGGGTGGGACAACTAGGAATTTAGGAAGTTCTGACTGGTACCGCCGTACCAGTCAGAACTTCTTAACGGTTAGGTACATTGGCTGTTTTGTATTACTCTAATCCCTTAATTTAAAGGGACAGTGCAATCGAAGTCAACAAAAATAAATTATTTGATTAGGTGTAACAAAAATGCCAAATTTAAATGAATTGAAGAACACGAAGTACCTGCGTATGTGATAAAGCATTAAAATACAAAATAAGGTTAGCCCTTCAGGTCTCAGGCTCTGTAGGTATGTTTCCTGACTGTGCTGAAACAATGCCCTTTTTTTCAGATTATTAGTTTTTTAAAATATTTTTCATATTTCACAAATGGTTTTGTGTATCGAATCATGGGTCAAGAATTGTGATATGAATCGTATCCTTACAGCCCTACTCATTACAGGTATTAATTGTTAGGTTAGGTCAAGTGAATGATTCAAAGTTGTTGTTTTAGTCTGGTTTCTGGTTGGAATGAACATTCGCTGCCATCCCTCCCACTTCAAACGGATTGAACGTACAGTGGTACCTCTACATACGATCGCTTCGACACACGAACTTGCGAAATGAAGATGCAAATGACAGAAAAATATGAGCGTAGGGTGGGCATCCGTGAAATGGCTCAACAATACATCTCCACGGTCCTCCTCCGACCATCGTTCGCCAGTCTTTATAAGTTAAGCTGACAATTCTTATTGTGGTAACATCTCCAGAGAAATCGCCAACTTCGCCACGTTTTTATCATTTATTTCACAACAAAAACACCTTCTGTCTGCCGCAATTGACGGTGTTCTCAAGAAAACATTCAAAATGAAAGTGAAACTCAAGCTCACCGGTCTGTCTCTGGCACGTCAGCCCCGCGGTGCGTTCAGGGTCAGCAAAAAACGTCCGCCACATTAGAACCCGATTCGTTACATTAATACAGGAATTATTATTATTATTATTATTATTATTCCGATTTTGATTTATAATTTATTTGTTTTGCTATGTGTAATTGCCATTTGTAATAGTACCAGCAGTATTTTTTAAGGATTTAGTGAAGGTTTTTGGGCTGTGGAACGAATTACTGGAATTATAATGTATTCCTATGGGAAAATCCTGCTCGACATACGACCATTTCGACTTACAAACAAGGTCCTGGAACGGATTAACTTCGTATGTAGAGGTACCACTGTATATGGCCGTCATTGGCAGCCAATGCCCGGCAATTAGGTCATTTTGGGCCATTTAAGGTCATTTACCGATTGATTTTGGGATATTTTATGGGTCACTACCTGTTTTTTTTTTTTTTTTTTTTTTAGTTACAGAGCAGGAAGTGACCTGGGCATCACCCAAATGATTAGGCAGCGACTCAAACTCAACAGGAAATGACCTGTAAATGAACAGCAACTGATCTGTAAAGGTCCCGAAAATCGGACAGAATGACTGTGAATGCTCTGGTTACGAATTAGTGCTGCAACGATTCATCGATTAACTCGAGTATTGGATTAGAAAAAAAGATTCAAATTAAATTTTGTTGCTTCGAGTATTTGTTTCATTAAAGTGGTGTTGTAATGGTTTGTTTTAAAAGAATTGATTTGGGTGGACACACGGCCCTCTAGTCTACCTCATTTCACATCTGCTCCCTGTTAAGACCAACATAAGTTTTTGTTTGAGCTAATGATTTTTTTGAATGCATTTGTAATTTAGTTTAAAGGTATATTTAGCAATTTTTTTGTGGGAATATGTCTGAGCCATTTGTTAAGAGCATTGTAAAAAAGCATTAGTATTTTATAGCATTTAAGCTAGCGGACTTTTGCTATGTAAGTTAGCCAATTGTTCTTTTGTTGTACATAGATCCTCTTTATATATATATATACACAGTGCTTTGCAAAAGTATTCGGCCCCCTTGAACCTTGCAACCTTTCGCCACATTTCAGGCTTCAAACATAAAGATATAAAATTTTAATTTTTTGTCAAGAATCAACAACAAGTGGGACACAATCGTGAAGTGGAACAAAATTTATTGGATAATTTAAACTTTTTTAACAAATAAAAACCTGAAAAGTGGGGCGTGCAATATTATTCGGCCCCCTTGCATTAATACTTTGTAGCGCCACCTTTTGCTCCAATTACAGCTGCAAGTCGCTTGGGGTATGTTTCTATCAGTTTTGCACATCGAGAGACTGACATTCTTGCCCATTCTGCCTTGCAAAACAGCTCGAGCTCAGTGAGGTTGGATGGAGAGTGTTTGTGAACAGCAGTCTTCAGCTCTTTCCACAGATTCTCGATTGGATTCAGGTCTGGACTTTGACTTGGCCATTCTAACACCTGGATACGTTTATTTTTTAACCATTCCATTGTAGATTTGGCCTTATGTTTTGGATCATTGTCCTGTTGGAAGATAAATCTCTGTCCCAGTCTCAGGTCTTGTGCAGATACCAACAGGTTTTCTTCCAGAATGTTCCTGTATTTGGCTGCATCAATCTTCCCGTCAATTTTAACCATCTTCCCTGTCCCTGCTGAAGAAAAGCAGGCCCAAACCATGATGCTGCCACCACCATGTTTGACAGTGGGGATGGTGTGTTCAGGGTGATGAGCTGTGTTGCTTTTACACCAAACATATCGTTTTGCATTGTGGCCAAAAAGTTCACTTTTGGTTTCATCTGACCAGAGCACCTTCTTCCACATGTTTGGTGTGTCTCCCAGGTGGCTTGTGGCAAACTTTAAACGAGACTTTTTATGGATATCTTTGAGAAATGGCTCTCTTCTTGCCACTCTTCCATAAAGGCCAGATTTGTGCAGTGTACGACTGATTGTTGTCCTATGGACAGACTCTCCCACCTCAGCTGTAGATCTCTGCAGTTCATCCAGAGTGATCATGGGCCTCTTGGCTGCATCTCTGATCAGTTTTCTCCTTGTTTGAGAAGAAAGTTTGGAAGGACGGCTGGGTCTTGGTAGATTTGCAGTGGTCTGATGCTCCTTCCATTTCAATATGATGGCTTGCACAGTGCTCCTTGAGATGTTTAAATCTTGGGAAATCTTTTTGTATCCAAATCCGGGTTTAAACTTCTCCACAACAGTATCTCGGACCCAGAGGTTGCGCTAGACTTTTTCGTTGTCTGTCATTTTGACTGACAGGGTCATAAAAATCCGGTCATAATCTATTTTTACCAGTCACTTAAATTTTTAAAATGATGATAATGACATTGTGGTGACCCTTTGTTTGGCATAATTCACCTTCCGTACTCGTGTGTCCATTTGGCCGAGCGCGTTAGCGGCTATGACACAGTCACGTGACGGAGACACTTAAGAGCCGCGCGCGTTCCGGTGTTCTGACAAATTTTGCAACCCATCAAAAATTTCTACCTTGCGGTTTTGCGCGTGCGCGTAACGTTAAAAATGGCCACGAATGCAGCGATTCCAAAGTAAACATTACAAACTTTCTTTGAAGAAAGGAATATTTACTTAAGTTTGATCATGTAAAGACATGTACTAAAGTTCTCAAACACATCCTACCATATTAGCTGCACACAGCAACTGCACCCCGCGCTCTCACTGTTAACGACTTCGCCGTGTCGTTAAGTATAAATTTACGCCATTTTCGTGTTGCACATGTATGTTTATGATGATGTCTAGTTTAGTTAGCACCTTTGGATAACATTTAGAGTCCAATTAAATGTAAAAGAGGGCTTTTTCAGCGCCACAAAAGCTTTGGGAGCAAAATTTTATAAGGGAGCAAATTTTGACAGAACAGCCATCACACATCAAGCAGATGAATATGTAACTTTTTCTCCGCAGAGACAAAAATAGCTGACTGTGGCCCCAGTCGGTAGGCTACATTATGGAACAATGAAATTAACAGTTCACCTGCTGTGGCCTGAACGGAGTCTTACTTCTTCCTCCTGGTGCGCATGGACTTGAATTGCGTGGCCGCTTGTGCAGTCCCTGTTTTTCACCTCTTTTATCAACACCATCGTCGTTTTGGGACTTTTTGAAGAGACTTCGGACACTCAGTTGCCTTGACATTTTTCAGAGTAAGGCCAACGACGTCATGCATCAAGACAGACAATAGCTAATTAATATGGTTACTCGCCACCCTGTGGTCTGGGGTGTGAATTGCAACCTGTCAAAATGACAGGTGGACTTCAGTTTTTTCCGTCACCGTTTTAAAAAATCGGTCAACGACGGAAAATATTCGGTTAACGCGACCCCTGCTCGGACTTGCCTGGTGGGTTCCTTGGTTTTCATAATGCTCTCTGCACTTTAAACAGAATCCTGAGACTATCACAGAGCAGGTGCATTTATACGGAGACTTGATTACACACAGGTGGATTCTATTTATCATCATCGGTCATTTAGGACAACATTGGATCATTCAGAGATCCTCACTGAACTTCTGGAGTGAGTTTGCTGCACTGAAAGTAAAGGGGCCGAATAATATTGCACGCCCCACTTTTCAGTTTTTTATTTGTTAAAAAAGTTTAAATTATCCAATAAATTTTGTTCCACTTCACGATTGTGTCCCACTTGTTGATTCTTGACAAAAAAAATTAAATTTCATATCTTTATGTTTGAAGCCTGAAGTGTGGCGAAAGGTTGCAAGATTCAAGGGGGCCGAATACTTTTGCAAGGCACTGTATATAATGTATGTATATATACGATGTGAGGCTCAGCTCCGGTTTTCAAATTTTTTATGTTCCTTATCCAATTACTCGATTATTCAAACTAAATAGTTCATCGATAAATTAACTACTAAAATAATCAATAGCTGCAGCCCTATTTCGAATGAACGAAATGCATTGGGTGTTGAGCACCGTCATTTTTTATTTATTCATTTATTTATTTTTTAACATTGACACCTTTTTAAAACGATATCTCGATTCTTGGCAGGAGCATATCGATAACCTTTTGGGATACAAAGTATCACGATATATCACCATTTTGATATTTTGTCACACCCTTAATTTACATATTGTTTGTTTAAAAGCAGTACAATAACAGATCATTGAAACAAAAAGGGCAAGCGTCACTCCTGTTGCAGTAGTGACTCATAAATATGCAGTTCCGTATTTAGACCTATGTTACCAGGTGTGTCTACCTAAGATTTAAATATGCCCATAAAAGGAAACTGATGACGGCAGCAGAAATATTTGCGCTATTCAATGGACAAGATATAACTAGGTTCTGTATCAGTTTACACAGCATTCATGTCACAAACATGCCTTTTAACTCCTTTGTCGTCATTGACGGCAACAGACGTCCAATGAATTTTCAATAAATGATTAATAAAGATTGATGGCAACTGACGTCCCAGCCAATGGCCAAATAAGAACTCATTTAATGCCACTGAAGGCAATCCATGAATGAGTGAATGATCACTGCCAGCACTCCCAGTTCAAATGGGTTATATGTCCATTGCCATCAATGGCACTCAAAAACGTGACTGATCACTGCCAGCCCACCGAGCTGAAATGGCAGCCAATGAGTTAATAGAATATTTGAATTACATTTACCTGTCCTTCTTGAGCATTTCCTTCAGAGATCTGGCATTGTTCATATTTTCTTCCATCGCAGAACGCAGTCTCTGATCTGGAGCTGGTGCATGACTCACAACCATCTGATTGACTTTCTGTGGTTTTTGTCTCCTGGGCCTATGCCACTGGTCCACCATAATCCCTTGAACCTGAGCACATCACGTAATGCTAAAATTGCAAACCCAAGCCACACATTTTTTTTCATTACAGCTGGTAATTCTGCTCATGTTGACATCTTAAAAAGACGTTGTTTGTGGGCGATTCCGTGGTTCCAGTTTAAAACTTTCCGTCAATCAGATCAGTTCATTTTTTGAACACAGATTGTGATAAAAATAAATAAAAATAAAAACACTTTTGTCTATACCGCTTGACTCGTGAAATCTGACACTAACATAGTGGAAGTTTAGGCTTGATATAAGTGACAAGGCATACCGATAGGAAGTGAACTTCATCTTTCCGCGTGTATACTTTATTCTCCAATTTCATGAAGTAAAAGACCTTGCTGAAGTTTGGCACCTTGGTTTCTTGATTCCTGAAAAAGGGAATAAAGAAAAACATGAAAGTAGTCCACTCGAAAAACGTACCGTTACAGCGAAGAATCGCAGCACACCTGGCTTTGAACTCCGTGTTGTAAATTTCTTTCAATTCGGACTTCTTTATGTTGTTTGCTCGCTCGGTTTCTCTCAGAAAGACCAAGAATTGGACACCAGCTCGGTGGCCTGATTTCCTTCTTTCGGGCATGATGCTTTTTCGGGCATGGACCATGCAGCCGTCTCAAACTTCTGAGGTCCCCTCCCGCTCAAATGCGGAAGTTCTAGTGAAGAACGACTTCTTACTATGTTTTATAATACAGTTCGGATGGGCGGTGTATACTTTTATAACTGTGACACCGGAAGAAGCGTGGCTTGACAGTGCAGTCTCGGTGTTAAAACCACGCGCACCTTCTCAAATCACCGAATCCAGAGAAAACGAAACTTAAAAACGATTGAAGGCTAAACAAAAAAAAAAAACAAAACAAAACAAAAAAACACACACACACACACACACACACAAATAAAGATACAAAGATCTACCTTTCAAAATGTTAGTAACTGGCTTTTCCTTAGCGAATTAGGTCACAAAGCAACTGTGGCTGTACTTTAAACGAATGCTCCCCCGAATTGTAAAGTGAAAGTAAAATGTAGGATTCCTGTGAAACAAAAGTAAAATATTAGATGGACATGAAACATTTCAGATAATGTAATACAAAGATATAAAGATAGATGCGCTTGCATGTCGTTGTAGTTAATACTCCTATTAAAGGTTTCTTAGCTCATTTCAAACACAATCAGATTCAAACTTTTATTTCATGCAAGACAGAATTTGTTGAAGATGACAAACAACAACAAAATGGATAAGATACTTGACAGTTTCAGGGCAGTGGTCACTACAGTGGACAGCTATTCAAATGTTGTCACTTCCTTCAATCCTTTATTGGGCATAATTTAATCCTTTAGAGGCCCAGGGAGACTATATTATCTACCTGTTCTGCGTGGTCATTATTTCCTGTGAACAGAAAGTCATTCAAAATACACAACAAAAGACACACACTTAATGTCATAACTGGCTCCGAGGACATCAATTTCAGATAAAGTTCAAATACAGACACAGAATATTCTGGTTTGTATTTTCCTTTCCCTTATAAATTACACGATAGTGAAAATATCACTGCTGTCCCTCAAAACTACAGTCCGTTACAAAAGTCTTGTCGCGTATCCATTTTGTAGAAACAATTGCTAATAACCTGACTTTTAATTATTCAATTGGTTTCAAAAATGGCTTATATGATAGCTAAGACAATCCCAAATGATGATGAATGTACAAAAATATATTTGTTTCACTGAAAAAAGATTTATCATTCAATGAAGACATAAAGGTCGAATATTGTCAAGACAAAAGTTTTGTCGTCTACATGAAGTACTGTGAAAATTGAACCAAAAATGTACTTCAAACGCATAAATATATTACATAACATAAACGAATTAAGTAGTGGCACTGCGACATCCAAATTTAATATTTTGTACGACTTCCATGGGCTTGAAGGACTGCATCCATGCGGTTCGGCAAGGATTCATACAATTTATTGATGAAGTCATCAGGAACATCAAAGAAAACAGTCTTGCATGCCTCCCAGAGTTCATCAACATTCTTGGGTTTCATCTTCCATGCTCCCTCTTTCATCCTACCCCAGACATGCTCAATGATGTTCATGTCTGGTGACTGGGCTGGCCAGTCCTGGAGGATCTTGATCTTTTTCCACTGCAGCAGAGCTCCTCGAGACCTGGTCACCTGAAGTCCCTGTGTCAAACAGAACAGTCTGTCGAATTCTGTCTAGAGATGGCCTCCATGTTCGAATCAGTGCCCAGAAACCAGCATTAAACAAAAGACAATTAAAAAACCGTGTGGCATTTGCCAAGGCCCACAGCCTGTCGAAAGGATGGACGCTGGAAAATTGGCAAAAGGTGGATTTTTCAGATGAATTTTCCACTGAATTACACCACAGTCACCGCAAATATTGCAGGAGACCTACTGGAGCCGTGATGGATCCGAGATTCACTCAGAAAACAGTGAAGTTTCTTGGTGGCAAAATCATGGTCCGGGTTTACATCCAGTATGGGGGTGTGCGAGAGATCTGCAGGGTGGAAGGCAACATAAATAGTCTGAAATATCAACAAATCTTAGCTGCCTCTACATTCCTAACTATAAAAAAGGACAAATTTCTGCAGCAGGATTGTGCTCCATCGCATACTTCAATCTCTACCTCAAAGTTCCTCAAGGCAAAGAAGATCAAGATCCTCCAGGACTGGCCAGCCCAGTCACCAGACATGAACATCATTAAGCATGTCTGGGGTAGGATGAAAGAGGAAGCATGGAAGACGAAACCCAAGAATGTTGATGAACTCTGGGAGGCATGCAATACTGCTTTCTTTGATGTTCCTGATGACTTCATCAATAAATTGTATGAATCCTTGCCGAACTACATGGATGCAGCCCTTCAAGCCCATGGAAGTTATACAAGATATTAAATCTGGATCTCACAGCACAACTACTTAATTCGCTTATGTTATGTAACATATTTTTGTATTTGAAGTACATTTTTTGTTCAATTCTCACACTACTTTCTGTAGGCCACAAAACTTTTGTCTTGCCAAAATTTGGCCTTTACGTCTTCATTAAATGATAAATCTTTTTTCAGTGAAACAAATATATTTTTGTCCATTCAACATCATTTGGGAGGGTCTTAGATTTCATATGAGTCATTACTGAAACCAATTGAATAATTAAAAGCCAGATTATTAGCAATTGTTTCAACAAAATGGATAAGCGACAAGACTTTTGTCAGGGACTGTATGTACTCCACAGGCGTGTTAATTTTAGCATTCTATTACATGTCACAGATGAGGTGATGTCTTCTTCTCGTCCCATGGAATCTTCGCAGTCCCTTTTTTCCCGTGTTTCTGCGCCTGGAACCATGACCTCGTGACCTGTTGTTTCACTGCGCTTAACGATTTATAGGTATAGCTGTGCAGTCAAACTTTGTGTAAAGAACACCAGACACATTTTTGCAGAAGTGGCCCTTAAGAGTATATTTGAGCTAACATTGTGAGAAATGAATTAGGTCTTAGTTCACTCTCTCACGACCATCAGAATGCAGGCATGTGACTCGCTGTTAACTTATGCGAATAGATTCATAATCAAGTGGTGATCAACCTATGAATAATGATAATTAGATTATTATTAAGTGCTGTAATGTAAAATCACTTGTGTTTAAGTAGTACATTTATACATGCATATAAAGTTAAAGACTTAATTTTATTTAATACCAACAGTAACAATCGAAATACAAACTAGTTACAGACCCGAGTAACACTATAAAGTTGACCCCCCCCCCCCCACACACACACACACACACACACACACACACACCTCATTGTATTTAACTCAGGGGTCACCCACTCCGGTCCTCAATGGCACCTATTCAGTCAGTTATCCATGTCTCCCTGCTACAACCCACATGAATCAAATGATCAACTCATCACCAAGCTCTCAGGAAGCCCATAACGATCAGGATTATTTGATTCAAGTGTATTGGAGGAGGTAGATATGGAAAGCAGGTACACTCGATGACCTGAGTTGGTGACCCCTGATTTATCTCAATGGAAGCCATTGATGGTGATAGACGTCCATTTCATTTAAACCTGTACAATGAATGGTCGTGTTTCAGAGCCATTGATGGCGCTAGACGTCCAATCCATTTTGACTGGAGGAGGCGAATGAACAAATATTTCCCTATTAATCATTTAGCCGTTGTGTGAGCGTACATCCCTTCACAACAAGGCAAAAATGTTTTAGTTCTGGGTGCCGGGACCTAATTCCACACCTCTGACAATCTGGCCATGAGCAAGCACACAATGTTCCTCCTTGCACATGGAAACGATTGCTACTCATGTTTTGCCTTTTCAAGGCCAACTCTTATCCCTTGGTGCCCTGGCATATCTCGGTGTCTACTTCACACTTTTGGTACTGCACTGAGAAACTGTGGGCAAGCTGCGTATGGATGCAGCAACTTGAAGGAGTGAACAGCTAAAAGCTACAAAGGATATTGGAGGAGCAATTGTAAATATATTTATTATACATTTGCTGCAATAAAGAAGAAGAGATCTTTCACTGTATGTGTTGCGATATTGGGATGAGGCAACCATGCTCAGCATCGACGAGACTGGAGATTGACACATCGCTCAAAGAAGAAATCAACTAACAAAAGACTGATTGGGATGATGAAATGACTGCTAAAGATTGCTAAATGCCTTATCACACATATACAGAGTAATTTTCCACTTACATGCACACACATAATAAACAAAAACAAGTTCTTCTCCCTTCCCCCTTTAGGGTGTATCTGATAGGGACGTCGAAGCAAATAAAAAGAGAGTGCTCAGAGAGACTGCTTGAAAACGCAGAACAGAATTGTGTCGTGCAGTCCTTCTCCGTTCTACTTGCGAGTAGAAAGGAATTTTGGTGTCTTCCCTCCTCATTGTGTGGTGTTTACAAATGTCACTCTAAGTGAACCTGACATTTATACTGCCTCGTGCAACTAAAATGTGCAACAATCTGAATGGGTGGTCTCACATATTGTGTGTTTAATTTGTATGGTGGAAGTTCAAATAGATTCACTGTCATAACTGCTTGTTAACTTTAAAAAGGACTGTTGTTTGGAATTGTATTGTTATGACTGTGGATGCCTTTGTTTTTTCCAGTCTAAGAACACATCTCACCAAGAGGCAAACACCAGATTATGACTGCCTTTGGCAGTGGCATGAGAAACACTTGAGAGTCGTTGGCCTTTGAGGGTAAGATAGGTTTCACATTCCTGGGAAATCAAGAACTCAAATTAAATGTGGTTGGATTTAGTGCTCAACACTTGTTTTGCTGTCATAAGATTTGACCTGTGATCTTTTTTAATCTGTTGTGTTAACAGGGAGCAAGTGTAACCAACCGTCTGTTTTCACCACAAAAACTATTGCAATTTCTGTGAGTCATAACAATGAGACAAACCTAAAAAGGGAGGAGAAGGCAGATGATTCAATCTATGTGAAAATAAATTCAACTTCAGAGTAAAAAAAAAATGAAAGCTGTTGCGTGTATGAGTAACAGCAAATAGAGTCAAAAGAATATCTCCTAGGGAACATGCATTTGATTTATGCACAGGAATGCATGTAGTGCACATGCAGCAACCTCCAGGAACACACCCGGAAGTAACTGTGTTATGGAAATAAGTGAACAGCATTTGTGTATTAAATATAACCTGTTAAAGCAGTTGTAAATAAAGTCCATTTAGACAGTGTTGTCTCTATTGCTACAGGGGTCATAGTAGGGCGTGGAATACTGGTTAAAGTAAGACATTTTCAACTTCAAATGTTTATAAGGGCTGTCAAAATTATCACGTTAACGGGCGGTAATTAATTCTCTTAATTAATCATGTCATATATATTTGTCATCAATATTTAATGCATGCGCAGAGCGACCCACTCATGCATTGCCGCGGCGCCGTTCTATGTATATAAAGAGCTATGAGGCAGTGACAAGCGCGTGGAATGGACACAGGCATTTATTGGAGCTGCACTATTTATTGGTATAACTTTTGACATCTCTTCTACAACAATTATAACTTTTGTGGCGAGGAACATGGGGTAGAATGACAGGAGATAAGCTTTTTCTTAACACCCTGTATTGTACACAACGCAGAGAAGATATACCATTTGCAGCCACCACTGACAGTCATGGTTGTACAACTTCCCATGATGCATTTGGGCAGTTAAGAACAGTTAAGTCGCTACAGTTTCATTTAGTGAAAGCACAACAAAAATAATAGTCCTATCTCTCAATAATAATTATAATAATAATAATAATGTTCACAAAAAGAAACGCGCTCAATGCAAAGAGAACTGGCATTCCCAATCAAAATAGCTATGCAAAATACTCAGTTTAGTCAAACTCTATTCAAACATTTCGTTTAGCTCAACAAATACACTAGATGGCAATATTTAGTCACAATATACAAACTATCAAAATTACTATAACTTGTACTCACATTTATCTTTTAAGAATTACAAGTCTTTCTATCCATGGATCCCTTTCACAGATAGAATGTTTATAATGTTCATGCCATCTTGTGGATTTATTGTTATAATAAAAAATACAGTACTTGGGTACAGTATGTTGAATGTATACATCCGTCTTGTCTTATCTTTCCATTCCAACAATAATTTACAGAAAAATATGGCATATTTTAGCGATGGTTTGAATTGAGATTAATTACGATTAATTAGTTTTTAAGCTGTGATTAACTCAATTAAACATTTTAATCGTTTGACAGCCCTAGTTCATACATAAGTGGTCAAAGGAGCATGCAAAAACACCTGCATACTCTACTTCAGTACAAAAGATGGGTTTCAAAAAAGTGAATGTTAGGCTAAAAAGAGCTGCTGATTGATCTATGTCGATAAGGCTTGTTGGACGTGTGGGCAATGATGGTCCCTAAGGCCCAACATGAGGCCCAGGAATATCTTGTTAAATCATTTTTTATTCAACTGCATGTTTAATGTCACTGAGAACATAGATTAATGAATAACCCACAGGCCAGTTGCAATTTGTTCCATATATTCAGTATAGATATTAGAGAGACATTGGAACACAGGATCCTGGCTAGTATTTCCTGCTTCTATCAAGTAAGCATGTCCAAGTACCAGTACTGTCCCTCAGCCAGTCGGATGTTTTTATACAGTGCAGGTGTGGCTATTGGTGTCTTGTGATGTTCTTGGCATCAGCAAAACTTGCCTCGTGACCGAGTGGTACAGTAAAGAGCGATGATTTAAATGGTTCCCCTTTCTAGGTCGTGTGACTTAAAAACTGAAATTCACTTGCAGTTTTCTTAGACATTTTTTGTTGAGCTAAGCG
This sequence comes from Corythoichthys intestinalis, assembly GCF_030265065.1. NCBI lineage: Eukaryota > Metazoa > Chordata > Actinopteri > Syngnathiformes > Syngnathidae > Corythoichthys > Corythoichthys intestinalis. Next base: position 32,401,959 of record NC_080396.1, read on the forward strand.
GCGGCCTAAGCTGGTACAAGGTCACTTTATGGCTGTTCTTTCATATAACTATGTTAGTAATGCACTGCTGCCTAAGATTATAGTGTATGTGTGTATATATTCTTTTCTCATTTGGTTATTGTCATTAATAGCCCACTGTACGTTACTCCCATAAGCTCAATAGAAGTAGCCTAAAGTATCGATTTCTATCAAATTCTTTTTTTTTTTTTTTTTTTTTCATAAATCTGTAGCAAACCAGGATCTATTTTATGAACATATACAGGAAATCCAACATTTTCTCAACCTAGCAAATATAAAGTGTCATAAATGATCATTCCAAAACGTTAGGTTGATTAACTATTAAGAAAAAAAAATAACATATGAAAAAAGCCCTGGGTGTCATCCTCAATAAAGTGAATTTGGGAAAACAAATGAAAAGAAAAAAAAAAAGAAAAGAAAAATGAAAAAATGATTTCCTGATTGAGGTTTTGATGAGTTCCAATTTAGTCCACTAGAGGCTGCCAGAAGCTGCATTTTTGCATACTTTTTCAGAGGTGGGCAAGATCATTTGTGACTCTAGGCTTGGATCTAAGGCCAGAACTTGTAAACTGATGACTCAGCCTCAGAACAATTAGTGATGCTTGTTTTTCCTGTTCAGTGTTAATGGCACGCGTGTTTTTGTGTCTGTGTGACACCAGCTTGACCTTGTCTGTCTTTGACAGAGCATCGTACTGTAGAACTACTGTCGTGTTGTGTCACTGACCTGGTGCTCAAAACCTCACACGAGCAGGAGTCATCCTTCCAGCAGTTGAACTCACTTGAATATTTTTCTGTGCCGAGCTAAGAGTTTTAAACGGCCGCAGCTGCTTTTCCATGGCCACTGGGTGTTTAAATGGATGGGCATTATGGGCTGTAGAACAGGGTAATGACCGCTCTGGCCATCGGAATGCCTTGATCTTATCAGTGTGGTGAGAGGGGATGCTCCCACTTTCTGATGCTCTAATAGCCCCTGCCCTAATAGACCACCGAGGTCACTCGGAAACCACCCCTTATACATGCAGACACATGCAAAGACAAATCCACTTTAACTATGCTAATCGCCTGATAATAGTCACTTCTTTTCTGATCAATAGCTGTATTTCGTGATATTAAACTGTTTTCAGAGATTTGAAGAGGGTGACAAGGTTCTGATGAAATGCGTCCCAGCAGAAAGAATCTTGTTTTAAAATTTGAATTAAAAAATATAGAATTTCATTTTCATGATGCCTCAAGAGAAAAACATCAGTAAAAGCCAGTATTCCCAGGAAGTAGAAAATATTGCTGCAAGCAGACATTTTAAAATGCTGCCAATTTTTTGCCAAAGTATTTCAGATAGTCCAGCTTTGCTTGTGACATCAGTTATACCCACAATTTCCCAGGCTGTTGCGATGGCAATGCTGCTTACAAGTGAGTCACGTAAATAGTTGTATAGACACGGATTTTGATAGGAAAAAAAGGAGTTTGTCCCACTCCTGTTGCTGTAAGTTGATCTATGATGCCGTAGTTATGTTTGGTGTGTCGAATCTGCGGCTGCCAGTCAGCTGCTTTGCTGGCTAGTGTGCTAACAGTCGAGTAGTTTTTAGTTGTTTCATACACATATTTAATACAGGAATTTTACTTGTAAAAAAAAGACATAAATAAAAGGAGAAGGCCATACCAATAAGCCAGTGTTTGGCTTTCAGCAGCATGAACAGGATAGGGTAAAGGCAATAGTCCACCACTTAGGACGCTTCCTTCTAAAGGGTTTGTTGATGTGTTGGCTTTGAAGAGAAAAATTCCACTTTTGTTTTACACTTATACAAAAGCCTCGTTCAACCTGTTCGGCACACACTGCGGTTTGGTAAGCTGAAAAATGTCAGCAAAGATAGGCACTGGAAGAGGAAAAAAAGACACCTCATTTAAGGATGCCAGTTACAATTCACCCCGGCAAAATGGGAAACAGCCTTTGTCTGCGTACAAGATGAATAAAACATGAAGACCACCAAAAGAAAGAAGTAACTTTAAATAGTGTGCACCAAGGTTTATAATTAGTTTTTCCGTATAACTGTTTTCGAGTCTATCAGTGTTTATGTGCTTTGCGCTGACAGTGCCTGCTGCTAACGTTGTAGCCTATCGTGAAAAGTGCACAAACATCAAAATACAATGGTACCTCAAGATACGATCTTTTCGACATCCGACGTAAAATTTGACTTGTCATTTGTCTCGACATGCTCGAAATATGCCAGCGTCGGAATTTATTGATTTCCCACAAGACAGAAGCACGGCGGATTTTCTTGTAAGAGAAATCAACGTGTGTCCCAAGAAGCAGTGGCACAAGTACACATTGAGCAGAGATTGCACCGCATGTGGCCACTAGCTGACAGGGGGCGCTGTCACGAGGAATCTCCCCCAGCCCCAACCTATCACTCCCGGTCCCAGTCAAAATTACTCCCACTCACGTTTTTTTTTTTTTTTTTTTTGGGGGGGTGGGGGGGGGTTGTTGCACAGCACACCTCCCAAGAAGGTTAGTGCAGGTGGTGAAAAAAGGAAAAAGTTGACGCTTACCATTGAAATTAAGAATGAAATGATAGAAAACAATGAGCGTGGTGAGCGTCAGTGAACTGGCTTGACAATACGGCCGGAATATGTCTACAATCTTGAGGATGACTCTCATTACAACGTAACAAGGAATAATTTATTTGTTTTGCTTTGTGTACTATTTATTTGTAATTGTACCTGCAATATTTATTAGGGATTTAGCGTAGTTTTTTGAGCTATGGAACGAATTAATCTTATATATACTATATTCTTATGGGAAAATCCCGCACGACATACGACCATTTCGACTTGCAAACCAGGTCCTGGAACGCAGAAATTCGTATGTAGAGGTATTTGTCATTGATATGTAACACTGTGCGACGTAAGTGTGTAAGCATTGGAAACAATTCATCCTCACATTGATGACTGATCAATGACATTGATATCTGACTGACGCGCTGATATTTTTCCCAATGAAGCTGCTAAATCCAATCGTCGTCTCGGCTCAAACTGTTAGCATGCACTGGCTTTATAATACAGAATTTGAGAAAGACTTATCGCTGCATTCACCAATGCATTTTGCCTCTTAGCCAAAATCTGATGAGCCCACAGCTTTCTCTGGCATTGGGACTCAATATTATTTTGAAGTAATGCTACTAATACTTGAGTAAAATATTTGGCTACTCTACCGACCTCTGGGTATAATTGACGTCACATTCGTCCAAAGATGGCACCACCTATGGGCTGTCATTTTCTGTGTTTAAATATTATTTTCTCTGTTATCGTGGGTCAAGACATTTGTGATTTGTCTCTTTACATTCTTTGATCAACCATTTTTCACACAAAGGTCATTTGTACTTAGTCATTCCCTTTTACAGGAGGAGAGAACACATTAGAAACAAAAAGTGGAGAATCTGCACAGGAACAGCCTGCCGCTGTTTTGGCATCCTCATGTACAATCTCATGCGCAGATGTATAAACAGACAAATCCTATAAGTCTATTTGAATACAACAGCACTCATCTTCTGCTGTGTTTGTTTAAAATTTGTGATAAATTAGCAGTTTTTCACAAACTCTTGCGTCGTCCTATCCATAATTTGGCGGACCAAACCCTAACCTGTCTAACATATCCAACATTTTCATGTTAAGGTTTGACCTATTTCTCAACGATTGATGGATGCCCGTGTAAAAGTCTGTTTGTGCGTATGCTGTTGTGTGTTTGTAGGCACAATGACAGAGACAGATAGGGTGTCTGAGAGGGACAGATAGCCTTGCAACCAACCTCTACTCACTCATTGAGTCAGATAAAGAACAAAACAAAGACACACAAAGACGAGCATTGGCCTCCTCTACGCTTAACAATCACTGCCGGATACCAGCAAGGACAACATGATTTATGCTTCAATTTGATACTTGCGTGCATGTAGCATTCTCAAACTGTGCCACCAATTTGTTGTTCATTACCAGAGGTGAGTAGTAATGTCAGTCGATCTTTAGTACATCAAATTATTTATAGGGTAATTATATGATTGAGAATTTCTGCCTGGTGACTTTGTAGTTCTGTTTCATGAGTGCAAGTATTGTTAATTATAATAAATTATATAATGATTTTATATATTTTTAAAAAGCACTTCTGAAGTGATATTTTTTGGCATTTTTTCCCCTGTATATTCCAATTCATTTTATTTGATTATTTGACATTAAGACAGTATATAGGAACATACTAAATACGAACACCAATTACTCAGTTTTATCTTTCATAGACTTCAAAAATCGATTGACCAGACACTTCGTCATTCTTTGCGTCAGGCCCATAGGGGGCTGTACCAAAGTCCACTTTATTTAATAATAGTCAGGCAAAGACAGAACACGCTGCGAGCCCAAGCTTGGATTTTTGAAAAAATATGAAAGCTATACTGCATACAAACAGGAAGGATTATCTCAGGAGCGATTTGTTCGAGGATTCAAGGTAATTATTATATTTTTCGTAACATGCATGCATTTTGAAATGTGAAAAAAAATTCATGGGAGAAAACGGGCTACGGCATTGGCGTCCTACTTCGACATATTTACGTAAAAAATCTGCTAACTGCTCTTTTTTTTTTGCTTTTAACCAAGAATCGAGACTGTTTTACGTCCATATCTATAAAGCATTCAGGGATTTAAGCATTTATTCACAAGAATTTTCAACGCAAAAAAGATGGAAACTCCTCTCATTACAGTCCTTCATTACTGCCAATGAAGTTTCCTGGAATAGGCTGGAGCTAAACTTTGACCTGGTTACAGTTTAGTATAATCCAAAAGGAATGGATGAGTAAAACACGATTATCACTTTCATAGAAGTTCCTTGTGGATGAGTTTGTGTGTTGAAGTTAGGAATACAGTATTTATCATAAGAGTGTTGTGTAATCCATAGTGGGTATTGATAGGCATTCCTATTTGGCCAAGGCACACAAACAATGATGAACGAGAAGACTTGCAAACCTAAACAATCAATGCCAGAGCAGCGTACCACATTTGGTGATGCTCCATGCTGTTTCTGAGTGAGGACAAATGTGCAAGTCATAGAGTTTCAAACATCTATTAGTCTCAAGACCGCACGCAACACTGAAGCCGCTTTTATAACTCGTTTTCACCCTCTTGTAAATTGGAAACACAAGATTTCGATTGTTTGTAGTATTTGTTATTGATACTGTACATTATTTAAAGGGCCTTTAGCAAAGACAGGAAATGTAAAATTTCAATCAAGATTATTATATCCTGTCTGTTTAAAAAGGACAGTATAATCTGATTTTAGGCATAAAATATTACAAAAATATTAGGTTGTACATGTTTTAGGCATAAAATATTACAAAAATATTAGGTTGTACATGTTTTGAGTTCAATAGTGTTTTTTAAACAAGGTCAATGACCCAGGCTGTTGAAAACTGACTGCCGGAGTGACGAGTGCTAAGCAGCTGTTGGTGTGCACTTGCACTGTTTCTAAACACACGAAAGTTTGTTTACAGTCCAACAAACGATCATGGGTTTAAACACTTGACATTGAGGACCATTGATGCAAATGCCGGTGTCATAATCAGCTGTTGCAAAACATGTTGGTTTTGCTATTAAGCATGATTATTATTCATATATTATTACTATCATTATTAAGCATTTTTCCTTGCATCAGTGGATTATTCAGGTTTTAAGTTTGTCATGACGTGTGTGCAAAAAACATCGTTCCGCCTGCTTTTGCTCCTCTATCCACACATTCCACATAAAAAGCAACATTTGTGTATCAGTGACTGATTTATGATCCTCCAGCATTCATGTGTGCACTTTGCACGCGAGCATCCCTGCTCTACGTATGCGAAATGTACACTCAGCAGCACGCCACAGAATCTGCTACCGGCCTACACAGTCTTCACACGAGAGGTGTCTGAGCTGGATCATATTGTGCCAGGAAATGCTTCTGGAATGGAGGAGGAGGATATCGAAATGCTGTGTCACAACTAGAACAAGTGCTGCTGATGATCATATGTCAGTTGTTCTACTGAGAGAAAATTTGACAGAGCTGACATTCATTGTTTTTCTTGGGGCGCCACAAACTTACCCAATACAGCAACTCGTCAGTAAATCGAACTAACTTGGTCATCAGTGCAGTTAGTCGAAATGTATTAGTTTACTACTTTCGAGTAAACGTTTTATTATTTTGATGATTTAATTTCTTTTGTCCCTTTACGACAATGTACATTTACAGTGGGAAAACAAACTAAGATGTTGAAATTTTTTAATCAAGAAATGTATTAAAGTTTGCCTTTAAGGGTCTCAAACCAGTCCTCAGAGGGCCGCAGTGGGTGCAGGTTTTCATTCCAACCGAACAATAGGACACCTTTTCACCAATCTGATGCTTTACCAAGTAATCAGTTGAAGACAGTCAGGTGCTGCTTGTTTCAGGAGAAACCTCATTGGTTAAACTGTCTGTGCTGGATCAGTTGAAATAAAGACCAGGACCCGCTGCGGCCCTTTGTGGAATCAGTTTCAGACCCATGTACTTATTCCTAACATAAAAGCATCACCGTAGCAGAAAGATATCGGACCACAAATGGTGAAGCAACACATTTGATAGTGAAATAGATACTCCAGCCATATTTTTTATTATTTGTAAGGAACAACTAATCACGTGTGGATTTTGGCCTCTTAGTGTAGATGCTTGGCTTCATTATACTGCCTCTCACTTGGCTAATGACTAGCACAATGTTCTAGTAAGAAATGAGGTACAGGGAAATTGTTTAATTAATTTATTTATAACTTAAAGTTATATACCACTCAGTAAGGTTGTATGAAATTGCATATACGCTGTATACAAAACAGCTTCGTATTTTGATTTGCACTGCAGTGTTAGAGCTGACACGAGAGCTTCATAAGAACTGATTGTATTAAGGCTTCGGAGCGAAGGAGACCAAAGCCTAAACAATTTCCCCCTCGGCGGCAAAGGGACAGATTACTTTGTGGCTCTTGTTTTTGTTCCACCAGCACTTTATTGTAAAAGTGAAATGATATTGTTCCCATGTCAGCTCTGTGTAAATGTTTTTATGCACGGTATTTCTCCATTTCATGCCAAGCGCTTGCTCTGTTTACCTCTGTTTACTGGGAGACTGAGGCTACTGTACTGTGTCCTTGCTTGTGATCATATGCCTCGGCACTGGTGGAAGTTTGACTCCTTTTAATTCTTGTGAAAGAATGACACAAATGGTCACACGAACGTAAAATTTAGCAAAAATATTTTTAGGATCCCTCTCGTCTAAAAAAATATTGTTGGATCACAGGGCTGCTACTCCATAATCCAAGATGTCCATCCAGAAATGTTTTTTTTCTGTAAATGGAAAGATGGCACCTTTATCATGTCCATCCCAGCGGGAATAATATCATTTAAATTGGAAAACACAAAATTTGCAATAGTGGAGAAAACCTAAATAAAAGCCAATATTTCCGGGAAGTACCAACCTGACACAGGGGCAGACATTTTGGAATGCTGGTTCTATTTTCTGTCACGTGCGCTCAGCGTGCGCTCATGTGCTAGCATATTGCATCAGGCTTCCATCACAAAGTCTGTTCTGTCATTCATTCATTCATTCATTCATTTTCCATGCCGCTTTTTCCTCACAAGGGTCGGTGCCACCATATTGCATCGCAATCATGCATCACAAAGGTTTCCATCATAAGGACTGTGTGCTCCTTAATATGACACAAAGAACAACTGGGAACAATATATAAGGCACAAACAAATAGCATTCAGTGTCAGGTCGTCAGTGTTCCAGCATACGCTACCATGTCAACTGTCCATTAACGTTTGACCTGATTGTTTCCTTTGCCTGTCAACATCAATAAAGTCCTGTGTCTGTGATACGCAACTGGTTTCTCCGTTCCCTACGTGACAATTTTCGCCAACCAAATGTGAGTATCTCAAATTGCCTAACTTTCCTCGTTACGTTATTAACACCCACTAGCAAATTCTAGAATCTATCATTGTATATATGCGTGGATAAGATTGACTCACAAAATGACTGTGCCCGTAAGCGTTTTTTGTGTTTAATCATTGTAAGATATATAAGAAATTGACGATTTTCACACTGAAATACTTTTGAGCAACCGTCTTTTACATAAAGATTATTAATACTTGCTGATGTTTTACCCTTTAACTGTAGATGGATTAATTTTAAGCCAAGAGGTCAAAGTTACACTTTAATAAGAAATATTTTTTATGTGTCCATAATCTGTAAGATTTTCTTTTGCATCAAGTGTGAAATTCTTTTGGCATGCCATAACTGTTAAGAGTAAGGCAAAATGGACACAAATGAAGAGAAGTAAGAATGCAGAGCAGGATTACAGTTGTAAACTAGAACTAGGCCAATAATTAGCCAGGCCTATTATTGGCGCCAATATTTAGAAATTTGACGGGATCTGCCTTTTATTTAATAATAATTTAATAATAATCTAATATGAAAAAATCAATTCAAAACTGGGTTATATATTTGTTATTTTTATGATTACCTTTTCCCTTAGTCTAGACCTGTTTTTATATTCATGGCTATATATTTTCTGTGGAAGATTTTCAGAGAGCTATTTATTTAACTTTTTATTCAACTTTATAAGAGATATTTCTGAGTCTAGGAAATTCAGCCACTTCTGGAGCTATTATTTTTTTTATTTGAGTGATTCAATAAACGTGCTTTAGGCATTTCATTTAAGTTCAGTGTTTGCATTATTCTTTTTTTTTATGCCAATTTTTACACTTGTCGTGCAAAAAATCATCGGCTCCAAAAATCAGTTATCGGCCCCTCTAACTACTAATAATCAGTAACGGTCCTGAAAAACCCGTATCGGTCGGTCTCTATTGTAAACCCTTAAACTTGTTGCTAAAATACAAAAAGCAATCAAGGAATAAGTAAAAGGCTAAATACCTGAAAACCTAGATTAAAAGTAACAAACAAATGAGGAATTAACATACTACAACGGGAAACACACTGCAATAATATCTGAAATTTAACATCAACATGGACTGACAAAGACTGATTGTAAGCAGTAAACTAAATACAAATTAATGACAATGTAATGAGAAACATTTGGTCAAGACTGGGGAAAACCAATTGGTGAAGACAAGGGACAGGCTGACGAGAACAGGTGGAAATGAAAATCTGAGCAGTAGACACAATACCCTCAATGTTACTTCAATGACACATAATACAGACAATAACAAAGGCTTTTCAACCTGCTACAAATGATGCTCAAATGATCTTGAGGCTGTCAACTCATGTTCACACAGTGGGGAAGATTTTTGTATTATTTTGACATTGATGCAATTTTTAAGTGCATTCTCAAGGAGCACCGGCTGGAGATTGATCTCCTCAGCCTTGTTTTTCAGCGGTCCAAAAGAAGTCTAAAAGCCCACAACCACCTAAAAGCCAATGCTGTATTGCAAAGCCATGTCACTCAAGTTGGCCTAGTATCACTGTTGGGTGTCAGCATCAACATTTGTCAGCTGGTTTCGCTCACTGGTATCTTCTACGTCTGTGAGACCTGCACAATTTGACCCTGACCTCCCGTTTCACACACCTCCATCTTTCCTTGTGTGTCAATGTGTGCTGCCTGCTCAAACACACTGATTCTATGGTATGTTGATGGAATTTCGGCTATTTTTCCAGGTCACTGTTGTTTGTACCTTACGAGGTGTATCTGTAAATTCCCTTAGAAGAAGGAAGATAAACACACTCACACAGTGACGTATGTATACAAGCCTCATCGTATCACAGCCCATCCCGTTTAGGCTAAACAGTACTCTCATTTGGCTCAGAATTTGTACATTTTAGGGGGGAAAAAAGAATTATTGTAAAACCACATTTTATCCTACCAGCAATGTTCCCTCTATTTTTTCATGTGTCTGAGCAGACACACAAGCTCCCTGAGCACACTGCGGACCACTGTGAGCAACATCAGATGTGTACCCTTGGGTACACATGCCTGTTCATAACCCTGTTACATGGCTTATTTAAAGAATGAAACTACAGCAGCAATTTTCATTAGTTTACTTTTAATATAATTGATTTAGCCCACATTAAAAGAAAAAGACAATCTGACAATCATGAGATGTGTACTATGTTATATGTGAGAGTCATGCTTTAACCATAGGAAGAATCCTGCTTTGACCTGGGTAAGGTCCGGTTGTGACATAGATTACTTAATAAATAAAACATAATTAACGACAAAAATGGGAGTACATTATAACAAACTCACACATTAAAACTGTTCAGACAATAAGGACAATCAAGATTCCTATTGCAGCTACTCTGCAAAAACGCACCTCCTTAAAACTAGTTAAATTCCCTTGTTTTCGGTGTAAATCTACTAGAAACACGTGAAATTGTTAGCCAAATTTTACTCACTTAGATATCTGGAAATAAGCTTATTTTCAGCTAGCTATTATTCTTAACAGACTTGTTTTGAGCAAAAAGTTAGTTTATATAATCTTAAAATAATCATGTTTGTCTGAAATGCAAGAATAGATATTGTTCAAAACATTATTTGAAAGCAAACTTGGAACAAGGATGGACTTGTACGGAAAGTGAAAATATCCTTTGGTGATAAAAGACTGATTTACAAAGGGCAACGCACTAGTAAGCCTTCTGTTGTAGAGCGTCCTGTACAAAAGCTCATTCTTGTGTTGCAATGTTCGAAAGCTTACTGAACTGTGGTTATTTCACTGTTGAAAATTATTCATTTGATTGTTGTTACTAGTATGCATAATTTTAGTGGAGGTGTAAATAACCAAAGCCTAATTTCTGTCTCACGAACGTATTTTATTTTGTAATTCACCATAACTTTCTGTTACGCTTTTATTTTGGTTTGTTTCCTGTTCCGTGTGTTATGCAATGTTTTGTAACTTGAATGCGGGCCAAAATGAGTAACGATGAACTGTGACAGTTCTGATCTAGTCTAGCGGCTCCTCTGGAAGAGGCAAATCTCTTACGGTGATCCTGGTGATCCTTTTAGTTTCTAAGGTGATCGGTTTGTTTAATTAACTAGATTATATCAGTTGTAAAATTAGATATTAATTAATACTTTAGCGCTTGCAAAGACTGGCCTTGGAATGTTGCTTCGGGAAATTACCACAGGAGTCTAGCTCTCTTTTCACCACCAATGGAAGCGTCGCGTTGCCGTATCGAACGCACCAATACTGCGGCCCTGACAGTAGTAGTGACGCTACAATACATTTATGTTGAATTTAATTTTGTGCGCTGCATAGATTTTCTTCTGCACAGAGTATGTTCAAGCAGTGTGCGGTTTAGCAGGAACATTGACGACCAGACATTTTCAGCAGTCTTGTAATATACATGAAATGAAATCAAATTTTAGTTTGCGTATATTGTACTTTTTATACATTAAAATACAACATAAAGGTTCTCGCTATACCCACACGAATTTGCACCCGCACATTCACACATAGCAAGTGAAGGTGCAGTTGGTACCGGACAGGTGAGAGGCGGATTTCCTGGCCTGCGTGTATGTGCATGTGATTATGTGTGTGAAACATATCACATGTCTCAAGACCACCCCAAGGTGAAGGTCATTTGGGGGCTGTTGGTTAGCTACTGGCTGGATTCCCTCCAAGCCAGGGCGGCATCCAAAGCACCCGGTGGGAGCAGGAGGGAGGTGTTTTGGGAGGAACCTGGCAGGTGGGGTCTGGTAATGATGATGAATTGCAAGGTTCTTTCTCCAAAGATTAGGATCTACTGATAAACATGCCCACCGGGCCTTTAGGGAACCTAATACATTTCTCTTCTCTATCTGTTCCATCCGTTTGACTTGTTCTTTCATCACACATTGAGTTGAGAAAGTTGTCAGAATTCTCGCTGTCTAGTCAGGCTGGTTTTTACAAAAAATGACGTTACATCAGCAGAGAAAAAAAAGATACAGTTAATGGCTTTCTGAGAAAGTATTTTTTTCTGTCAGAGGACATTTCGATTACTAGTTTTAATTTGGATTTGGAACCTCTCTTTTGTGCCATTAATTGGCTGATCCCGGTTAACCACTGACTTACCGCCACACAATATCAGCAGAGCAGTAAATGTACCAATAGAAAACCATAGGCCCAAACACAACAATATAATTGTTGTCTTCCATTGTTTATTTTGGCTGTGATGTTAAAAACTGTGATCTTACAATCTTTACAAACCCTCATAATTTCCAGTAAACAACCCCGACAGTGACAGACCGTGCTGTCCCCGGGACCACACATATTGAAATTTCCAGTACATTTTTGGTTATATTTTGCCCTTTTCCTGTCATCGCGAGCAACGTCTCAACTGGAAGTCTGGCAAACACACGGGTCTGACACTGGGAAAATAGCTGGAAAATATTCGCTTTGATAATATAGCCAAGAAGCCTTTGATTAAATGTGGCTCTAGCAGGAGATCACACTAGGGCCTCTGTGGCATGACTGTGTCCAACCGCCAGCTCTCAACAACCCTGGGTAATTACGGCCATCTTGTCATAAGCTGGGACCCACCTGGAATTATGACGGGTGCGATGAGGCCAGCACTGGTTTCGTTGGGTTGTCAAACAATCGCTGTGGTGAGCCCTGAAGGGATAAGCCAAAAGGAAAAGAAGAGTTCCCCATCCCATCTGACAAAAAATACGCCTTTTTTTGCTGGCATTACTTCTTGTGTTACTGTGTGTCAGCAATTTAACTTGTGATTGAGCCCAAGACTTTTTTTCTCTCGCTCTCATTTCAAGTTTTATCTCTCCCAATTTTATCTGTCAGTCTTGGCAATTGAATTTGTTTTCATGGTCACACTGCTATTCCTTATAAATACTGGTACAGTGGGGCAAATAAGTATTTAGTCAACCACTAATTGTGCAAGTTCTCCCACTTGAAAATATTAGAGAGGCCTGTAATTGTCAACATGGTTAAACCTCAACCATGAGAGACAGAATGTGGAAAAATAAACAGAAAATCACATTGTTTGATTTTTAAAGAATTTATTTGCAAATCATGGTGGAAAATAAGTATTTGGTCAATACCAAAAGTTCATCTCAATACTTTGTTATGTACCCTTTGTTGACAATAACGGAGGCCAATCGTTTTCTGTAACTCTTCACAAGCTTTTCACACACTGTTGCTGGTATTTTGGCCCATTCTTCCATGCAGATCTCCTCTAGAGCAGCGATGTTTTGGGGCTGTCGTTGGGCAACACAGACTTTTAACTCCTTCCGCAGATTTTCTATGGGGTTGAGACCTGGAGACTGGCTAGGCCACTCCAGGACCTTGAAATGCATCTTACGAAGCCACTCCTTTGTTGCCCTGGCTGTGTGTTTGGGATCATTGTCATGCTGAAAGACTCAGCCATGTCTCATCTTCAATGCCCTTGAGATTTTCACTCAAAATCTCTCGATACATGGCCCCATTCATTCTTTCCTTTCCACAGATCAGTCGTCCTGGTCCCTTTGCAGAAAAACAGCGCCAAAGCATGATGTTTCCACCCCCATGCTTCACAGTGGGTAGGGTGCAATTCAGTATTCTTTTTACTCCAAACAAGAGAACCTGTGTTTCTACCAAAAAGTTGTATTTTGGTTTCATCTGACCACAACCCCGTGTTGCCCAATGACAGCCCCAAAACATCACTGCTCTAGAGGATATCTGCCTGGAGGAATGGGCCAAAATACCAGCAACAGTGTGTGAAAAGCTTGTGAAGAGTTACAGAAAACGTTTGGCCGCCGTTATTGACAACAAAGGGTACATAGCAAAGTATTGAGATGAACTTTTGGTATAGACCAAATAATTATTTTCCACCATGATCTGCAAATAAATTCTTTAAAAATCAAACAATGTGATTTCCAGTTTTTTTTTTCCACATTCTGTCTCTCATGGTTGAGGTTTACCCATATTGACAATTCCAAGCCTCTCTAATATTTTCAAGTGGGAGAACTTGCACAATTAGTGGTTGACTAAATACTTATTAGCCCCACTGTATATACTAATATACTGTACATTTGGTATCCTAGTATATAAATCAATCCATCCATCCATCCATCCATCCATCCATCCATCCATCCATCCATCCATCCATCCATCCATCCATCCATCCATCCATCCATCCATCCATCCATCCATCATCTTCCGCTTTATCCGAGGTCGGGTCGCGGGGGCAGCAGCTTTAGCAGGGAAGCCCAGACTTCCCTCACCCCAGCCACTTAAAACAGCTCCTCCGGCGGGATCCCAAGGCATTCTCAAGCCAGCTGAGAGACAGTCTTTCAAGCGTGTCCTGGGTCTTCCCCTTGGCCTACCGCCGGTGGGACATACCCGGAACACCTGTCCAGGAAGGCGTAGGGGAGGCATCCGAACCAGATGCCAGGGCCACCTCAGCTGGCTCCTCTCAACGCGGAGGAGTAGCGGCTCGACCCTGAGTCCCTCCTAAATGAAAACGAAACTCATTTCGGCCGGTTGTACCCAGGATCTTTTGGTCACAACCTACAGCTAGTGACCATCGGTGAGGGTAGTAACGTAGATCGACTGGTAAATCGAGAGCTTCGCCTTTTAGCTAAGCTGCCTCTCCACCAGTGTTGTCAGTAACGCGTTACTGTAATCTGATTACTTTTTTCAGTAACGAGTAATCTAACGCGTTCATTTTTCCAAGCCAGTAATCCGATTAAAGTTAGTTTCCCTAGTGCCTGTGCGTTACTATTTTGTTTTTGCCTCATGATGTATGTAGAATGAAGAACAGTCATGTACGAAGAGCATTTCTCATCGGGGGGGGGGGGGGGGGTGTCACGTGTATTACGATGCTGTTTGAGGCTGTCTGCCACGGCGGTCAACAACATAGCATTCTGACGAGGCAGCGAGGCAAACAGTGAAAGGCAGGATATATACCGCAAATGGATGCCATTGCTCATCAGAAATACAGCCATTACTTCACATTTCTGTTCAGTAAAGATGACAAAAATATCTCTGTGCGTTGCAAACTTTACGCTGGCTGAAAAAGACTGTCGGCTGCTAAAAACTCTACATTCAATTCAACAAGGAAGCACTTGGAATTACGGGACAACGCGACAAAACTCCAAACAAAGCCTACAGGTCACAAGACAGCCAGCACTTCTACAGTTTGTAACCAGCCTTTATGCACATTTTATTGTCAGTGTTTGTAACCATAAGCGGAGTTTTGCTTTTGTGGGGCTGGGGGCAAAGCATGTTGATGACTGAAACAAAAGTCAAAAGTTTGGACACACCTAAACATTTTTACGTTTTATATATTTTCACTACTATTGTAAATCCTCTCTGAATACATAAAAACTATGAAAGAACATGTGGAATGGCAAAAAAAGGGAAATAACTGAAAACAGGTTTTATATTCTACATTCTTCAAAGTATCCACCTTTGAGGTGTCACCAAACTTTTGGCCAATATAAAACTGTTCAAGCTCAGTTGTTGTTGGTTGCATTTGAAAGCTTAGGTTTACAGAAATTCTAAATACCCATCTTGCCTCCATAGGTGTAGTTTTGGCTTAGCAAAGCAAAAGCTAGTGTCTTAGGTGCTAGTCACATGATCTGCTCGAAAAATGATTTTGAGCCATTATGAAATACGTTGTAGGATTCTTGTTCATTTCATTAATTTTTGTTGTTTGTTTTATTGCTTTACAACTTTTATAGACAATATTTTAACAGCTAGGTCTTTATTTTAAAAGGGAAGTTCAGAATTTTTGACATCTTGGAGTTAGCCGGGGTTTATTTAGTCGTTGGAGTTGATTTGAACAAATTCCGTGCAGTTTGTCAGTTATTCGTTAGTTTCAGGGCTCCGGGGTGGCTAAGCTAGCGCGAGTCAATGGTGGTTGAAATCAACTCCATTGACTAATTAAACCTAAGCCTTATGTGAAAATTCAATTACATGCGATGACATTTTTTTGTTGTCATTTTTATGTTGAGGCAGCAAAAGGAGAAAAATTGGTAAAAAGTAACTGATAAGTTACTTTTAAAGGAACTTACTTTGATAATAAAGTAATCAGTAAAGTAACAAGATTACTTTTTTTAGTTGTAATCAGTAATTAAATTACTTTTTTAAGTAATCTGTGACAACACTGCTCTCCACCACAACGGACTGGTGCAGAGTCTGCATCACTGCAGATGCTGCACTGATCCACCCGTCGATCTCCCGCTCTCTTCTAGCCTTACTCATGAACATCACCCCAAGATACTCCTCCACTTGGGGTAGGATCTCATCCCAAACCCGGAGAGGGCACACCACCTCTTTCCGACTGAAGACCACGGTCTCGGATTTGGAGGTGCCTATCTTCATCCCAACCGCTTCACCCACAGCTGCAAACCGCTCCAGTGAGAGTTGGAGATCACGGCTTGATGAAGCCAACAGCACTACATCATCTGGAGAAAGCAGAGATGCAATGCTGAGGCCACCAAACCAGACCCCCTCAACACTTGGGCAGCGCCAAGAAATTCTGTCCATAAAATAACCCTTTTATCACACATCACACTTGACACATTTCTCCACCCGTTCCAGCTTGCCTGCACACACTTCTTCAGTTCTTTTCCACACTCTCCATTGCTCTGGACTGTTGAGCCTAAATACTTGAACTCCTCCACCTTCTTGGTCTCTTCTCCCTGTAGCCTCACTCTTCCGCATAGGTCCCTCTCATTTCACACACAGATACTCCATCTTACAACGGCTAACCTTCATTTCCCTCCTTTCCAGGACAAACCTCCACACCTGTAGTTTTTCCTCAACCTCTTCCCTGCTCTCACTACAGATCACAATGTCATCTGCAAACATCATAGTCCATGGAGATTCCTGTCCAATCTTGTCTGTCATCCTGTCCATTACCATAGCGAACAAGAAGGGGCTCAGAGCTGATCCCGGATGTAGTCCCACCGTCACATGTCAACTCCTCCGTCACACCAACAGCACACCTCGCTACTGTCTTACAATCTTTTTTTTCTCCTCATTTTATTTTTTACACAACAATCTCACTTTATTGGTTTTGTGGTTTGTATTTTGGACCATCATAAATGATTGAGGGTACTCTCCTCCTTTCTGAAATTTATTCATGTAGCATGGTTGGGCAATGGTTTCATTGGTAGACATTTCCTAAGCATTTTGAAAACATTTCCGTGTCATCTCGTCTGGATATGGACTCCAACGAGGCCCCAAGCTTTTGTTTTCCTACCTACAGACAGTTTGTGGTGAGCTTTGATTCACGCGAGAGCTTGCTATGGCAGTTTAGTTTTCATGTCACGATCAATTATTGCTAAATATTCCGCTAGAAAGTGTAAGGCTGGTAATAATCACCTGAAAAGAGAAGTACTAAATTTATTTACATAGTTTTCCTCACATTTTGTCCATTTTAATGAGCACTGTATCACAGATACTCTAACCTGGTCTTGGTTTTGACACCAACACAAGTGTATATCAATTATTGTCTATGACAGATAACTGCACAAACAGTGGAAACCAGAAGTTTACATACACAATATCAATAGAAACATTTTTTTTTGCCCTCTTGCATAAAATCAGACCGTAGTTTTCCTGTTCACTTAGGATTACTTTTTAAAAAAAATTTTTTTTTTTTTACATTTGTTGAATAACAGAATAACCAGAGACGGGTTATTTTTAAGATAGTTTGTTATTACTTTGTTCAAAGTCAGAACTTTATACAGTGTACAGTGAAATTACCATGCCATTAAACAGTGTGGCGAAAACCCAATAAATAATGTAATATTTTGGCAAACTACTGTATATTCATCAGTTTCCTGGACTTGTGACATACACACGTCTGTTGCAATTTCTATATATCTGAATGGGCATCATTCATCTATTTAACCCATTCGAAGGGAAAGTCCAACCATTATTAAGTTCAGAAAAGAATTGTGTCCGAAATGTGCAATTAAAATCAAGAACAAAAGCAAATAAAATGACCTTATGAAGATTGCAATTGCAGCTGGTAAAAGTGTTCACAGCAAATCAACTACTGTACGGTAAAAGTGTGTCTACAGCAAATCAAGTACTGTATCGACATGGGTTGAAAGACCAATCTACAGGAAGATGCCTTTTCTTAAAAAAAGACATTAAAAAACCAGGTTACAGTTTTAAAATGCACCGTGGGGCAAATACCTTAATTTTTTAACACGTGTCCAGTGGTCTGAACAGAACTAAATTTAACTGTCTGTCATGAGCATTGTTTCATTTCAAGTAAAGAGGAGCAATTTTGCATGACTGCAGAACAACCAACGAAATTGTAGAATACAAGGCTGGCATTTGCTTTAGGGACTAGTGCACTTGACAAAATAGACTGGATCATGGGAAGACGACATTACATTGTAATTATAAAGCTGGTCATTGACCCTTTAAATATTGCCCGACTGGTTGCAAAGTGGTTGAAATGATAACAAAGTCAATGCTTTTGATTCCTCATCACAAATTCCAAACTGAATTAAAGTGAATTATATTAAAAATTAATTGGCATACTTAGGCATGTGTGAGAAACATGGCCTAAAAACACAATTCCTTTACATTAACTCTGTTAGGTGCCAAACAGGCCAAAAATCCTGCCAACTGCTGTGAGAAAGCACCAAAATCTTTGACCCAGGTCATACCCAGGTGCTTCAGATTTTGGGAGAAAAAATGGTTAAAAACAAAACAGACATAATCAGTTTCTTATTGTTCTAAACGTTTGAAAATACTATTTTTCCCCCCCAAACCGAACAAAAACAGGAAAAGAATTGCCCTAATTCATGTTAAACAGTGAGGGGGAAAAACACCTTTTTTATGTGGTGTATGTAAACGTCTGGTTTCAAGTGTAATAACACTTGTTCACTAGCACTTGTTCTGTTTTCGATGTCATTTATTTGTTTGCTGCTAATCTAATCTAACTTCACAATGTATTTTCTGATAAATCACCCATTTATAATCTGTTCAATCTGTGCTCTTTTTTAACTCATAAAAAAAAGAGACATAGATCTAGTGTCATACTAATATACTATATATTTTATATGAACATCTGTACTTGAATATAGTACAAAAAGTTATACAAGGAAGCTCAAGAACAAAGTTGTCAAATGTGTTTAGGATTTGTGACTTTTGTGTGACTGATTGTCGAACCAGGATAGCTCCTATTGAGTCAAATTAGTGCCAGAGACAATTCGTGTTCACAAAAAAAAATGTTGTTTGTAAAAAATAATTTGTGCTCGTAAAAACATTTACTCAAGGGAGTAGGTTTGGTCTTAATATTGGTAGGGACGATATGACAGCATAACCTGCATGTACACTTTTTGCTGGGGACGGGACATTAATAAGACTAAACATATTTGGTGAATGGGGTTCAGGGCTACATTTCTCACCTATATATATATAACCTAATTAATTGATAAGCTAAATGATTAATGCAAAATAAATCTGTATTGACCTATACTAACTTTCACACTGCAAATTTATAATGTCTTAATCTGATTTTTTTTTTTTTTTAATCTAGTCAAATAATTTTCTCCATCTTGTTTTGAGTGTTAAAGGCTAGTTAACAGATTATTGTGTCAGATTCTTCCACTTACTTTAAGTAAATATTACTATTGAGCCCATACATCTGAAAGTTGGCCAACTTTCACCTAAATCAAGAAAAAAAAATTCAAATAATATTTTGAACAATATTCTTGAATTAAGAAAATTTCTGACTAGCAAGTTTGTCTTTTAAGATTCTTAAGATTAAATATTAGGGCTGTCAAACAATTAAAACATTTTAAATCACAGCTTAAAAATTAATCGTAATTAATCGCAATTCAAACCATCTATAAAATATGCCATATTTTTCTGTAAATTATTGTTGGAATGGAAAGATAAGACACAAGACGGATATACTGTATGCATTCAACATACTGTACATAAGTACTGTATTTGTTTATTATAACAATAAATCAACAAGATGGCATTAACATTAACATTATGTTAAAGCGATCCATGGATAGAAAGACTTGTAGTTCTTAAAAGATAAATGTTAGTACAAGTTATAGAAATTTTATATAAAAACCCCTCTTAATTTTTTCGTTTTAATAAAATTTGTAAAATTTTCAATCAAAAAATAAACTGGTAGCTCGCCATTGTTGATGTCATTAATAACACAATGCTCAGAGTGCTTAAACCCATAAAATCAGTCGCACAAGCGCCAGCAGAGGGCGAAAAAAACACCAAAAAACACAAGTAACAAGTGCACATGACACTGTGCTGTCATTTTAATATGTTTGAGCGGGGCATGTGCATTAATTGCGTCAAATATTTTAACGTGATTAATTTAAAAAATTAATTACCGCCTGTTAACGCGATAATTTTGACAGCGCTATTAAATACACAAACTTTTTGCTTAAAAGGAAAAAAAAGTCTGTTAAGCTTATTTTCAGCTAGCTCTTTTTCTTATTTCAAGAAATCTCAGTGAGTAAAATCGACTTGAAGCACTGTAGCAGTAGCAAAATAAGTGGAGTGTTCCCCATCTCCACAACATTGACGTCTTTTTACATTACTGACAGTGGCTGCTGCTGGCAGAAAGAAACTTCTAATATCCCTCGTCTTTGAAGGGGGCGGGGGAGGCGACATGTGTTATTTCTGTCGGGCTATGAATGTGTGTGTGTGTGGGGGGGGTCAAATCATCAGCCAATCAAACGTGCGTTTCAGGGGAAAAATGGACTGGCACATTCAGCAAGTGAAAAGGGGTCAGTGTAAGTCTGAACATAATGAGAGTACTGTAATTCACTTAATAATGGCAGGATCAATTCTATCCTTACAACATATAGGAAGACAATCTAAATGACCTATATAACTGAAGTCATTATATAATGCAAACAACGTTGCTTAAAAGTTGGCTGGGACAATTTGAGCATCCTGAAAAGTTGCTAGTGTTATGTCCCTACCGTCCCTATGCAAAACTACACCCTTGCATTTTGTCTCCACAAAAATATTTGTATACTTGTAAATACATTTTTGTGTGTGAAATTATTGTTTTGTGCTTGCAAAATTTTCTTTACACAATTATTTTATGTGAGTGTGATTTATCTTTTTTTTAATTAATCTATTTTCAACACCATTTATCCTTGTCAGGGTCGCAGGGTGCTGGAGCTTTTCCCAGCTGACATCGGGGGTAACGTGGACTACACCCTAAACTGGTTGCCAGTTCCTTGTAAGGCTCACACAGAGACAGACAGCCATTTGCACCCACAATCCCACCACCACTGAGTGGCAACTGATGTAAATTTGTTTTGGAACATTTTTTTTTTTTTAACGAGTGCGCAAAACAATTTTGTTTCTTTGTTTTTGTTGTTTTTTGTTATTTTCACACACAAGAAATATTTTTGCAGCCGCAAAGATTACTTTTGCAAACAATTCTTTTTTTTACGAGTGCATAAAGATTTTTTTATGAGCACAAATTATTTTTGCAAACACAAATTGTCTCTGCCACTTATTTGACTCTATTTGCTTCTGTATAGTAACAAGAGTGCTCTCCTTGTAATAGTCATTAGTGCATCACATCGAAACATGGGGAAAACCAACAATTAGTAGTATTTAAATAAATCATTAAAAAGGTTGTCCTTATTCCCTTACAGTATTGCATTCAAATGCATGTCAATGACTCATTTGTCCATTTATTCAAATAATATCCATCTCCATGTTCTCCATCAGTCCTCTTTTTGACTTCTTTAGCTTCAATGTCCACTGGTCAAAGTGCACAAAGTCTAATAAAAAAATGTTGCTGGGATTACACAATTGACTTCTGCTTTCAAAAAATTAAAAGCAAATATACGACTATATCACATTGTTGCTATAATACTGGTTCAAAGGCTCATTTTAGTTAAGAATGTGTCTTTGAGCATTACGAAAACAGCAAGCCATTTCAAACCCAGAACAAAAACACCTAGAGAAAAAAGTTCCACTGGACTGACACTTTAAGGCCTATCCTTCTAAAGCCCAAGTTTGCACTTTTTCACAGTTCATCCTCCGATCGCAGCAGTTTGCAAACAGGGGCTAATGGGTTTGTATGTATGGATGAGTATTGAGTTTGACACAGACGGGTACATAAGCCATGCAATGAAGAACTGAGATGGGACGGGGGGATGGCGACGATGCAGAGCACTTTCAGACACACTTTTCTAGAATGCCGTCTTCTGCAGGATAGCCTGCAAAGGGGAAAGGGGTGGGGGTCCATCACAGGATACTGTGTGGGTTTAGGAGGGGCGTACTCTCAGGTCTTGTCCAACCATTCAGCTCGCTTAGGGGCTTTGCATGTGTGCACATCCACAGCTTCCATGCAGTCTTTGCATTGCACGGCGCAGCACCATTTGAATTTGCATTCACACTTGGTCAATTGCTGAACTCTGGTGGTGTCATAGCCCCGTCCACAGCACATGACCTCACATCCATCTGGGCTGTGCGATGTCTTGTTGCACAGCCTCCCGGCGGTGCCGATGATACCTGCAGAGTTTGAGAATGTTTGATTAGTGGTGTTGTGCAGGTTGCCTGTATGCATTACATTGACATGGTACTCTACATTTCAGCTCCCTCAATAACTAATATTCAACACAGTTACTGTGAGACCCTCCTACTAGCATGAGTCAGTCTATTCACGGATGAATCCCAGGAGTTTTTTAATTTTTCATTTTAATTTAATTTTTTTTTTCCTTTTGTCTCAACACTGCAGTAGCAGAGATTGCCAGTGGAGGAGGGCTTCAAAACAAAGCAATGTCCCATTCACTAGCATTATAAAATGTCTGGGCTTACCATCAAAATAAACCTGTTTAAAGTCTGACGTATTATATCTTTTTTTAAAAATGATAAAAATAGGAGCTATTTGAATTCGTCCTCGCGCATCAACTTGTTGGTCTGTAAATTTTTGTTATGAATGAGCTAAAAACAAAGCCATCAGACATTAACAATGGTAATCGAGCACATCTTCAATGAGAGTTTTTCATTATTAAAATACTATGTAATCATTTTAAAGTCAACAAATCATTATTGCAATGTAACATCACAAAACAAAAGTGCTGTAAAAAAAAAAAAACATAAAACAAAATACTTAAAATATACTACTAAGAGAACTACACCAATGATCCATAGTTTATATCACGGGTTTACTGGAGCTGTTCTCAGTTGCTCTGGGTAATAATGACTGCCATATGTACCTAATTAAAATGTTATTTTCTACTTTAAATATGCAAGAGCTTTACTTTTGTATCTTCTGTATATAAAGTCAATAAAATAGATCGATGACAGACAGACAGACAGACAGACAGACAGACAGACAGACAGACAGACAGACAACACTCAAAACACTCGTACCCTACTCATACCTCAAATTATCTTTCCTCATTGGAGTGAATTGTAATGGCATTATTATGTCCACCCCCACTTCCCCCCAAAATAATTGACCTCTCTTTCAATCTTGTTAATTGATTTGCTTATTGGTCCCCCGAAGAGAAGTTGTCTTCACTGGCGACACATTACATAGAAAGGCAACATTAAACATCACAGGGTAACATTACACAAAACAGGGGCAAACACCAACAGAAATTTCAAGGCAAAAAAGAAAGATCAGCGATGCCTGTTGCTCAAGGCAGTTATAGCTGCAGGAACAGTGTTGTCACAGATTACTTGAAAAAGTAATCTAATTACTGATTACTAATTACACCTCAAAAAAGTAATCGTTACTTTACTAATTACTTCATTATCAAAGTAACTGAGTTTTATTCAAATTAATTTATCAGTTGCTTTTTACCAATTTTTCTCCCTTTGTTACCTCAACATAGAATGACAACAGAAAAATGTCATCGCATGTAATTGACTTTCCGATAATTTAATTGAAAGGGGAAGATCAGAATTTTCAGGCTTAATCAGGCTTACATCAGGCTTAATTTTCGAGTTAGCGAGGTTTAATTAGTCGATGGAGTTAATTTCAACCACCATTGACTCGTGCTAGCTTAACCCCTCCGGAGCGCTAAAACTAACAAATGACTGACAAACTGCACGAAATTTGTTGAAATCAACTCCACCGACTAATTTAACCCCGCCAACTCGAAGTTTAAGCCTAATGTCAAAAATTAGGAATTTGGGATTAGGGTTAACAGCATATCAATGCCAATGTAAAACAATGCAAATTGACTGCACATTAATCAACAACACACAAATGAATTGCACAAACACAAAGGTGGGGGCAGGCGCAGATGCGCGCGCTCAACCCGGAAGTACGCCATACACACACGCAGTCAATTTGGCAACAAAACGTGGCGGCAACTAAGCCCTTTACACTCAATCGGATTTACAACACATCCCGAAGATGCTAAAGGAACACATAACCTCACGGCATAAATGTGCAACACGAATATGATGTAAACAATGCTTGCCAACTTGTTGCGATGACTGCCTGTCGTTGCAATGGGAAAGCTACGAAACGGCCGCGCATGTAGGGAGTCCATTCTATTGCTGATACCCTCCAGAATGAAGGAAAAATACTCACCTTCATTCATGGATGTACACAGATCAACATTCCCTCACACATCTCAACACTTGGCCCGAATGTGTATTGCCCATACCCTTCTCATTCCCACAACACTGAGCGTGTGTGACTCAAGATCAAAACAGGAAGTAGCGGTGAATGGTTACCATGGAAACACATACCGGGAACCATTCATTCATTCAAAATGCTCTTCATACATGACTACTATATTCTTCATTCTACAAATATTATGAGGCAATAACAAAATAGTAACGCACAGACACTAAGGAAACTAACTTTATCAGATTATTAGTTTGGAAAAATGAACGAATTAGATTACTCGTTACTGAAAGAAAGTCATCAAATAACAGTAAGGCGTTACTGACAACACTGTGCAGGAATCAGGCTCAACGCATGAGGGTAGAGGGGTGATGTGTGAGTGTAGTGTGTCTGGTGTCTTGTGTTATGATATTTGCTACATGGAAGATGGACCTATTGTTTGAGTTCTTCTAGTTTGGGAAACCAATGAGTTTGGCAGTTGTGTTTGCGATGAGTGTGATTTGGTTCAGTTGGTGACAGAAATGTATAACAGTACAAGAGGATGGGTTGAATGTTGCTTCGGTAAAGTAATAATAGGAAGTGAGCTTTAACATTCAGTACGTATCGTCTTTTGAGTTTGCGAATGGCTGACAATCTACCAAGCCTTCTAATAATTTAGTGGCTTTGTCGGTATTGTTGTTCTTGTAAGTGAGGTTATTAACATTAGCCACATATCTTGGCTCAACAGCAAAACTGAATTAAGAGACTAATCCTGAATGCAGACAAAGATTTAACGTTACGTCAGCTCTGGCTGCTGTACCACAATTTTTCTGTGCAGTCTTAATTCATTAAGTAGTTTTCAATTCAATTTCTTACTTCGGCAAAAACAAAAACTGCATACTCCCATATTATACTTACAAATAAAAATTGCAAAATTCACAAAACAAAGAAGTAAGTAAGCCTTAAGACTACAGTTTCTTTAAAAAATATAGTTAGGTCTGAGCCAACCTGGAGTCCAATCAATGAGACCTGCTTGAAGGTGTTTAATGCTGCTGGAAAAGAATTGCCACGAATCATTGCCTAACGTGTAGCATGCCTCATTCGAAAGATCTCTCAGAACCTCTATATTTTAAATAAGTTTACTTTTTTTAAGGCTTTAAAATGTTATCTCTAAAATTCTGGATGTCTAAACATCATGGTCAGACAACTTGTTTATACAGTAAATGGAAAAAATTCTGCATCGTTTCTTCTCTTCTCTACCAGCAAAATAGTTGGTGGACAGATCTAAGCAAACGTTAAAGTAACACTATGTAAGATTTGCACTTCAACTATTCATTAAATGGTCCAAATATTTCAATAGACATTAAAGAAACATGTTGTGTATAAATATTTGTAACAAAGTTTTCAATGATTAAGCCGAGATTTTCTTATTTTAAAAGTGGATTGTTTAAAATTTGTTATTGTTTTGATTCTGTGTCTAGAATGGATTTCCCACCCTCCACCAATTTGCCAATTACAAGATCAGTTCAAACGAGTCATGACAAATTCAGACATAAAACAAGGGTATTCATTGCAGATGCCTTTGATCAATAGAGACAATTGAAACAAAGTCGTACACAACTGATGATGTATTTTTGAGATTTCCTATAATCGTAAATTGAAATTTGGAATATAAGCATGTGTGTCCATCAAACGGGGCAACGTTAGCATATGTTGGTCGGTAATTGAAATTGAAATGGTTTGAGGAATACGAAAATAATCGTCTTTTTGGAAGCTGTCAATGCTAGGAGTGGGAACCTCTGGGTACCTGAAGATATGATACGATTTGCGACACAAGGCTTACGATAACGATGATCTCACAATATGGCGATACGACGATTATCAATACATTGGTCAGGAAATTAACCCAAGATAGTCTACAAAACGACTTATAAACAGAAAAACAAGCTTTTGTTGTGAATTGGAATGAGTTTACCACTAGTAGACATCCAATCCATTTGAACTGGGAGGGTGGCAGCGAATGAACATTCCCACTTCAAACGGATTGAACGTGTATGGCCATCAGTGGCAGCCAATGCTAGGCAACGAGGTAATTTTGGGACATTTCAGGTCATTACTTTATTGATTTTGAGTCACTTCCTGTTGATTTTGGGTTACGGAACAGGAAGTGGCCCAGGAATCTCCCAAATGAATAGGCAACGACTCAAACTCAACAGGAAGCGACCTGTAAATGTAAATGTGAATGCTCTGGTTTCGAATGAATGAACATTCGTTCGACCCTCCCAGACTAAATGGATTGGGCGTCCAGCGCCATCAATGGCAGCCATAGAGTTAACTGAGACACTATTATAGTTGAAGATTTTGATAGCAACTTGTTGGTTCCTTTTTTTTTTTTTTTTTTTTTTTTTAACATTGACACCTTTTTAAAACGATATCTCAATTCTTGGCAGGTGCATATCGATAATCTTTTGGGATACAAAGTATCACAATATATCACCATTTCGATATTTTGTCACACCCCTAGTCAATGCAACCAAAGTACGTTGGTTCCCTCTGGTCATTGCATGAGAAACTAAACTGTGTGCATAATTGGCCTTGTTTTTTTTTTTTTTTTTAACTTTTTCTTTTTTGTATTAACCTAATGCGCCAAATAACCTAACCTCTACGTAATTTGAAACCCTTATGTTTGAAGACTGTCATGTGTACCTATTTAATTTTTGCTATGTAATATACATCGGTTTTAGACTACACATGCAATCATAGGCGGAGTTTGACTTTTGGGCCGGGAGGGGCACAACATGTTGATGACCCCGAAACGCAGTGTCAGCAATAAAATTAACTTACAAGAATATAATAATTATAATAATAAGTTGAAAATGAGCTTTTTTTTGTTTCCCATCATTCTTGAGGGGAATTCTAAATCAGACTGCCTAGGACAGCTAAACTTTTCGCCAAGATCGTCATCCATTGAGTATGGTATGCCCGCCACTGTCGTGCCAATGTACAGTGCCTTGCAAAAGTATTCGGCCCCCTTGAATCTTGCAACCTTTCGCCACATTTCAGGCTTCAAACATAAAGATATGAAATTTAATTTTTTTGTCAAGAATCAACAACAAGTGAGACACAATCGTGAAGTGGAACAACATTTATTGGATAATTTAAACTTTTTTAACAAATAAAAAACTGAAAAGTGGGGCGTGCAATATTATTCGGCCCCTTTACTTTCAGTGCAGCAAACTCACTCCAGAAGTTCAGTGAGGATCTCTGAATGATTCAGTGTTGTCCTAAATGACCGATGATGATAAATAGAATCCACCTGTGTGTAATCAAGTCTCCGTATAAATGCACCTGCTCTGTCATAGTCTCAGGGTTCTGTTTAAAGTGCAGAGAGCATTATGAAAACCAAGGAACACACCAGGCAGGTCCGAGATACTGTTGTGGAGAAGTTTAAAGCCGGATTTGGATACAAAAAGATTTCCCAAGCTTTAAACATCTCAAGGAGCACTGTGCAAGCCATCATATTGAAATGGAAGGAGCATCAGACCACTGCAAATCTACCAAGACCCGGCCATCCTTCCAAACTTTCTTCTCAAACAAGGAGAAAACTGATCAGAGATGCAGCCAAGAGGCCCATGATCACTCTGGATGAACTGCAGAGATCTACAGCTGAGGTGGGAGAGTCTGTCCATAGGACAACAATCAGTCGTACACTGCACAAATCTGGCATTTATGGAAGAGTGGCAAGAAGAAAGCCATTTCTCAAAGATATCCATAAAAGTCTCGTTTAAAGTTTGCCAAAAGCCACCTGGGAGACACACCAAACATGTGGAAGAAGGTGCTCTGGTCAGATGAAACCAAAATTGAACTTTTTGGCCACAATGCAAAACGATATGTTTGACGTAAAAGCAACACAGCTCATCACCCTGAACACACCATCCCCACTGTCAAACATGGTGGTGGCAGCATCATGGTTTGGGCCTGCTTTTCTTCAGCAGGGACAGGGAAGATGGTTAAAATTGACAGGAAGATGGATGCAGCCAAATACAGGAACATTCTGGAAGAAAACCTGTTGGTATCAGCACAAGACCTGAGACTGGGACGGAGATTTATCTTCCAACAGGACAATGATCCAAAACATAAAGCCAAATCTAAAATGGAATGGTTAAAAAATAAATGTATCCAGGTGTTAGAATGGCCAAGTCAAAGTCCAGACCTGAATCCAATCGAGAATCTGTGGAAAGAGCTGAAGACTGCTGTTCACAAACACTCTCCATCCAACCTCACTGAGCTCGAGCTGTTTTGCAAGGAAGAATGGGCAAGAATGTCAGTCTCTCGATGTGCAAAACTGATAGAAACATACCCCAAGCGACTTGCAGCTGTAATTGGAGCAAAAGGTGGCGCTACAAAGTATTAACGCAAGGGGGCCGAATAATATTGCACGCCCCTCTTTTCAGTTTTTTATTTGTTAAAAAAGTTTAAATTATCCAATAAATTTTGTTCCACTTCACGATTGTGTCCCACTTGTTGTTGATTCTTGACAAAAAATTAAAATTTTATATCTTTATGTTTGAAGCCTGAAATGTGGCGAAAGGTTGCAAGGTTCAAGGGGGCCAAATACTTTTGCAAGGCACTGTAGTTACAGTCAAAAATTGTATCCCCTGGGCGGAGCCATATGAAGGTAGATTTGTATCTTCATTATTCGATTAAAAAATGTGTTTGAATGCAAAAATAAATTTGAAACTAAAAAATGTATTTGAAAGCTATTTCTCTTTGATTTTTTTTTTTTCATTGAAGTCAATTTTTTTTTTTTTTTTTTTGATTGAAGCAACTTTTTTGATTGAAGTAATGTTGTTTCGCGTTTGAGCCACATTTTGGCTAGGACATTTGTGTCTTTATTATTCAATCAAAAAATAAGTTGTTTCAAACAAAAATCTATTTTCAAACGAAAAATCACTTCAATCAAAAAAAGAATTTCAATCACAGAAAAAGTTTTTGAATACGAAAAAATATTTGAGACTCAAATATTTGCATTTGAACACTTGATTTTTAATTTACAAAGTTTTCTTTGATTTTAGCAATCCTTTTTGTGTTTGGGCCATATTATGGGTAGGACATTTATGCATATATCATTCAATCCCCAAAAAGTTGCATCAATCAAAAAAATTATTTTCAAACAAAGAAAAAAATCATTTGAAAAATAAATTGCCCTCCTCTATTTTTTTTTAAATAATATGCAAAGCAAATGACCGTTAAGATGATGGTCACATGATCTGTTTGAAAAATAATTTTGACCCATTATAAAAATAGCATTTTTTGTTCATCTCATTCATTTTTGTTGTTTGCTTTATTGCTTTACAACTTATATATATAGAGGAAAGTCAATTTCATGCAATGACACTTTTCGGCCACCGGGGGACCTGGTCCCCCTGGCTCCCCCTTAAACTCCACTTATGCATGCAATATGTTCACACGATCATTGTTAACGTTATTGTGTGTTTTGTTCGTCTCCGTCTTTTCTGATTGAAATGCAACATTTGTATGATAACGCAGCGTGATTCTCCATTGCGAAGCGTTTATCTGGAAACTGAAAGGAGAAGGGGAAGTTGCGCGCTTCAATAGTTTGATTCTGGTTGCAGTACCATTTTTGATCAGCAATCTTGCATAGTGCTTGTTTATTTTCGGGGAGAGGAACACACAATGCCATGTATAGAAGAAGCAGCATTGTAAAATCAAAACTTGATCTTACAGTTTTTCCCAACTGCTTCAGTACGTTTCTCTGCTCAGGCAAAACTACTTGTTCAATCCCCACAACTAATCACAACAAAATCACTAGTGCACATCAAAAAAGCAGTTTCTGGTCCAGTTGTTTTTGTACATCCATGCAAATGATATGTACAATTCTCTGCTGTTTCCTACACTATCAGCTGCATCTGTCATGATGGTCGAAATGGATTATCATGGGTCTCTATTGAAGACTATAGTCATTAGTTCATTGTATAAGTCTTTAATGCAAAATGGATTAACATGTCAGAATATGTCAACATGTGTGTGCTTATTTGTCAGCATTTTTGTTACTTATTTTACGTAACTTGTTTTAACTTGCCAAAATTTGTAATAGTTTTGGACAATGTGAGTTTCCACCATGCCAACATAATCAGGGAATGGTTTGCAACCTACAACAGAATGGTAATGGAGTTCCTCCCACCATACTTCCCATTCCTCAATCCCATAGATGAATTTTTCTCCACATGGAGATGGCAAATGTATAATCGCCAGCCTCACACTCAGATGACTTTCCTGGATGGTTTGAATGCAGCATGCAATGACATCACAGCAGATGCCTGCAGAGGCTAGATGAGGCATTCAAGTAGATTCCTTCCACCCTGTATAGCAAGAGAGGACATCCGTTGTGATGTGGATGAAGATTTGTGGCCCAACAGAGGGGAATGTCAAGACGTGTAGAAAGAATGGGGGGGAAATCCAGACACCACCTGAAGTTTAGTTGTGCCGATAGTCTTATGTTCACATTTCTAATTTTGCTTTTGTTTTTTTTCTGTGTTATACTCAGTGCTGTCTTTTGCTCTGTTTCGCAATGACATGGTCTGTAAAGACATTGTAAAAGCAGTAAAAGTGTAAAGTGAATCTTGTCCAGTCCCTTGCAATCAATCTCCCACTCAGAAAGGTGTAACATACTAACAATTTTCATCAAAACTCACGTAAACCATCTTCAGCATCAGAGCCTTCCACCAGAGTAACTGTTATATTGATAGCATGACAAAGGACTTGTCATTCTGACAACACTGGCATGTTCATTAATAAAGAAATTTAATTTTGAATGAAAGGCTAAGAATTTTGCACAAAAACACTGGCTTTTGCAGGTAATCCATGTTGTTTTGCTACTTGTGTGACATGTTTTGAGAAATGCACAAACTGTTTTGAGAATTTTAATTCTGATCTGAGAAATGTATAAAAGCAATTAAGGAAAACTATAATTGTGAAGCTTGATGGACGGAGCTGTGTGTTATGGGCATGTCTTTTTTTTTTTTTTTTTTTTTTTAAGGCTTTTTTCTTTGGTAAGTAGGGTAGATAAATATTGGGACAGGCACACAAATCTTTTTGTTTCTGTTTTTTTTTTTTTTTTTAAATTTATTTTATTTTATTTTTTAATAAAACCTGTCCTGTTCAGCTGTTTGAACGGAGAATGGAAGTCTAAGTGTCCGGTTGGTTTGAACAGTTTTAATGTTTCACATTGAGAGTATGACATACTCCCAATGTGATCAATCTTTTTGTTTCAAAATATCACCACAATGGATTTTTAAAAAATTAAATGGAAAAAAAACAGTCATACATACATTTGTTTTCAGTGTAGACTTTAAGATTTTATTATTTCAATTTATTTAAACTAATTAAGAGTATTCACATCCAAAACAGGTGAACAGAGAAGGGATAACAACAGTTCTCATATGTGCCTCCCACTTTTTAAAGGACCAAAAAGTTATTTGTTATAAATGACAGCCTGACATTTGGAACTCATAAACATCACCAGATACTGGATTTATTCCCCGATGATGCACTGCCATGCAACTGTCTTCACTTCCTGCTTGTTTTTGGGACCAGTTTCCCTTGACTCTAGTCTTTAGCAGGTGAAATGTATGCTCAATCAGATTCAAGTCAGGTGATTGACTCGGCCATTTCACAACATCCGACGTCTTTGCCTTAAAAAAACTAATTGGTTGCTTTCACAGTATGCTTGGGCTTATTATATATCTGCACCATGGAGCGTGGTCTGATAAGTTCTCAAACATGTGTCTAAATATGAGAGGATGATATTGCGTGGGTGGGTGTGCTTGTGTGAGGTGTGTGAATGTCATCCACATGGAGCTTACTGCCACTGTTTGATTTGAGAAGCTTGCGTGTTTGAACTGCTACCTATCACAACAAGCTGCCCAGAGAACAACAGAGACATATACGCAGCTATGCGCTGTTGGTAGAGTGGCCTATAGTTACACTGCCTTTCCCAAGCCATTGCTCCCTTTGAAGCCGCATTGTGTGTGTGTTTGTGTGTATGTGTGTGAGACGGTTGAATGGACAGTGGAGCGTGACAGACAGACAGGCTCTCACACTCTGAGGCCCACTCTGCCCTCCAGCTACGCTTAGTTCAGACAGACAGAGAGCGAGAGAGACTGGCAAACAAAAAGAAGCAATTTTTTTTTTTTTTAATTAGTTGCCTGTGTCCCTAGGCTGTGAATTCCACTGGGAAGGTGAGAAAAGAGGGGGAGGATTTGCCGATTGTCAGTGATAAAGGGGAAAACAGACAGAGGTGTTGATCCCCAAAGATTGCTCAAGCATTTCATCCATGGGCCAACTGAAGAGAGGCCATCATAACTAGTTGAGTGCATTAGGTCAAGGTATGGAGACATGCTCCAAGCAGCGGGTGTGCGTAGGTGTGTGTTTGTGTTCGCGAAGACTGACAGAGGTCAGGTGGTCACAAAATGACCATGTCCCCCAGGCCGGTAGGATATTAGCTTCCACTGACGTAGACATCACACAACAGGGCAACTGTGACTGATGTGATTGACATCCACACACAAACAAAGACATTAATATACACACATAACATGTACTGGGCCCATCTATCAACGTGGAAGCAGATTACCTGCTGATTTGTCCGGCAGACAATAATTGGGTGAGTTTTCAAAGTAGACGAGGTCATTCTTGGTGGCCTTCCGAAAGGCTTTATTGGCAACAGTGAAGCCTGTTCCGTCTTGGTTCATCGTCACCTCGATGGCTCCGTTGTACTTCCGCCTCAGGTAGTCGCCGGTTTTTCTGAAGTCCGACATGGCCATCCAGCAGGTCCGCAGTGTGCAAGAGCCGCTCACACCATGACATTTGCACTCCAGCTTCATAAAACGCTTCACGGCCTAAATGAGTAAAGACAGGTGTGCGGTGCATCAATATCTGTTTGTTTTGAACATCATAAGATCCTGAGCTAAATTGATATGTAAAAAAAACTGCAACAACTGTAAACTCAATGAATGAGAACCACAGGCTAACGACATTATTTAGTCATGATACACAGTACAGTGGTTCACAAGAACCAAGATTCACAAGAACAGAAATCATAAGCATATTCTAATAAACTTTTGTTTTAACATATTTCCAGCCACTTAAATGAGATCAGAACAACTTTCGAGTTCCAAAAAAGGATTTGGTTGTGAATTTTGGCTTTCCATGTTGACCACAAGGAAGAGAAATTCCAGCACATTCAAAGTCATATATGTTTAACACTAGAATGCCCAGCAGTGGCCGATTTGGCCTTTCCCATGGCAAATCCTCATGATCCAGAATTCGCTGGGACTTGTAGTTAAGCACCTGACACTTCTACAGTGTATGTACCGTTTTTGAATGCTAATAACATGGCAAATGTGTTAGTGTGTGGTGCCATCATGAGAAAAAAATGCCGCGGCACAATGTGTAAAACGT
The DNA here is from genome assembly GCF_030265065.1 of Corythoichthys intestinalis. Classification (NCBI taxonomy): domain Eukaryota; kingdom Metazoa; phylum Chordata; class Actinopteri; order Syngnathiformes; family Syngnathidae; genus Corythoichthys; species Corythoichthys intestinalis. The sequence goes on from NC_080396.1 coordinate 32,436,020, forward strand.
GAAAGGCATAAGAGAAAGCCTCATTTCCAAGTCACGTGATGAGTTAGAATTGCTAACAGTGAGTTTTTGCATTTAAAAAAAAAAAAAAAAAAAAATGTTGTCATTTAAATCCCTTCCTAAACAGTTTAAAAATATTAGTTTCAAAGTCTGTTTGACATTTTTCACAAAAGCTCATTTCCCCTTTTGTTTTTTGTTTTTATTTGGGGGTTTTTTTAATCAGAAAAAATGTATATGGCGGAAAACACTCAAGTGACTTGAAGTTCCGCACTGAGACCCCCAATTTGTTTACATTTCAAAATTGTCCGATATGCATGTGTGATACATCATTGCAAAGCTTAAAATCTTAATTTTCTGGGGGAAGAAAAATTTGAACAGGAGGCCATTTTAAAAAAAATAAATGTTTTTTTAAACAGCAAAACCCTATCTGGAGGTGAGAGCAAGCGACAACAGAATTACAGACGCCATGACTTTTACGAAATATTATCGCGTACTTACCTTATTTCAATCCAAAAACTCCATGTAGCATGTATCACTGAGTGTCAGGACACAACTGTGAATGGCCACAGCCATTTTTGGGGGATTTTATGGGTGAAACATGGTAATATAACAAGGGTCGCAATGCAGACATCGGAGACATCAAGGAGTAATCGAGATTTTCTTTTTCATATATTTATCCTTTTAAATGTTTTTCTTTTTTTTTTCAAATTTTCCTTGTTTGGATCAATTATTTATCATCTAACATTTTGGAGAAAATGCGACAGTAAAAAAAAAAAAAATAAATAATAATAATAATAATACAATTAAGCGATAGTTATGAGGTAGATATCTGTGAATTTTTTACAGACACCATTTCTTTCATTGTGATGTAATTAGTTTAAAAGTTTAAAATATGCAAGTGAATAACTTTTTATAGTCTTTATTTTTTTTTAAATGAAATATCAGACATCAATTAATGATTCAAAGTTAAAAATGACAGACATTTTGAATAATAAATATGATTAATTACTTTCGTTTTATGGCTGGGTTGAAACAAAAGCAGTTGTGCGACGTCTGTAAACGGGGGTTTACGGGGTAAAACGGACAAATTAAAAATAGTTCGGGGGCTTAATGCGCCATGAATCTGCTATGGCAGCATATAGACATATTGTTCTATCAAACACAACAGTTGTTTTGGCTTAAAATGCAGCAATTTCTTTTAAAGATGAGTGCAAGAGCAGAAACTGCTTTTGCAGTCGTGTCTGTGTTTTCCGCCATATTCTTCTGATGAGGTAGAAAAACTTTTCTTAGTAAAATAGAGTCCACACTTCATTTTGGTATTGGTGATCACAATATCATTGATCACAATGTTTTATGGGTGTACAGGTTCAACATTAGCATAAGATAAAAGACGATGATTGATATACGACACAGTTTAAATATGTGCGTTTTGGATGATTCTAGTATATATACAGTACATTGACATACTCACAGTTCTGCCACAGCGGTTGTTGTGCAGGTTCATAAGCGCCCGTGCATCACGGACTGTCCTCTCTTTGGCGTCTATGAAGGCTTTGGCAAACCTGATCCCATAGTTGATATTATCACTACACCCACCCCAGTCAAATTCTCCTCTCTCATCCTTGTGTCGACCGCGTTTATGTGGATCACAGTTGCACATTTTGAGTTCTCCTTGGCTGCACGCATGTGTAAGTGCATACACCACTCCGGCGGAGGAGATGGCGTAGACGAAAGCTGCTTCACGGCTGCCTGCAATAGCGACATAGAGAAAGAGTATGGAAGGCCCATTAGACTGGCAATAAACATCAATTTCACACTTAGAATCAGTAAATCCAGTGATTTGTTTGAGAAAATGTTTCTCAACATTTATGACCCTGCGACCAAAATATTCATACTCTCACCTAATTAAAACCCACTTTTGAAGAAGTGACGAATAAATATGTACTAAAATAATCCTTGAAAACATGCATGTCACATTATTAAAAAAAAAAAAAAAAAAAAAAACACTAATATACATGTTAAAATTTCTTCTCAGAGTATCTTTTTAGGACATTGAGAAAAATGGGGGGGGGGGGGGGGTGCATTATTGTGCACCAATGGCAATTTGAATATTTAAACGCCACTATACGAAAGTAACAAATAGCCTGTCAGTGCAGGTTCATTTTAACCACATATACAAATGAAAGTCAGGTCAGCAATACCCTATTAAATATTTAACATTTTACTAAGGCGTGATTTGGCTTGAATTTATAAACAAGTTGGAATGTGCCTTGACATCCCACTAATCTATGGCAGTACTAAAGCCATAAGAACAGGTAAGTATGTTAAGGAAAAAAGAAAAATATATAAAAAACAGTCCGATGAAAAGATGTAAATACGGCACTAACTCCGTGTGTCTTCTTGTACCACATGCAAAATTTATTTTTACGTCTTCTATATTCGAACCATTGTAAGACCGTGGATCACTTTTATTTTTTGTTTTACCACCTGTTTGCTACCCAGACAAAATGCATCTGTGACCCGCCCACCAGAATCGTTGGCTTAAGGGCTCCAGGACCCCGGCCATGACATGAGCACAATGTGGAGTGAAGGATGCTTGTCTCAATGTCTGTACGGAAATAATCATAACTGGACATATACATCTCCATACATGCATCCATTACAATCACATTTCAGTTCTGAAGTACAATGACTTGTTTGCTAGGGGGTGTACTGGTACACAAAAATCTCGGTTCGGTACGTACCTCGGTTTTGAGGTCACAGTTCGGTTCATTTTCGGTACAGTAAGAAAACAAAATGCAAAATATAAATGTGCTAGTTGTTTATTACACACCTTTGTGCTTTCGACAATAGGAATATTAGCCTATACAAAGCTTGAATTCTTCTCAAAAAGTAGCGGGTATTTAAAGATAATCCAACAACAATTTGCCTTTCAGACCCCACGTATTGGTCAGCTTTCTTTCTGAAAGAAAATTAGAAAAAAGAAGTCCTGTGCTAAAGAGAAAAGCAATCCCAATGACAAAGATTTTAACATGTATTTTACAAATGAAATACCTCATTGAATCATTTTTTTCCCTTATGAACGGTTTTCAAAAGCTTTATTGGCGGATTTTCTCAAGTTAAAGCGCCACACAGAAATTAATAAATTTAGTTGTGTAAGCATGATCAGTTTATTATTCTTATTCTTTAATTACAAGTGTTTTAGCTCATTTCAATTTATTTTATTTAAATTGGCTATTATTTATTTTATTATGTGTTTGTATTTTACAATTGTGATGTAATATTCATTTATATCGTATATTTTATGTTGTATAACTTTAGTTCCTACTTGTTTTGTTGTGGTAGGAGGGTTTTGTATTGAACACGGGGCCGTGTTGGTTATTATTATAGCAGAGAAGACAGCAGTAAATCAACAAAGACAAGTCAACTGTGCCCCGATCTACCACTCAAGAGATCTGATGGACTCTAAAAGTGGGTTACGATTGCATATTAGTTTGAAAATCGACCGTATCCACTGTATTTTTACACGAGTGACTTCCGGTCTGCCCGTTCCTAGCTACTGGTAGTAGTATTGACGAAGGAGGGTCGCGTCTCGCGTCAAATAATAAATTCTGTCGTTCCTTTCGCGTGCGTCGTGTTGAGCCGCTTCTGGGATGCGTCTAACACGCGGCCGCACTGCGACTGGTGTGCATTGGCTGATTGACTTTAACGCCCGCGTTTCACTGCGTTCTCGCGGCAGCCACGTTGTCGCGCCGTGGACGTTTCTGGGTTATACTGTCCTACCGTGTTTGTCCTCATTATAGTAGAGAAGACGGAGTAAATATAATCTACGCAAAGAAACTGTAACCCGATCGACTCAGCCTCGAAAAGTAAGGATTACATTACGTCAGAAACTCGTTCGGTACGCCTTTATTCCGAACCGAGCACCACATACCGAAACGGTTCAATACAAATACATGTACCATTCCCCCCCTATTGTTTGCGATTTTTGGTGGAGACAATCCAAAACCCATTAGTGATGTTCATGAAAATCTAATTCACAGGAATTGATAAATAAATGACGATGCTCAATCTTAGATTTGCATGAACAACAAGAAAATAAATTAGGTACAGTTTGATAGACCGGGGGATAGTAGTTGTACTTTAGCCCTTAGTATTTTTGCTTAAACAGACATTCTTATATAAGCTTTTTCCCAACCATGAATACACGGGTGTCCACTTCATATCCTTTTTACATTGCTGATAATAAATAATAGAGCCAAGAATAGTCTGTTATCCAACCTGTTGACTCTGCATTGACTGGAATGTCTTGTTTCATTAGTCGGGTGGGAGGTGGAGTGAAAGGGGGGCAGTGTGTGTCATGGGTGTGTTTGTGTGGGAGGATGAAGGAGGGCATTGCTGTTCATCATTCAAACTCACGCTGTTAGTCTGACAATGAATATCTCCAAATATTTACATCTTCAATAATGTTTATCCCTCTCCACCACACACACAGTCTTTATCTCCATATCTAATGCTGATTTCTCCCAGTACTTTTCTATCACTTACAATTTACTTTTGAGTATAACTTTTAAGAAAGCATTTGCCTGTTTCCTCCTGTACGATTTTTTTCCACTGCTAGATTTAAGACATGAGGTTCCACTGCCCCATTATGCCTTTGAAAGTGCCCTCGTAAATTTGTAGGATGCATCCGTATCGACGGACTTACTTCTCAGTAGGACACGTCCAAACACAGAGTGATCGCGCTCTAGCGTGCTGCAGTTCCAGCGATGGTGTCTGAACTGATGCTGGCACTCTCTGATCCATTCCTTTGTACCCTCACCGATGGCCTGCATGATGTCGGGGTGGCGCTGGCAAAGTTGCCGCTGCTTGTTCACTAAGGCTGGAATGTTGTCACAGATGACACGGGCACCCAATGCACCTATGTACCTGCGTATGGAAAAATCACTAGTGATGAACTGAATCAACTTTTTCAGTACAGTATATCCTGGCACACTCTGAAAGAAGTTAAATTAGATTTTGTCATTTCATGCCATGTGTCCTCAATGAGGAATCTGCTTGAGCACTGGCTGATAAGAAATAGTTTACAAGGAATTAGCTCAACTGTAGAAGCTGAGTTATACATTCAGAGGCTCACAGTTCAAATCCAACAAAAGGCGAAAAGGCAACTGCAGTAGTACCTTGATATATTGATTTAATTCAAGGAGTTTCACAAATGATTGATTGAGTAAACTTCTAAAGTTGTGGTTGTCTGTTTTAGAAGCAATATATGCCTGTCAATGTTGTTATGTTGTCAGTTATGTAGTTAAGGGTTCGATTTGCTCTCTTGAAGCTCAAGAAAGAGGAAAGGGACAGGGAGATTGAGTACAAACATATGCAGGCCACATATTAACTAGAACTGGAGGATAGAATTGGTGTCATGTTGAAGGAATTGGAAGTGGAAAGTAAAAGGCTTGACGTGACGTTAGGAGCTAATTCTATGGCAGTTCAGAGTGATAATTTATTCCATAAACTGGTTGACACTAGTCGGCAAATTGTCCTCGCCTGTGAGTCTGAGGTGGATGAGTACTTTGAGACCTGGCCACAGCTTTTAAATGGCCACTAGAGGCGTGGGCACTCTTGCTACAGAGCAAGTTGACTGGAAAAGCTCATGATGTGATGAATAAAATGCCTCTGAGGGATAGCATGACTTACGCTACATTAAAAGAGACTGTCCTGCATTCGAATAGCCTTGTTCCGGAAGCATACCAACAGCATTTTCACATTCACACAAAAGGTCCGGAGAAAACATTTGTAGAGTTTGCTAGTGGAAAACAGACTCTCTTCAACTGTTGGTTAAAGGCGAGTGAATTTGCAGCTTTTTAATCTTTATGTGATTTAATTATAATGGAAGATTTTTTCAATTGTATTTCAGACGAGTTGGCTACTTATTGAAGTGAACAGAAAGTCACCAATGTGACAGTGACGGTGTTGATAGATGAGTATGTAATTACTCCCAGACAGCACGTTAATGAAAGGGATCACTTTGAGAAAAAGGACAAAAATAAACTTGAGATTTAAAAGTCGGTCTCAGTCCGGACGGGTGTGCCATCTTCCTTGGCAAAACGTTGCTGTTTTCTTTGTCATGGAATTGATCATTTCATAGCCAACTGTCCAGAGCGAAGAAATAGAGACAGAAAGGCCAAATCTTCTCCCAATGGATTATGCACTGTGTATTCTGAACCAGTTTGAGTAAATGAAGGTGGGGATTCCTCTTATGAACCTTTTATGCTCGATGGTTGTGTTTCTCTATAGGCTCAGGCAAAAAGTGTTCAGTAAGCAGTACAATCTTTTATCTTAAGTGATGTATTGTCTTTTAATGAGGAGTCTTCATGTGGATCGAGTGTAGTGGTCCAAGGAATTGGAATGGAGTAAATCACTGTACCTTTACACTGGGTAAACTTGTTTTGTGATCTCTTGGCAAGCACATTTTCGGTTAGTGTTCCTCCATCGTTGCCGATGCAAGGTGTCCCGTTTTGTTGGGGAATGACATCACCAATGGAAAGGTCACGGCTGTGTTGTGTAGAAACCTGATGGGTCGCAACCGGATGAAGGGGGACAGGCTTAACCTGACTTGTTCCCGGTCTGCGTCGCCACCCGTGCAAAGGCGAAAAAGCTTGGTAATGTAGGTCATTTATCGAACACCATTTTCGCTGACGGCTTAGTTGACCCCGAGATGCGGGCGTCTACCGAGTCTGGGTTAAAAGGATTGGCATTTGATGTCGTTTCTTTGGCTATGAATCGCAATGACCTTATTGAGGCGCAGAAATCTGACACCCAGTTTGGATGTTTTGATGCTGTTAAGCGCCCCCATGAATTAAAGAATAGGGACGCAAAGTATTTTATTGAGGACGGGTTGCTGTTGAGACCCTGATTTTAGCCTTTTGACACAGATTTTAGCGTTGTTCAAGCGGTTGTGCCTGTACGTTACCCTGTTGAAGGGGTACTGGCAAGTGGCCCTTACTGATTGTGCGTCGGAGATATCAGCTTCTGTGACACCAGAAAACATTTTGCAATATACTGTGATGCCGTTTGGACTTCACAAGCTTGTTTCCAAAAGTTGGTAAATACAGTCCTTGGCGATGTCTCAGATTGTACTGCATATTGGATGATGTGATAATCCATTCGAATGAGTGGCAGGATCACATCAGACGCTCAGAACCATCTTCCAGGGGTTAGCTGATGCGTCACCTACCATTAATTTGGCTAGGTGTGAATTGGTCAGGCTTCAGTTACCTACTTGGGCAAACAGGTGGGTGGTGGAAAAGTGCGCCCCTTAGCCACCAAAGTAGAAGCTATAAACTCATTTCCAGTGCACACCACCAGAGGGAATTAAGACTCTTCCTGGGCATTGCAGGATACTATAGGTGTTTTTGTAAGAACTTTTCTTCTGCGGCAGCACCACTAACTGACCTTGTCATTCCAAAGCATCCATTTCAGTGGACTGACTTATGTCAAAGGGCATTCGAAAACTGTAAGGCTCTATTATGTAGTTCACCTGTTTAGAGCGCTGCCGAATTTGTGAGACCATTTGCCAGGAGGTCGAAGCCAGCTGTACGGGTGCGGGGGCAGTTTTGTTGCAGTCAGATGATGAAGGGTTAGACAATTGTAATCAGGAAAAGTATTCAACTATCGAACAGGAAACCCTAGCTCTTCTGGCCTTACAATTTTTTTATGTTTATGTCGGCCCCTGTGTTGCACCTGGGGTTGTGCATACAGAGCACAATCCCCTGGTGTTCATACACAAAATGTGCAATCAAAATCAGCAATAAATGCAGTGGTCTTTGTGTCTTCAGGACTATGACCTCATCGTTGTACTGTTTTGTCTGTGGTGCTCGATTTTGGTAGATGCAAATACTGTTGTTCTGGTACTACCCCATAGCTGTACTACCCTTCTGAAATTTGCCAGCATTGGATGGATGGGTTAGTCCGGGTATGCCTGTTTATCAACTGGAAGTTGATATTTAAGGGGGGGAGTGTTACGGATGGGGTGTAATTTCTGGTCTAGAACAGGTATGTGTTTGTTTTCCTTTTACTTCAAACTGGTTTATGTTGTGCTTTACCTGTTTTTTTCCCCCTTTGCAATAGGTTCCACTTGTATGATCAGTAAGGGCCTTCAAGCTGGAACACCTTCATCAGTCAATCAATCATCCAATTATCTGTCTTTCCATCTGTTATATAAGTTGAATTGTTTGGTTCGTTCACAAGAGGTGGCAGCTCCCTGTTTTGTTGTCTTTTTATTTTGAGCCTGTTATGTTGCCGTGGATTACTTTTGGTACTTGAAGTTTGCTTTCTGCCATTGATTTATTAACATCCTACTTTACTTGACTTTTCATAGAAAAACCAACAGTTTGCGCTGGGCACAGGAATCTGCAGTGTTGAGACACCAATTCCAAGTACGCTGTTTTTTAGTTCGTGTAGTATATAATTCGCTATCCATTTTATAAATATTACTGATTATTTAACAGTTGTTTATAACAGCGCTATGAGATGTTATGTGCCATAAATTTTAAATGTGCACAAAGATATAAACCCACCGACACAATCAAGGGCATAATAGGGCCCCACCCCCCTTCCCCCCACACACGGAGCCCTGATCTCAACATGATGCAGTCAATCTGGAATTAAGAGACAGACATAACTAAAATATCAATATGCAAAGAAAAAAATGTGCTCTCTCTCTGCTTCTCTGATGAGTATATGCGAGGGAACGGAGTTGGCGGACTGCAGCCGTGCGCAGCCGATATAATTTGCCTGTTTTTGATGTTCTGCGTGGCACGCAGTCAACACTGAGCCGGACCGGAACCGGAACGATCATGCATCTGGTGTATTTGGGCCCTCATGTTAACGCTCGCGGCCTCTGACCACTGGGGGTAAACGTAACATTGAGACATTGTAGTTTGTATTTAAAGCAACAAACAGCACCTTGTATGAATTACCTTCATTTGAAAGACTGGTGCACAAAGTATTGAAGTATTCTTATTGCGCATTTCTTAGACCTTTGATATAGGAAATTTAAAAACAAAAAATGGCACTGCTTACGAAGCCATTGTTTGACGACAGTTAATAGAGGGAGATGGTTGTGAAAGCTGGAGGACTTCAAACGATTAGACCATTACCCCATCAACCCTGTGAGGTTGAAGGCACCAGTGACATGCTCAGTCACAAAGGTGCACATATTCAAAACCAGATGACAATGGAGGATGGAGTAGATTAACTATTGTTATTGGAAGACATTTTAAACATTTTAGAACATGCCTAACAGCTAACAATTTAAGTTCAAATAGTACCTATTTACGGGTCTAATTTCCTCAGACATGTCAACTTTTAAAATCTTGTCTAGTGCGTCCATTTTTTTCTTTTTTTTTTTTTTAAAATTTTCTTTTTTTTTTTTTTTAATTCGAAGATGATGGCCGTTTTTTCTCTGAGTGCAAGGTTGATAACACTACAGCTTGCAGCAACAACTAGGAAAAGATTGTGATTTCTTCCAGTGTATGTATGGGAAACATCTCAAAAGTTGGACATAAAGCCATACTTACAGTGTTGCAAATAAGTATTTAGTCAACCACTAATTGTGCAAGTTCTCTCACCTGAAAATATTACAGAGGCCTGTAATTGTCAACATGGGTAAACCTCAACCATGAGAGACAGAATGTGGGAAAAAAAACAGTAAATCAAGTTGTTTGATTTTTAAAGAAGTTATTTGCAAATCGTGGTGGAAAATAAGTATTTGGTCAATATCAAAAGTTCATCTCAATACTTTGTTATGTACCCTTTGTTGGCAATAACGGAGGCCAATCATTTTCTGTAACTCTTCACAAGATTTTCACACACTGTTGCTGGTATTTTGGCCCATTCCTCCATGCAGATCTCCTCTAGAGCAGTGATGTTTTGGGGCTGTCGTTGGGCAACATGGAATTTTCTATGGGGTTGAGATCTGGAGACTGGCTAGGCCACTCCAGGACCTTGAAATGCTTCTTACGAAGCCACTCCTTTTTTGCCCTGGCTGTGTGTTTGGGATCATTGTCATGCTGAAAGACCCAGCCACGTCTCATTTTCAATGCCCTTGCTGATGGTAGGAGATTTTCACTTAAAATCTCTCGATACACGGCCCCATTCATTCTTTCCTTTACACTGATCAGTTGTCTTGTTCCCTTTGCAGCCCCAAAGCATGATATTTCCACCCCCATGCTTCACAGTGGGTATAGTGTTCTTCGGATGCAATTCAGTATTCTTTCTCCTCCAAACATGAGAACCTGTGTTTCTACCAAAACGTTCTATTTTGGTTTCATCTGACCATAACACATTCTCCCAGTCCTCTTCTGGATCATCCAAATGCTCTCTAGCGAACCGCAAACAGACCTGGACGTGTACTGGCTTCAGCAGGGGGACACATCTGGCAATGCAGGATTTGAGCCCTTGGGGGCGCATTGTGTTACTGATAGTAGCCTTTGTTACTGTGGCCCCAGCTTTATGTAGGTCATTAACTAGGTCCCCCCGTGTGGTTCGGGGATTTTTGCTCACTGTTCTTGTTATCATTTTGACGCCACGGGGTGAGATCTTGCATGGAGCCCCAGATCGAGGGAGCTTATCAGTGGTCTTGTATGTCTTCCATTTTCTAATAATTGCTCCCACAGTTGATTTCTTTACACCAAGCATTTTACCTATTGCAGATTCAGTCTTCCCAGCCTGGTGCAGGTCTACAATTTTGTCTCTGGTGTCCTTCAACAGCTCTTTGGTCTTAGCCATAGTGGAAGTTGGAGTGTGACTGACTGAAGTTGTGGACAGGTGTCTTTTATACTGATAATGAGTTAAAACAGGTGCCATTAATGCAGGCAACGAGTGGCGCCTCGTTAGACCTCGTTAGAAGAAGTTAGACCTCTTTGACAGCCAGAAATCTTGCTTGTTTGTAGGTGACCAAATAATTATTTTCCGCTCTAATTTGGAAATAAATTCTTTAAAAATCAAACAATGTGATTTTCTGTTTTTATTTTCCACATTCTGTCTCTCGTTGTTGAGGTTTACCCATGTTGACAATTCCAGGCTTCTCTAATCTTTTCAAGTAGGAGAACTTGCACAATTGGTGGTTGACTAAATATTTATTTGCCCCAATGTATATATTTCAATATCTTTGAGTTTGAAGTATTTCTTGCAAGTGTGCACTTTGTCATATTGAATCTCCTTGAAATCCTGGTCAATTTCTTGAGCTTTCATTACTTCGCTGAGCCAGTCGTTTACCCATTTTCGATGCGTTTCAACTTTCGCGGCAGGCAGCTTAAAAATATTCCTGTAGATCATTTGCATGGTCAGCAGGCAAGAACACAGCAGTTCTGGAATCACTTTTGAATCTTCAGATGACACTTCAATTAAATAATTTCCAGATAAACCTGAATAAACTCGAGCAATGTCGTAGCATGGCTACTTGCCATCTGTGCATCTTCACTGTCACCTGACATGCTATAAACCAAAACAGAGTTCCTCCTTTGAAATATGTTAGCTTTCATAACCATCTGCCTCATTAACTTGTGTGACAAATGTGATGTAAGTCACGCCATAAGAAAATGAGCACTCACTTTTTATAGTCTCTTCACCTGTTCAATCAATTGCTGTCTTTCTCCTTTCTCTGAGATTCAGACTAAGCGTGTTTCACTTTCTGGGTCCATTAAAACTTGTTTCCTTCATTCTTTCACGTGTAGCGCAGTGGGTAGCCAATGCATGACGAGTAGGCACGACAACCTGAGATACTCGCATTTGGTTGGCTAAGATAGTACAGGCATTTAAAAGTGTCTGACAACAGCTATTTCACCTACTCCTGGCAAATATTGTTTTTTAATTATGTTTTTTTCACTATTCGTATATAACATAAGTGAAAAAAATGTGTTCTTTCTTCATCAAACGTCTTTCTTCTGGAATGCACATAAGAGAGGCGATGTCTATCACTTTAAGATAAATAAAAATAGTTATGAGAGATCAAGAGTGGATCGCATATACAGTACAGCCATGCTACGCTGAGTAGATACGCTTCAATAAAGAAAAGTGATAAATTATCCTTGGAATCCTTGTCCACAATACTTAATGGTTTAAAGTTTGTGTAGAAGAGGGAAAAGCAAAACATTTACTCTGCTGTGAAAATAAATAGGCACTTAACCTCTCTCCACCCGGACATATGTTGAAATGTTTCCCAATGAGACAGTCGAAAACTACGCTGTCACAAATCAGAGTAGGGGGCCTCAAATAACCCTGTCCATTTGAGACTCCTTTAAACTCTCATTTTCTTTTCACTGGTGTCTCTCCCACGCTCTGTTCAATCTTCCATACAACCTTCATAAAACAGACATGAAACACTGCTGCCAGCTTTTCCACGGTAATGGCTGAAAGTGATACATGCAAGTGTGTGCCGAGGAGCGGCCATCATCACAGTGGGTCATTGAGAGGGTGTCGCGAGGTCCATATCTGTGTGGTCGTTTTACGAGGCCCAGCGAGCGAAGACGATGGAGACCAGCGGCTCTCTACCCCCCAAGAGACGGATTAGAGGTGAGGAACACCACGAGAGTGCTCATCAAAGGCAAGGACGAGCCGAGCAGCAACTCATCCTTAATTTCTCCTCTTTCTCTCTTGAGAGTCAAGAGGACTTGAGTTTATTGGGTTGTAAATCATCATCTGCACACCTAAAACGGCATGCTTGTGCGCTACATGGTGGATGATGGGAAGAAGACAGCCAGGGAGGGGATGAAGTTCATCGGGGTGGGGGTGGGGGTTGAGATGTTCCACTGGCTGCCATGTTAACTGTTCATGTTTGAAAACACACCAATCAGAATACAAATATTATGCTTTACATTATTGGCAAATTAGCTGATATATAAGCGTTTTTTTTCTGTGTACATAAAATGAGCTGCTTAGAACAAGAGTATGCCAGCTGCAAGTGTAGAAATTGGAAGAGAAAAGGCCTTTCATTCAGATGAAAATCCATCAAAATCTCTATATACTTCCAATTCTGACCTATAGGGGCACTAAGCACATTTTTTTATTTGTCAGCTCAACAATGGGCTAACTCCCTTGTCCGAGATGACCCATAAAATCTGACTTCACTTAAGGATTTCTCGTAAGCATTTCAACTCTGAAACAACATTAACTGAGGGTGCAAAAGTGACATTGATTCAAAGATATAAAATCGACAGCAGAATGTTGATCCAACATCTTTTCAACGTCGGTCTGCTATCTGGGTATGTTTTAACCGATGTCGAATGTGTGTGGTTTCTGCTGTAACCAAATTGCCCTTTAAGTGACATTAGTACATAAACTGATTGAAATTGACTGAATGTTAATTATCGTCAAATTAAGATTGCAAAAGTTTCAGAAACCACAGTTTGTAAAATGTACTCAACCAAGATGTCAGAAATGATCTCAAAACAGCAAAAACAACCATCCAACATCCATTCAATTTCCTGTTTTTGTAACTATGAAATTCGCCATTTAAAGGTGTCACCATAAAGATGATAATTCCATACCCATTTTGATAACTATGTTGTTATGAACTAAAATTAGGGAGGGAATGCCAAAGGATTTTGAACTGAATCGAATCGAATCATGGCAAACTTTGAAATATTGGCAAATATTGCATAATTGTCCATGGAATCAAAACACCTTTGTGCCTCCTGCTCCTTCCTTGGTCCTCTTGATGGAGGGTGACAATGTTCATGTTTAGTGTGCTACAAAGTTAACATATGCACTTCTGCGTCTTGACTTGCGTCCTCCAGAGTTTACTGTAATCTCAGTGGTTATCTATGGTTGACTGCCCTGAGTGGCGCGGCTTGGTTCCTCTGACTGTCAAGTCCAAAATTGGCCCTTTTCCTCATTCTGGTCCACTGTGGACCAAGGGTGTAGGTGTGGTCTCAACATTGGTAGAGACGATATAACAGTATAACCTGCATGTACACTTTTTGCTGGGGACGGGATATTGATAAAACCAAACAGATTGGATGAACGGGGCAAAGGGCCATATTTCTCATGACTAGGGAACCTAATTAATTGATAGGCTAAATGATCAATGCAAAATAAATCCATATCGACTGATAATAACTTTTACGTGCATTGGTTCAGGTGATACACTGTTCGATTCAAACATTTATTTTCAAAAACTTCTAAAGAAACATTTTTGAAAACTTCCAGAATAAATGTCTGTTTTTTATTTGCAAACATAAACATAATGAAAATAATTCACTTAACAATGATCGGGTCAATTCTATCATTACAACATATGGGAAGATAAACTAAATACCCTAGATAACTGAACTCATTATATAATGCAAATAAGGTTGCTTAAAAGTTGGTGGGGACAATTTTAGTATCCTGAAAGGTTGGTAGTGTTATGTCCCTACTGTCCCTATGCAAACCTACACCCTTGCTGTGGACGCTTCATTCTCTCTGTTATGAGGTCGCAACATTGAAATTATACCGATGATCAAGGGCCTTCATTGTCTTTTCTTTCTGGATTTTTTTCCCCCTTAGAAACTCCCTCTGTGGGTTATTCATTCTTGTTGGGTCTAAAGGAGAGAATGTCATGACCCATGAAATGATCATCAAAGAGAGAAAAGAAAAAAAAATTAAGAGAATCCCCCATCTCAGTCTGTACTTTTTACCGTTTGATTCATGCCAAGTCCAGATTGAATTTTTTTGGGAATACATGATGTGATGTTAGGAGGAGACTTAGTTTTGGGATGCCTCTTAATATATTGTGGTCTTCTATTTTGGAAGTGGTCTCACAAGATGTAAGCTGCATCTCTCCAACACTAGAATGTACTGTGGCCATTCCTTGTGAACTGTTTGTATGATGAATGAAAATCTCAGCATCAGTAATTTGAGTCATCTCCATGGTTGTATTGAAAAACAGTCTTCTCTGGAACAACTACTACAGAATCACACTGAGTCTTGAATTCAGCTGAGGAAGAAACACCAAGAGCTGAAGATGTTTATGAGAACCACTGAGGCCACACCAAAGAGCTAATGTCGTCGACGAACTGATATAACAAGCCAGCTCACTTCCTCCCTTAAGATCTTAGACTGGTGGGTTGACTCCATCTGGAGTGCCTGCTGGTTTGAATGCCTTTTCTCACGTCTGTCTTCGCTTTGTGCTGCTCAGGACCTGTACGACTGCAAGCATGTAGTTTTCAAGAATGCCGCTGAGGAATTCTAGACAGGGTTCTCCTGAATCTTTCAAGGCATCTGGAGGAGCTGGTGCCACATTTGGAAGGATGTCATCTGGTAGGTCATCGCCTTTAACAGGATGAATGCCATAGTCCTTA
This sequence comes from Corythoichthys intestinalis, assembly GCF_030265065.1. Taxonomy (NCBI): domain Eukaryota; kingdom Metazoa; phylum Chordata; class Actinopteri; order Syngnathiformes; family Syngnathidae; genus Corythoichthys; species Corythoichthys intestinalis. The sequence continues at coordinate 32,451,358 of NC_080396.1, forward strand.
ATTGTTTTGGAGGCAATGATTTCAGGGAATAATTCAACCACCTAGGTCAAGTGCTGAAGAGTATTGCTGCTTAGTTTTTTTTTTTTTTTATACTTTGTAATACTCGGTGTTAAAATCAAAGCAACAGGCAAACTCCATCTTTATCATGTCGCTCATCTTTTCAAATCCTAAATCTTGACTTGACTATATATTTATTTAACTGGCTACATTTGAAAAGGGATATCAGTTGTCTTTCTTATTTTGTCACAGAGGACTTGTTACTTTTTTCAACCTCCGTGGTCGATGACATAACGTAAATAAAGCCACATGATTAAAATGTGAAATTCATGTTTTAAAAGATGACTAAAGCTTGATAAATTCCACATATAACGTTCCATGTTTCAACATGATGCATCTTGAATAATTTACAACAATATTATGTTACGTTACACATAATACCGTATTGGCCCGAATATAAGACGATGTTTTTTGCACTGAAATAAGATTGAAAAAGAGGAGGTCGTCTTATAACTGCGGTCTAAAAAAAAAAAAAAAAAAAAAAAAAAAAAAACTGCGGCCTAGACATATACCCATTCACGACGCTTGATGGCGCCAGTCATCAATGAATCGAATGCTGAACGCGACTCGGGCGGCCAAAGGGAACCCCTGACACGAAGAAGAAAGTGGTAAGAAGGAAAAGAGAAGAAAATACCGGTAATAGAAGAGATAACCGAAAATGGAGAAACTTCGCGACAATTTGGAGAAAAGTGGGTCGAAGATTGGCCAGGTTAACCGGTGTTTGGCCATTCCTTACTACGCGGCGAAACGTCCTACACAATGCTCAGGGCGCTTGCATATGCATTCACACGCATGCGCACATCGGTTGGAAGCGGCGAGTACTCACTATTTTTGTTTTTATTTAGTTATTTAGAACCTTTTCACAGCCTCAAAGATACTTTTTGCATGTATTACCCTCTCATACTTTTAACCATTGTGTTTTTTTGTGTTAGCTTTGAAGCAGTTGACCACATTAGTCACGTAGCGTATTTAAATCGTCCTTATTTGACATAACTACATTTAAGTATTTTCTGCAGGCATTTCTTTAGTACGTTATTCCTGTATGCATCTAAACAAAACAAGTTTAGAGCGCACGGTAGTAATTTAGGTGTCAAATTCGACTAATGTAGGACGTTTCGCCGATGTAGGACATTTTGGCAGAACACCGGCAGCTGAGGAGAAGTTATGACGCAAACTTCAAGTTGATGGTGATAAATGAGGCGGTGTCTTCAAACAACTGCAAAGCGGCTGTGAAATATGGTGTCACAGAGTGTAATGTACGGAGATGGAGAGCTCAAAAAGATCGCCTAAAAAATGCTCAGTCAGAGAAAAGCTTTCCGTGGTCGTTTCTGTATAAAAATTAATTTGGTGTTCAAAAAGTCTTTTTTCAAACTTAAGTCTTGAAAAAGAGGGGGTCGTCTTATAATCGGGGTCGTCTTATATTCGGGCCAATACGGTACGTTTATTACACGTTTAAATACGTTATACGTTTAAATGGATGCAAGGCTGAAGTGGATTGATTTAGTTTCCATTCATTTCAAAAGACAATTCAAGTGTTTTTGTAAATGGGAAATGGGCTTACACTTGTATAGTGCTCTTTACCTTTGAAGGGATTCACGGAGACAGACTTGTAGTTCTTAGAAGATAAACGTTATTATGAGTTAAAATAATTTGATATTGAAACGTCTCTTGATGTTTACATTTTTATACAGTTTGTAAAATTTGTTCAACCAGTAGGTCTCCATTGTTTTTGACATCGTAGGGCGGTGAGGTCACATGGTTACGCTGCTGGGCTTCCAGAATATGACTTTAGTGAAAGAAAAACATGTCTCATGTTCAACCCCTTTCAATTTGAACTCAAGAGGAACATTAATGAGCATTACAGCACTGTCGATATTTCAAAAACGGGAATGGGATGAAATGAGACGAGAGTGGGGGGGGGGGGGGGGGGGGGTTCTGCCAAAATGTGCTACACTGGCGAATTTGACACCCAAAGTACTACCATGCGCTTTCAGCTTGTTTTGTTTAGATGCACAAAACATACTAATGATGCCTTGAGGAAATACTTCAACATTGTAATTGTCAGGGAAACCGGGAAGGCAGGTGGTGTGGGCCCAAATGCAGGGAAACAAAAGGCAGCAAGGCAGGTGGCGGTGAACTCAAAAAATGTTTTAATAATAACTAACAAAAGCACAGAGTACAACCAAAAGTACTGGGGATCATAAATGCAAGGTTCAAACAAAACTTACTTTATCGGAGGAACTAATACACGAGGGTTTGGACAGGACTTCGACATCGACGTTGACATAGACAATGACGCAACAAGGAATGAAAAGAAACTGGGAGCTTATATACACACACACACACAGACAAGGGGTAACGACACAACGAGGAACAGGTGAGCACAGGAGGATGCAGATTTGAGGATACACTAGGAGTCACAACAGGTGAAATCAATGGGCAATCCAAGGGACAAGTCACACTAGGAGAAAACCAACACAAAACCTAACAGTAATATCAAATGAGGGTGGTTTAAATATGCTACGTGACTAATGTGGTGAATGGATCAACAATCTGCTTTAAAGCTACCACAAGAAAACACAATGCTTAAAGTATGAGAAGGTAACAAAAGCAAAAAGTATTTTGAGGCAATGAAAAGGTAATAAAAGACCCAATCAAAACACATTTTTAAAAAATCAATGGCGATATTTGGCGTGTTTTTAATAACATATTTTAGTAAAGGTGAACGATTGTGCCTTATTGGAGCCTATAAGTCTTTAAGTCCAAGGTTCCCTTTAATGTTTTTCATTTACCTACTGATGACGCAGCATGAGGAGCAACGTGGCGTTTAGTATCTTGCTTTCACAAGACACTTTGACATGGTCACCAGTGCAGGGGGGAATCAAACCTTCTGGGTGGGACATCCAGTAATCACTGTACCACTGAGCTATGCTGCCTCATAAGTGTTTAAAATTATCAACGTGGTTATGAGATGAATAAACACACATAGTATTCCAAGGTAAAACTGTATGTCATTTGTTCAAATCAGAAAATGGAATCGAGGTACTTCGGAAGCTCTAATTAACAAGAACAAGTGCAACTAATAATGTGACCATCAACCAAGTAAATTTATGAAGCCTGTAGATCAAGGTTGTCAAAACTGTTCCTTGTGGTTGCAAGTTTTGTTCCAGACAGTTTAAGCAATAAGGTTTCAAATAAAACAAGCACCACACTGCAATCAACTAATTACACTTTTAAGGCACCAGATTAATGAGAAGGTGACCTCTTGATCGGATGGAATGAAAATCTACACACACTGCGGACTTTTATGGTATAATGTGGACACACCTGCTAGATTTTTGAATTAACATGCATTTTTTAAATACTTTGCAACATAGGCATTGTATGGCGAATATACAGTAAATGAGGCATATTTCTTTAAAAACCACAAATGTCTAAACGTTCATACATCTGTGTGTTTAAAATAAATTAACGGCTGGTGCCAGTTCCAACTGACTTGAACATGAGTCAAGGCAACTGCCACATAAATTACATTTATTGCTCCATTATTATAGCAGACCTACAAAGTGACAATGACACTCATATCGTTTAACAGAAATGAAAAGGTGAGTCGAGTTGATGGACTATTGATAAAATGGCATTACCTTGAACGTGTTCTCCAAATTGTTAAAACTAATGAAAAAATCCCACATACAACCAATTAAGCTTCCGTGCATTTTAATTTTTCGTAGCCAAGCAGTGATCGAAAGAGACTCACCACCATGAAGAATCCACTCGTGGTGTTACCAGCAAAAGCAGCAAAACACACGCAAAATATATCCGAGAAGCTCTAGGATTCTGCCTTGACTTGGAGAACACTCCCCGGGGACCGCGACTCCCAATTGGCGCTGCCCCTGCGCTCAGAATCCCGTTGATCGTGAACATGTTTTGTTTTGCTTTCTTCCTCCGTGGTTTCCCTTTCACGAAAACTGTTTCGAATCCAGATGAAATGCGATTGACGATAGGGTGGAAATTCAGGTGCCGTTATCCAGCGTGTGGCTCCATGTTGTGCTTTACTTGCAGCGAAATGTGCGCGTCATGGGTGCCATGTGCGCCATCTCACCTGAGCGCACCAGCAACAAGTGCGCAGGCCACAGACTTTACACTGTGCACAGATTTATCCTTTTTGGGGGTCGATTCAGAGGCAAAAAAAGGGGGGGGGGGGGGGGGGGGGGAAATAATAATGTCCAAAAGGAGCGCTGGATCTGTCACCACCGTGCCGGGAGTGATGCTCGGACCGAACCAGTCCTTTATCAGACCGCAGTACGCACTGACGAAGCTGAGGGGGAAGGAGAGATGGAGAAAAAGAGGGGAGCTAGGGGGAGGGCACCAGCTGACGCCCATTGGAGGTTATGGAGTTTGACTAGGAGGGCGATATTGAAGAGGGCTGTGTGGGTGCGTGTGTATATGTATATGGCTTTGGCTCAGTAATGCCCCGGTTTAAAAAAATATATTAAAAAAATAAAGCAGTACAAGGCAATAAATTTCTTCTTCCTTTCCACTGCACTTTAATCGGTTATAAGACACACATGGCAATGCTAAAGAGTAAAAAAGACTAAAAGTAAATGTTGCTATAAAAGTGACAATAATAACAACAATATAGAATTGAACTCCAAATGATGCAAAAATGAAGATGAATAAACATTGAATTCGGGGAGATTTATCTTGTTTGAAATGCTTCCATTTACGTGTCCCTTTAAAGCTCAAAACAAGACTTTGACCGAGTGTATCCCGAAAGAATCTTGTTTAACAATATGAAAAAAATTATAATGTGTAATTTTGGAGAAAATGTCAATAAAAGCCAATGTTTCCCAAAAGAAGGGAAAATAGCCATTGTCAGACATTTTTGCAGTAATACTTTTGCCAATGGAATGTCAGTATTTTTGATTGCCCCGCCTATTCATCATGCATTGGTTACCCACTGTAGTAAGTGCATAGCAGAAATAAGCTATAATGGAGCCAGGAAGTGAACAGGGCTTTGCCTAAATCTCACACAGAGAAAGAAGAAAGCCGGAGACAGATTTCACAGGTACAGAAACTATCAAGAGTATGTGCCTATTTTCTTAGATTTTTTTTTTTTTAACCTGTTTCACCTGTAGCAGCATATAGGCGCATATATACGCCTGTGCACTATGGTTGTTTTCACAAGTGGTGTCATTTTTGTGTCTATATATATATATACATACGAGCAGAGTGGCATAGGAGGAGAGGTAGGGAGAGAGCCAGGAGATGGGCAGCCTTCATCTCAAATCCCTTCGGTTTCACCAAGATCCTCGGGCAGAAAAGAAGCGGCCATCTCTCCTGCACCGAAGACAAGGTCAACAACTACCTCAATGCCTCCTACAGTGACAGTGCAAGAGAGGAAGATCTTGGGCCATGCAGAACCTTGTGGATCAAGCGAGGCTACACGTGGTCACGTGCTCTTAAGACACAAGCCGGGACTTGATCAACCCCGGCTGGGTCCCCTGGGCGAGGGTGTATGTTGTGAGACCCGAAACATCCAGTGAACCCAGATGCCAACACTGACGATGTGTCTTAAATTGCACCAAAAGTGTAAATTAGAACTAGGTCTAAGAAATGTGTTATTTGCATACTTTGTGTAACAGTATATCACCTGAAGGTCATTTATATGGTATCATGCCTTTTCCTATAACATATTAGAAATGCATTCTTAATTTCAAAACTCAAACATGAATAAAATGTGCCTGTTATTGTTAACACATTTGACTCGAATACTGATCTAGAGTTGTTGATGTGCCTTGGGGAGCAGTTAAGTGTGCTATCTTTTACCTACTGTAAATTTCTCTTTTGTTATTAAATGTCTTATTTGATAATTGTATTTAATACTTCATTTTCATGTTTTTAGGTAGTCATTTTTTGTGCTTATGTAATCCCTTCCAATGACAGTTCATTGATATTCACTAAATGTGACTTCACGTATCAAGGCTATCATAACCATGATAAAAACATAAGAATAAAAGTACCATAATTGTTTTTTTAATTATTATTATTATTGGTATTATTTTTTGACTAGAGAAAGCCAGTACAGTACTACAATTTATTACCGCTGCCATTTTTTAACATGATGCCTGCAGCTTCATACTGCACTACAAAAAGTCCAAGAACTTGGCCAGAGAGCGGAGCCACATTGTCCATTGGAACAACGCAATCTTTTAAAATATGAACCACATGTGTTCAAGACAAATTGCTGAGACAGCTTTTGAATAAAAACGACACACACGTATAACTTACCTTACTCCTGCAGGTGGTCCCAATGCTTGGCAGTGAGATGCCACTTGAAATTCTCAATGGCATTTGCAGTATTGATTAATAGTAGGTGGGTGTGTGCGCTGACCCACAAACAAGTGAACAAATCAGGAAAATCCCTACTGGAATTGAAACTACAGTATTAAAATTTGTGACTTGCCAACTGCTATTTCATGAATAATCTACTTTAGGAGATGTTTTTGTTGCGAGCTTAATCTGCATATGTTGGTGTAAGGGTGACTTTTACAGTCTAATCCCACCGATTTCTGCGTTGATACATTTTAATCGTATTATGGAATAAGAAGGCATACTCAGTAGAAATGCACACTGTCACGTGGCTAATGGCTCTATAAAGTGCCCAATGGTTGAGATTATATAGAGAGCAAGCAGTCCATGGGATGAGCTCAGAGTATATCCGTCCTTTAGCTGGATGCAGCTAGGCCGGATGGTTTTTTGTTAGTGCGAAACAGAAAACTGAATATTGAAAAGACTTGGCCGAAAACCGAAAGGCCGAAAAATACAAATGTATACATTCATTCATTCATTCATTTTCCATGCCGCTTTTCCTCACGAGGGTCGCGGAGGTGCTGGAGCCTATCCCAGCTAACTACGGGCAGTAGGCAGGGGACACCCTGAACTGGTTGCCAGCCAATCGCAGTTCTTTTTTTTGTTTGTTTTAAATTATTTGATTGAATCATTTTCTGATTATTTCCCTTTGCCTTTGCAATGGTTCTACCACCCCGGAGGCTCAAGAAAATGAGTTAGAAAGGTGCCAATTCTGAAACCCCATGGATGGGTGCGATCCCGGGGGCAGTGAGCGTTTTGTGGCAAATTCACAGAATGCAGAGGCGCTGGCGTCTTCATAGCATTCTGTTCGGTGGACCGTGACACTGGCCTGGACTGGCACCGCGTTTCCCCTTGGCTTCAGGTTTACACCACCACCCACTCCAGCTACAGTTCCGGATCCGCTCTGGACCTGGTGCATGTGTTATTTCTATGTTAGCTATTGATACCACGATTGTTGGTAATTTAGTCAGGTTTTTTTTTTCTAATGAACGACACCTTTTCCTCGCTTTGGATTAGCACTTAAGCCTGCTACAATTTTTATGGAGTCGGAATTTGAGATGGTACTTGGTATAAAAATTACAAAATAAAATTTAGAATCACTACAACAATAAAAACTAAATGGCTCAGAAAATTAATATTAACTGATCAATAGTTTGAAAATAAATCTACTGTCAATCTGACTTGCATCATGGTAAGATGTTATATTATTATTTATGTTCATATTTACTATTAAACAAATATCTGAGTTTATTGTGAGCTGCTTTAAACATTCTCCTTTAAGCCATTTTTACCCCTCACTGGAAACTTAAAAGAATTTTAAGAAGTTTTTTGTGTGTGTTTCCAGACTCAGATTTTTATAGTCGTAACCATAAATCAAATACAATTTTCTGTTAAAAACCCACCAACTGAGAAAGATCAGTCATACTGTAGACGTGAATCAGCAAAGGTCAGCATATAACGCAAAGCCTAAAAATACTTTGTCCACCAGGGACAGATGAGCCTCAATGTGCAAGTGTATGTGTGTGAACAAGACCAACCGATCCGTGATAATTTATTGTTGAGTAACTTTAGATCTGCCGACACGCAGAGGCCCTGGAAGTCCAGAAGCTTCTGGAATGATTGGCCAGCTCTCACAAAAAGTGTTGGGCCTTGTTGTCAGATACTTTTCCTTTTCTGTGAAGGATGCAATGAATTGCGCGAATACTGACTGGAAAGGCTCACAAATATGTGCACAATTGATGCCTGGGGTCATATGTCATAGTTAGGTACAAAACTGCCATCTTCTTGGGGAGTGAGTTGAAATGAGTTCATTACCACAACACAGATCTTGCCAAATGTTTGTGCAGAAGCAAGCAAAAGTACAACAGCCCTTACCTGGAAAAACTTAAGTTGCATCTCAAGACAAGTTGCATCTCAAGGCTTTACTGTAATCACCCTTCAGTTACGCCTTACGTCTTTACAGTCTTTGGTCTGTTTTGGGCACATTTAATTTGAGATTCTAAGACCTACTCCCGCACACACAAATACACAGTTGAACATAAGATACCGTAAGATAACATACACTGTACAAAACCACAAATTTTTTTTGTTTGTTTGTTTGTTTTGTTTCACTGTTGTGAATTCAAATCAGATGAAAAGTTTCAGGTCAGTCAGGTTTACTGAAGTTATTCAATTTTGTTAAATGCCACCATAAAGGGAGAAATAATTGCTCGGAGAATTTACCTATTATTTCAAACATTTACATACATTTCTTTAGTATCCAGTAGCATTTAATTCGAACTGCAAAATTGGGTAAAACATTTTTAATAACCTTCCACAAACTTCTGACAGTTCTCTGCTGGAATCTTGGCCCATTCCTACTGACAGAACTGATGCAACTGAGTCATGTTTGTCGTTCGTTTTGCTCGCACATGCCTTTTCAGATCTGTCCACAAATATTCGATGAGAATAAGATCAAGGCTTTCTAATGGACACTCTAAAGAACTTGTTATTCTCAAGCCTCTTTCCGCTTACTATTTAGAAAATAGTTTGTTCCCCAGATTTAGCTTCCGGGTGTCATGTACCAATGTACGAGCATATTGCATCACACTCATACATCATAAAGCTTCCATCACAAAGACTGTGTACTCTTTTATATGTCACAAAGAACAACTGAGAACAATATATAAGGCACAAACACCTAGCATTCAGTGTGAGGTCAGCAGCGATTCAGCATACGTTTGCATGCCAACTAGCCATTACCGCTTCACCTGATTGTTTTCTTTGCCTGTCAATATCAATAAAATCCTGTGTCTGCGATATGCAACTCCAGCAACAGCAAGAACAATCGACTCAGGTGATCCAAACTCTCATCAAACTGGCAACTCCATCGTCACCACAACCTCTGGTTCCAGAAGCCCTGGTTCTGGTGAACCCAGCTTTGGCTATTTATGCCCCCGAGCCAAAGATTGGAAACCCCGAATGCTTTAATGGCGACCCAACCGATGTACGAGCCTTTCTGACAAGTTGCAAAGTCCAATTTTCCCTGCAACCCCGGACTTTTGCAAACGAAGGGGCCAAAGTTGGGTACGTCATCACACACTTGACCGGTCGGGCGCGACTTTGGGGAACAGCAGAATTTGAGAGGCAAACACCAGCCTATACCAACTTCAATGCTTTTGCCGATGAAATGATGAAAGTGTTCGACCCGGGCCTTTCTAACTCTTATCCCACGCCCTTATGACCATCCTTTCATTCATTCATTCATTTTCCATGCCGCTTTTCCTCACGAGGGTCGCAGAGGTGCTGGAGCCTATCCCAGCTAACTACGGGCAGTAGGCAGGGGACACCCTGAACTGGTTGCCAGCCAATCGCAGGGCACAAGGAGACATACAACCATTCACGCACACACTCATACCTACGGACAATTTAGAGTGTTCAATCAGCCTACCATGCATGTTTTTGGGATGTGGGAGGAAACCGGAGTTCCCGGAGGAAACCCACGCAGGCACGGGGAGAACATGCAAACTCCACACAGGAAGGCCGAAGCCCGGGATTGAACCCTTGATCTCACAACTGTGAGGCAGACGTGCTAACCACTCAGCCACCGTGCCGCCCTTATGACCATCCGTCAAGGCAATTGGTCAGTGTCGCAGTATTCAATTGATTTCCGAACTCTGGTGTGGCGCAGCAACTGGAACACGGAAGCAGTGATCGACGCATTCTATCACAGCCTGGCGGACTACATCAAAGATGAGCTCATCTCCTATAATCTACCCAGCACCCTTGATGAAGCCATTGCCCTTGTAACCCACATTGACCGTCGGATTCAGACCCGATGACGAGAGAGGGGACATCGGAGTGCACCCTCTGCCTCTCAGCCTTTTCCAGTTGTTACTCCCACCCATTTAAACCAGCCTGAGTCCATGGAGATTGGCCGTGCTGCCCTAACTCCTGAAGAGCGCCAGCGACGTTTCACTTCTAACCTGTGCCTGTACTGCGGGGGTGAAGTTCATCAAATCGCTACCTACCCAGCAAAAGCCAGAGCTCACCAGACATCAGGGAGATTTCCCCATCTTTTCCTGCACAAGCTCTGGATGGACATCTACTACATCTACAGTGACCCACATCTCAGCCTCGGTAACCATGCTTCTGTCCGGAAACCACCACGAGTCCATCCAGTTCCACCTGATCCGCTCACCAGGTCAGCCTCTACTCCTTGGTTATCCATGGCTGCACCAGCACAACCCTAACCTCGATTGGGAGACTGGAGAATGGGGCAGGAGATGCCACCAGACCTGTCTGAAGGAAGCGGTCATACCCACCAATCCTGAACCTGTCAGTCCTGTCCCAGATATCTCCAACATGCCTGCCTGCTACCATGCACTCCGTGGGGTCTTTAACAAAACCAAGGCCACTTCACTGCCCCCTCACCGGCCATATGACTGCGCCATAGACCTCCTGTCCCGCACAGTGCCAGCAAAGAGACGTCTGTACTCCTTATCTGCACCAGAAAGAAGCGCCATGGAGAAGTACATCAATGAATCTCTAGCTGGTGGGTTAATCCGTCCATCGTCCTCACCTGCTGGAGCTGGATTCTTCTTCGTACCGAAGAAGGATGGCTCCCTCCACTCATGCATAGATTACCGTGGACTCAGTGACATAACCATCAAGAACCGCAACCCCCTGCCACTCATGTCATCTGCTTTTGAACTTTTCCAAGGTGCCACTGTGTTCACTAAACTGGATCTGAGGAATGCTTATCACCTGGTTCGAATGAGAGAAGGTGATGAGTGGAAGACGGCATTCAACACGCCCTCCGGACACTATGAGTACCTAGTCATGCCCTTTGGCCTAACCAAAGCCCCTGCAGTATTTCAGGCCCTGGTAAATGATGTCCTGCGAGACATGCTCAATATCTTTGTGTATTTAGATGACATACTGATATTTACCAAAACTATGTCTGACCATATAAATCACGTCCAGCAGGCTCTGCACCGTGTCCTGGAAAACTCCCTGTTTGTCAAAGCAGAGAAATATGGATTCCACGCCAGATCGGTATCATTTCTGGGACAGATAATGGCAGATGGAAGTCTTTATATGGACCCTGCAAAAGTGACGGCAGTTACATCCTGGCCTGTACCGGAGAACTGCAAAAACTGCAACAATTCCTGGGCTTTGCCAACTTCTATAAACGATTCATCAGGAATTACATCACAGTGGCATCTCCTCTCACAGCCCTTACCAGCACAAAGGTTCCGTTCAGGTTGTCTCCAGCAGCTGACAAGGCCTTCGAGACACTTTAGGCACACTTAACTTCTGCCCCAATCCTCCAAATGCCCAACCCAGAACGACAATTTATGGTAGAGGAGGATGCGTCCGACGTGGGGGTTGCGGCAGTGCTTTCACAGCGTGCAGCATCGGACGGCAAGTTACATCCGTGCGTCTTCTACTCTCGCCGACTGTCCCCGGCAGAGCAGAATTATGACATTGGGAATCACGAGCTACTGGCTGTATAACTCACTCTGGAAGAATGGCGACATTGGCTTGAAGGATCAACCGTTCCGTTTCGGGTGTGGACCAACTACAAGAACCTTGAATACATAAGAACAGCTCGGCGGTTGAACCCGCAGCAGGCCCGGTGGTCCCTATTCTTCACACATTCCAATTTAACCCTCTCTTACCGCCCTGGTTCCCGGAATGCAAAGTCTGATGCCCTCTCTCGAGTATTCCAGAAGGATGAAGCACTAGTGGAGGATTCCAAGCCTAATTTCCCGGATTCCTGCCTAGTTGCCACGCTGACCTGCGACATTGAGGAGCAGGTCAAAGAAGCCAGCCGGGATCAGCCTGGCCTCTTTGTTCCTGATAATCTGAGGTCCCAGGTGATCCAGTGGGGCCACAACTCCCACCTGGCTTGTCACCCTGGTGTCACATGCACCATCAACCTGCTCTCCCAGAGATTCTAGTGGCCATCGTTGAGAACAGATGTGTAAGACTTCGTGAAAGCCTGCCCTACCTGTATCCAGAACAAGACCACCAGCCGTTCCCAGCCGGCTTGCTCCAACCCCTGCCAGTCCCCAAACGACCCTGGTCCCATATATCAATGGACTTTGTCAACGGACTCCCTCCTTCTGAAGGAAACTGTTACGAGTACCCCTGGTGGTCAGGGGCCGCGAGCGTAACATAAGACGGCAGGTGTGCAAGGAGGAAGCAGTGACAAATCAAAATTGCTAATAAAAAGTTTATTTAACAGAAAAAAAGGCAAAGGACACAGAGCACACAAACATTTACCCAACCCCCTGCACTATGCAGCAAACAACAAATAAAAGTTCCAAAAACCCCCCAACTAAACCTAGAACCCAAAACAACCCCCGAACTAAATCACTATTGTGGCAGGCACCTAGTGTACCCCAAAATACATGGGTGGTGTTGCCGCTCTATCTAATGGACTAATACAGAGAGTTAGTACCTACGTGAGGTGGGAGACACGATGTATACCTGCAGGTGTCTAACTAAAGTCCCTACCTCTGTGCTCTGCGCCAGCCTAAAGGAAAAAGACAAAAGAGATCATTAATAAACAAGTGGCAGAAAGCAAACTTCATAAACAGAATCTAAGTCAAAACATAACAGGCTTCAACAAACCAAGACAACCAAATTGAGAGCTGCCACCGCCTCTCCTGAACAGAGCAAACAATTCAGCTTATATAGTGGCAGAACGAATAGATGACTGGCTAATGAGGAAGTGGTTCCAGCTGTGGAGGCCTTCCGAGATCACACAGGTGGAAACTACTGCAAAGGAAAAATACAGGTGAAAACCAACATAAACCAGTATAAAGTGAAAGGGAAAACATACATACCTGAACAAAAGGATAAATTACTCTCCATCCGTAACAGAAACACTGTCATCCTCATGGTTGTGGACAGGTTCAGCAAGATGGCCCACTTCATCCCGCTGCCAAGATTGCCAACTGCAAAGAAGACGGCACAGGTGGTTATGGAGCAGGTGTTCCGTATTCACGGACTACCAAGGGATGTCGTATCTGACCGAGGTCCGCAGTTTGCATCCTCCTTATGGAAGGAGTTCTGCCACCTACTGGGAGCCACAGCGAGCCTCACATCAGGCTATCACCCCCAGTCTAACGGCTAGTTGGAAAGGCTCAACCAAGAGCTTGAGACATCCCTCCGCTGCATGGCTTCACGCAACCCCCATTCTTGGGTGCAACATGTGCTGTGGGTGGAATACGCTCACAACTCCCTTCCGAGCTTTACGCTGTCTTCGGCTATCAACCGCCCCTGTTCGACAGCCTGCCCTTCCGCCCAAGCCTGTGTACGGAGATGTCGCCACATCCGGTCTCAAGCCCGTACCGCTCTTTTAAAGTCTGTTTCTGGTTATGCCATCAGAGCCAACTGACGAAGGACTGCAGCCCTGCATACCGAGTGGGCCAGAAGTTATGGCTTTCTTCCTGGGGCCTGCCACTCCAGGTGGAATCACGTAAACTGACACCCAGGTTCATTGGTCCATTTCCCATTGAGAAGATCATCAGCCCATCAGCTGTCGGATTCCAACTACCCCGGTCTATGAAGTTTCACCCAACCTTCCATGTCTCCAAACTAAAGCCAGTCCATGAAAGCCCCCTGGTCCCGAATGCAGCACCACCTCCCACTCCTCGCATGGTGGACGGGGGTCCTGTCTACACAGTTCTCCGCCTGCTCAGGTCACGCCACCGTGGCAGGGGCCTCCAATATCTGGTGGACTGGGAAGGATATGGTCCTGAGGAGAGGATGTGGGTCCCAGCTGGGCGGATTGTAGATCGGACCCTTATATCAAACTTCCACCGCCTCCATCCGGACCAACCGTCCGTTCCCCGGGGTCGACCTAGAGCGGCTTGCTCTCAGCCCATGCCTGCATCTGACTCTGAGCCCGACCCTGTGCCATCGGTACTTGATTCCTCCACTAGCGAGGAGGAGATTGAGCCAATGCCCTCAGCAGATGAGGCCAGGAATCTGACGGGTCGGTGGATTAGTAGCCCTTGGTTGCCTTCTGGAGCCGTCCCTTGAGAGGTCATGTACCAATGTACCAGCATACTGCCAGCACATTGCATCACACTCATGCATCACAAAGCCTCCATCTCAAAGACTGTGTACTCTTTCATATGTCACAAAGAACAAGTAAGAACAGTATATAAGGCACGATCACCTAGCATTCAATGTCAGGTCGTCAGCGATTCAGCATACGTTTGCATGCCAACTAGCCATTACAGCTTGATCTGATTGTTTTCTTTGCCTGTCAACATCAATAAAATCCTGTGTCTGCGATACGCAACTGGTTCCTCCGTCTCGTACATGACACCTTGATGTCTTGCTTAATATCGCCATATAATGTTCTTTCTTCTTCTTTTCATGAAGAGTCACAGTTCAACTCTACACATGATGCTGTCACTTCCATGCTCTTTATCTGGTAAAGTGTTTTTAGGTCAACAAATATCCCCGTTTCCTCCAGATGGAACGTTGGGCATTATGGACAAACAACTCCACTTTAGTTTGATCAGACCACAGGATTTGTCTCCAGAAGTTAAGATGATAGTCTTTTTTTTTTTTTTTTTAGCAAACTGTAATCTGTTTTTTCGGAGTAGTGGCTTCATTCCTGGTGAGTGGCCTTTCAGCCCATGTCAGTGCAGTGCATTCCTTAGCTTCATCCGGCATCTTTACAAGGTCTGTTGTTAGCTTTTGTTCTAAGGTTGATTGGCACATTTTGGACCAAAACGCGTTTGTCTCTGGGACAGAGATCCCCTCGCTTTCCTGAGCGGTATGATGACATGACATTCCCATGATGTTTATACTTGCGTATAATTGTTTGAACAGATGAACGTGGCACCTTCAAGCATCTGGAAATAGCACCCAAGGAGGAGCTACACTAGTGGAACTCCCTGGATTTTCGTGATTTCCTGGCTGATTTCTTTTGATTTTCCCATGATTTCAAACAAGGAAGCAGACTGTTTGAGGTGTGGCCTTGAATACATCTCCAGGTGTGCTGTCAATGAACTCACATGCTATCAGTTAACCTATGAGGAGCTTCCAAAGCAATGAGCTCATCATCTGGACTTTCCCATGTTCTATATAGACATAGTACTTTTTTGTATGTAAACTTTTGACTTCAGAAAACAATGTAAAATTCTCCCTCTTATTATTGTGAAATTTAACAAAATTAAATATTTTCAATAATCCTGACTGGTCAGAAACAGGAGGGGTTTAGTTTGACTTGTAACTGAACCTGTAATTGAAACTACATATTAGCACATGTGGAATTATGTACATAGCAAAAAAGGTGAAATAACCGATAACATGTTTTATATTCTATGTTCTTCAAAGTCACTACCATTTTCTATGACTACTTTTTTGCACACTCTTGGTATCACAGTGAGCTACAAGAATTAGTCACCTGAAATTGTTTTCACTTCATGCCTCATCAGCAGTGTGGAAAAACTGACCCTCAAAGGTCTTAGTGGGTCCTGGTCTTTGTTCCATCTGTTCCAGCACAGACCATTTAACCCACAGGTGTCAAACCGATTCCAGAAAGGGCCAAGTGGGTGCAGGTTTGCTTTCCAACCAAGGAAGAGGGCACCTTTTCACTAATCAGATCTTTTACATGTATAATCAGTTAAACTTTTGTCAGGTGCTGCTTGTTTCAGTAGGAAGTTCATTGGTTAAACTCTCTGCACGGTATCGGTTGGAACAAAATCCAGCACCCACTTGGCCCTTTCTGGAATCGGTTTGACACCTGTGATTTAACCAATGAGGTTTCTGCTGAAACAAGAAGCTCCTGACTGTGATCAACTGACTGCGCTTCCAAAACACCAGATTCGTGAAAAGGTTTCCTCTTGATGGGTTGGAACAGAATATTTTTTATATTTATATTTTTATATTTTTGTGGAATATTTTGCCCACCCTTGCTTATTCAATTCAATTCAATTCAATTCAATTTTATTTTTATAGCCCTGGATCACAACAACGTTGTCTCAAAGGGCTTTGCAGAGGCAATATGATACACAATCAGAAACAGCAAACGAAGCAACAAAGATGAATGAATAAATTCAAGTCCTGGGTATCCCCCATCCTTAGACCCTCCATGTCGGCAAGGAAAAACTCCAAAAACTCCAGAGTCTTCGGGAGAAAACGAGAAACCTTGGGGAGTACCACAGTCAGGAGAAATCCACTCCCAGGACGGATAGACAGGAAGCCCCAGGACCGCTAATGGGAATTAGCAGGCGAAGTTACAGTCCGTAAAGATGCAGTGGAGTAAAGGAACAAGAAGAGGTCCATCTAGCCAGATGAGACGGGGGTATCAATGAGGACGTCCATCCAGCTTGGGGTCCGGACAGTCAGGAGGCTGCAGCTGAAAAATAGCCCCTCCCCAGAGGGGAGGGGGGAAGAGGACACCGGGTGACTAGTGATGAAGAGACTAGACAACTAGATATTAACATTGGAAAATAGAAATAAAGTAAGATAAGTGGTAGGTAGAGTGAGAAAAAGGAGATAGAACTCAGTGGCTGTACTTCCCCCAGCTTTATAGCTTCTAGTGCAGCTTAGACTAAACTTTGAGTCTACTCCGACTTCAACTAGCCTGACCATAAGCTTTGTCGAATAGGAACGTTTTTAATCTAATCTTAAATGTGCAGACTGTCTCGGCTTCTTTAATATTAGCTGGAAGCTGATTCCATAAAACAGGGGCTTGGTGGCCAAAGGCTCTAGCTTCGACAGTACTTTTAGAAACCCTGGGAACTACCAGTAGACCTGCATTTTGAGAGCGGAGTGTTCTGTTGGGGCGGTATGGAACCAGAGCATCGATGAGATAAGATGGCCCCAACCCATTAATGGTCTTAAATGTAAGAAGAAGGATTTTAAATTTAATTCTAAACTCGACTGGAAGCCAGTGAAGGGCCTGGAGCACAGGGGTGATGTGCTCTCTTCTATTGGTTCCTGTTAAAAGTCTTGCTGCTGCGTTTTGGACTAGCTGAAGACCTTTTAGAGAACTTTTAGGACAAGCTGCAAGTAGGGAGTTACAGTAATCCAATCTCGATGTAAAGAAACACGTGAATTAATTTTTCTGCATCTCTTTTAGATATTTCTAATTTTGGCTATGTTGCGCAGGCTTATCAGGGTTAATGAGTGGAATTTCTTTCTTTAACAATGGATTTGGGACAATGCATGGAAGACGTGTGTCCAAACCTTTGGTCTTTACTGTTTGTGAAATAATTAGTTGTAGAATGTCAAGGCAAAATCCTAAAAACTCACACCGGCCATTCAAATACTTATATTGTAAACTGACTGGCAATTCCTCTTGTGAAGTGTGTCTGCGCCCTTAAATGTGATGGTGACAAGTCGGACAATAATAAAATGTTTACTAGGTCATCAGAGAATGCTGTCATGCTCTACACATTCAGACCATTCACACGCACACTCAATAGCAGGTTAGCTGGATGAGATCAAAGGATACTTTAAATGTGGTGACCCCTTTTGAGTGAAACACACCTCTGATACAGAAAACACACGTTGATACACAAAGACAAAAATAAATGCATGTGGTAGACGCTTGCATTTGTGTTGATTCCACACTGCAGGGAGGAGGCTGCCCTCAAGAGAGATTTGTGCTGCAGGATTATCCATGAAAGTATCCACAGATGACTAGACTCATCAACAGCAGGACAATCTGACTCACCCCCAGCCATTGCAAATTATAGTGACAAAAAACACACTCTTAAACACACACAGACAAAAGAACATGGCTGTAATGTCATATGCTTGGATTTGTATTAATCCAACACAGCAGGTTGTTTATTCTGGTCATGAGTGGAGTTTTGCACTTTTGTCTGACTGCAGCTTTGTTTGTGCTGAATCATTTCCTGTTCGCACAGGAAATTGACAGCTGATGTACAGTACACATGTTATTCATAGAGGGAACTACTGACATTGTGCTTGCCTCTGTATAAACTTTTTTTCCGTATCGCATTTACATTGTGGCTTTGAAATTAGCCAAAATGTACCCACACACCACTGCTAGAAATTCTTGTTCTAATGGAGCTAGGCTAAACTAGTGGTTCTGGTGTCCGTAAAACAATGATCACTTCAAGTTGAATGATATTTTTAGATAGACTGCAGCATCCTCATTAGTGATGTTGACTCCATGGAATTTTCTGAAATACTAGGACTTGGGGAACAAAGCGGTAAATAAAACTGCTTAAATGGAGAGGGCGAGTATATGAATGGTGAACAGTGAAAACAGATATAGTGGGGTCCTACAATTTCATGTTTTGTAATAAAAGTATTTGTTCTCTGCGATTCACTGCTATCCCTCCCAGCTCAATTGGATTGGACATCTCTTAGCGTCATGTGTAGCCAATGTGTCACATTGATGGCACATTGACTGTGCAGGAGAGTTCATGCAGTATTTAGCTAAGTAAGGAGAGATGTGAGAGCCATTTTTCAAGTGTCCCAGAGTACACGAAACTTTTACAAAAACGCAAGGTTTCCTCAGCTGTGACTTGTGTGTATCTGTCCGCTGAAACAGCCTGATAGCATGGATATCAGTCCTTCTGCTCCTCTAAAAAGACATTATGTAATTTGAAAAATTACTTCGTGAAAAACATTTTTTATCTTGTAAAATCTTTTTCATAACAATATTACCCTGCCCTATTCTTTTCATTTAATTAATATCCAAAACGTACACACTGACGAATCCACGAGATGATCGATTTGGACATTGTCTTTTTTCTTTCATTTACTTTGAAACAATAGTTAACACTAGGAAGCTCATTAGTCTATCTCAGTTCGGGGGATACCTTAGAAATTTTAACAATTGTGTATTTTTTACAAAGCGCGATTATGACTTCAATGATTGGATGGGCAGTCACATTTAAAGTTTGCACTATTTCTGTTGTGATAGTGAAATATACAGATGATATATAATATTAATATGGAGGGTGAAAGTAAATTTCTCTATTTTGAAACCCGCCTTCAGTGGCAATGCCCAGTACAGCAGGGTTTTATTACACTTCTAGGGACTTATTTTTGGCTTACGCATAAGATGCTAAAGGGAGCCCGGGTGCGAGAGGTGAAAAAAAAGAAAAAGGTGATCCTTAGCAGTGATTTTTTTTCTAGTACTGAAATTAAGAAGAAAATTATAGTAAAATATGAGCATGGTGTGCGTGTCAGTGAACTGGCTCGATAATACGGCCAGAATATGTTTACAATCTCACCAGTCTTTATAAGTTAAGGTGACAATTTTTATTATTGTAACATCGGCAAGGAAGTCACCAGCTTTATCAAGTTTTTGATCATTTATTTCAAAACTTGTAAAACACAACACAGCTACTGTCCACCGTAGCCAACAACAACAGAACATGAAAAGTGAAAGTAAAATCTCTAACTCACCTCTCTCACCCCATCATCAGTCACACGGTTCGTTCAGATACAGCATGCAAAACACAACCGCCACATTAGAACCCGATTTGTTACATATTATTATCATCATCATTTTGATTTATATTTATAATTTATTTGTTTTGCTATGTGTAACTGCTATTTGTAATTGTACCAGCAGTATTCATTAAGGATTTACCATAGGTTTTTGGGCTGTGGAATTAATTAATTGAATTATGTTGTATTGTTATGGGAAAATCCCTCTCAACATACGACCATTTCGACTTAAAAACCAGGTCGTGGAACGATTTAAATTTGTATGCAGAGGTACCACTGTATCGTAATTCATCTCTTGGATTTGTGACATAGTGATTCTAATGAATACGATGAGTTCATCAACGTCATGTCGGTCACCACAAACCTTACTGTAAGGCAGGGGTCTCCAAACCGGTCGTTAAGGGCCGCTGTGGGTCCTGGTTTTTGTTCCAGCCAATCAAGCACAGACAGTTTAAGCAATGAGGTTTGGAATATAGCAAAAACCGTGCACCCACTATGGCCCAATGTGAAATAGTTTGGAGACCTCTGCTGTAACGTATAGCAGGTTTGTGTAATTGACATTGATTCTGCAGTGAAGTTGTAGTGGTTACCTGATGCTTCAGGTGTGTGTCTTTTTGCAGGATTTTTTTTTTTTTTTTTTTTTAAAGCTGAGTGGATTCTATGTTGCAGGACAAGTCTCTCCACACCCTGAGGAATAGGGCAGGTTTTAACCGGCTACAGGTGCACTTGAGAAGGGCAGGCCTGGCCTTTGATGTTGAAGCCAACTGGGACCGCGGCCCATGTCTGACCAGGAGCCAGCTCAGACACATTCGCTTTCAATTAACACTCTTGTTTCACTCCTCCATCCTGCTTTGTTGACATTCTGTCACTTGTGGTCTTCAATAAGGGCTTCTGATGACAACATTAGCAATAAAACGGTTGAATGCAGTGCAAAAACAATTGTATTGCTCTTGGAGAATCTTTGGCAAAGTACATGCAGTCATAGAAATTCCAGCCTTTTGTACAATATCAATATCAATGAAGTTTGGACATTGTGGAAACACAAAACAAGCAGAATAAAATTATTTGCAAATTATCTATATCTAATTCAATGCACTAAGAAAGTGAGATATTTAATGTTCAAACTGCTAGGTTTTTTTTTTTTTTTTTTTTTAAAGAAAATAATCATTTAAGTTGATTTTTATGGCTGCAACACATTCTAAAAGACATTTGATAGGTGGCAGAAAAGGCTGAGGTAGTTGAGGAATGCTCATCAAACACCTATTTAGAACTTCTCATAAGTGAACAGGCAAACTGGGAACATTTCGGTGTCACGATTATAATAAATCATTTATTAAGGACCGCAATCTGGCCTGTGCCTCTTGACACATCAATATGTCTATTGACTACTGACTAATCCGAGTTGAGATTTGTGTGCATTGCTATTTAGTGGTTGGCTGCCATTATTGGGGTGCGCACCTATAGCAGCCCAGAGTCAGTCAATGTAAACAGCAATGATAGCTTCTGTTTGGCATGTGCTGCTGGCGGCGACGTCTTTGGACAGCTTTTTTAAGGGGAAAAGCCACCTGCTGAGCCAGGAGAGGAGCCTACAACCATGTCCATTCTGAATAATATGTGGGTGAAAGCTATCAAATGAGGCAATAAAAGCGAATGTACTGAGAGCATCATACCTTGCAGCGAACTGTATTGCTAAAGTCAAGAAACCTTTCATTATTGGAGATCAACTCACCCTGCCTGCGACCAACGATATTTGCCATCAAGTTTTAGGAGAGGCTGTTACATTTTCCCTGCAATGTTCATTTTTATCCCCGTTGCGTTATTTTATATTTGCTGTTATTTTCTGAGGCCCACATTACACCGGTCCGTGGTGCAAAAAAGGTTGTGGACCACTGATCTAGGATTCATAATATCAAAAAGCTCAGAGAATCTGGAGAAATCGCTGCATTAAAGCAGCAAGGCCTAAAAGCCACATTGAACGCCGTGACTTTCAATCCTATCACAAACAGAGATCAATCACCGCATGGGCTCAAGAACATTTCAGAAAACCAAAGTCAGTAAATACAGTACGATGTCCATTTGTGCAACTTAAAACTCTGCTATGCACGGACACTTATACAAGGCGTGTGATTGGTTCCTGTTGCGAGATTGACACATTAGAGCACCAATTAGCACCATTGCTGCCTCTCCAACTGATGAGACCAGTAGTAAGAGTGGCTTCATCCAGTGAGCTGATTGGCTGGGCACTATCACAGCTTCCCCCATTATGATCGACGGATGAGTCCACTAATAAAATTGGCCTTATCTCGTGAGCTGATTGGCTGCACACATCGCAGCATCGCCCAGCCTCTTTCCTTGTTCTCCAGTTGTTGATCTCCAGTCTCAAGGGGGAATTTCAGCAAGAACACTTCCAAGGTCATTTTTAGTGGTACTTTTCTCGCGGGCCAATATATCGGTTGACCTCTAGATATATTTCCACTTTCAAAGCTTCAACAGTTCCGAAACTTTTATTGAAAATTGTTTAAAGAAAAGGTGATGTAACACAGTGGTAAACCTGACCCTGTCCTAGCAAATTTAGAATATGTTGCAGCCATTAAATCGAAAGTTAATAATTATTTGCTAAAATCAATCAGGTTTAGCAGTTTGAACATTAAATATATTTTCTTTATGGAGTATTAAATTAAATATAGGTTGAATCTGATTTGAAAGTCATTCTGCTTAACAAAATGTTCAAATTACATTGGAATTGGAGTTGCACTTCCTGTACAGTGGGGCAAATAAGTATTTAGTCAACCACTAATTGTGCAAGTTCTCCCACTTGAAAATATTAGAGAGGCCTGTAATTGTCAACATGGGTAAACCTCAACCATGAGAGACAGAATGTGAAAAAAAAAAACTGAATATCACATTGTTTGATTTTTAAAGAATTTATTTCCTAATTAGAGTGGAAAATAAGTATTTGGTCAATACCAAAATGTTAATCTCAATACTTTGTTATGTACCCTTTGTTGGCAATAACGGAGGCCAAACGTTTTCTGTAACTCTTCACAAGCTTTTCACACACTGTTGCTGGTATTTTGGCCCATTCCTCCATGCAGATCTCCTCTAGAGCAGTGATGTTTTGGGGCTGTCGTTGGGCAACACAGACTTTCAACTCCCTCCGAAGATTTTCTATGGGTTTGAGATCTGGAGACTGGCTAGGCCACTCCAGGACCTTGAAATGATTCTTACGAAGCCACTCCTTTGTTGCCCTGGCTGTGTGTTTGGGATCATTGTCATGCTAAAAGACCCAGCCACGTCTCATCTTCAATGCCCTTGCTGATGGAAGGAGATTTTCACTCAAAATCTCTTGATACATGGCACCATTCATTCTTTGCTTTACACAGATCAGTTGTCCTGGTCCCTTTGCAGATAAACAGCCCCAAAGCATGATGTTTCCACCCCCATGCTTCACAGTGGATATGGTGTTCTTCGGATGCAATTCAGTATTCTTTCTCCTCCAAACACGAAAACCTATGTTTCTACCAAAACGTTCTATTTTGGTTTCATCTGACCATAACCATTCTCCCAGTCCTCTTCTGGATCATCCAAATGCTCTCTAGCGAACCGCAGATGGGTCTGGACGTGTACTGGCTTCAGCAGGGGGACACGTCTGGCAGTGCAGGATTTGAGTCCCTGACGGCGCATTGTGTTACTGATAGTAGCCTTTGTTACTGTGGTCCCAGCTCTCTGTAGGTCATTCACTAGGCCCCCCCGTGTGGTTCTGGGATTTTTGCTCACCGTTCTTGTTATCATTTTGACACCACGAAATGAGATCTTGCATGGAGCCCCAAATCGAGGGAGATTATCAGTGGTCTTGTATGTCTTCCATTTTCTAATAATTGCTCCCACAGTTGATGACACCAATTACCTATTGCAGATTCAGTCTTCCCAGCCTGGTGCAGGTGTACAATTTTGTCATAGTGGAGTTTGGAGTGTGACTGAATGAGATCGTGGACAGGTGTCTTTTATACCGATAATGAGTTCAAACAGGTGCCATTAATACAGGTAATGAGTGGAGCCTCGTTAGACCTCGTTAGAAAAAGTTAGACCTCTTTCACAGCCAGAAATCTTGCTTGTTTGTAGGTGACCAAATACTTATTTTCCACTCTAATTTGGAAATAAATTCTTTAAAAATCAAACAATATGAGTTTCTGTTTTTTTTTCCACATAGTCTCTCATGGTTGAGGTTTACCCATGTTGACAATTACAGGCCTCTCTAACCTTTTCAAGTAGGAGAACTTGCTCAATTGGTGGTTGACTAAATACTTATTTGCCCCACTGTATATACAAGTACACTTACTAGATGGGTATAGGTGTATACAGTGTGCACACATCTCATTAAAGAGTGTGCAAAAGAGAAATACATGGATATTTCAACACAAAGCTCCCCAGGGAGAGCTACATCTGGCTTCTGTTAGCCACAAGCATATAAAAATCAAATAAGGGTTAGTTGCACACACACACACACACCCACGCAAACTGGGAGGTAGAGGAATCTTGTATGGTGGTCACCCCCACTGGTCCCTGTATCTCCATTGTCAATCCCTATTAACCTAGCAGACATGAAGTGGCTCAGACGTAGATGATCTGGGAGAAATAAGCAACAAAACTCAAGCCTTTTTTTCTAAATACTAAACGCAATAAAACCACTTCAGACTGTCTCATTTGTGTCTTCTAACATGCCCGAGGGAAATGGTGTTGGAGATGTGCTGTGATAAAATAACAATTTTCACTACTAAGGACGTCATGCGAAACTTTCGCTTTTGTCATTCTGGCGTATAAAATGAGAAGACAGGAATTTGAGTTTGCCAACAGGATGAGCGAAATAAGCAGACACTCACGGAACACTTTTACATGACAGACATCCAAACAAATCTGCGTATACTATGTGACACATGCTGCAAAGTTTCTCTAACAGTTGTGTGTCAATGTCTTCTATTGATGGTGAAATCAGTGATACACTATCAAAGCATTTAGTCAGTTATCTATGTGTTCAAAAATAGAAAAACAAGAAGTTTAAAGCTACCATATACTTCCTACATGGTAAGCACTAATATTTTTCAAAGATCTTGCAATTTTCAAGATAGTCGTGTCTTTCGATGTCAGTGAGGTCGAAGATTGCTCATCCTGGCCAGCGGGCATGTCTGAAAGAAGCCCCGTGAAGATCCCGCTAGTCTTCAATTTCCTGCCATGTTAAATCCTGGAGAAAGCATCTGTCTTTATTTCAGCTTGGGTGGGATTGGCAGCACTTCAATCACATTTTTTTAATTATTGATATCAGCATGTAATTTCAGAATAGCTGCAGGAAATAGATTTTTTTTTTTAAATCGTTACTTTGTTGTGTAAATTTTGGCCAAAAAAGGAATTGTTTATTCCAAAATGTTCTTTTCTGAAAATCCCTGTTTGTTGTCCAGTAACAACAAGTTGTTACAAGTTGTTGTGTACAAGTTTACTAGCTCACTAACTAAGCTTTTATGAACATGAAAACGGTTCTCGCCAAAAACAGCATTTTTGACACTGTGCTTGAACTATTGTGTTGTGGCCAGTTGAAACACTCCAATAGAGACTGGCATGTCCTTGGCAGTAGGCCCCCTCCTTTCCTGGACTGTCAGAGTGAAATGTTGCCCATATGTTGGCTTTTGGACTTTCTCTGACTGTGATGGACGGGCTCCCTGAAGTCTAACCAAACGAAACTCGAATGTTGTGGATGAAGGAGACCATGACATCAGCTATTAGTCTAGGGTTTGGAAAGTGTTGAGACTCAGAGGCAAACGTTTTCATTTTACTGGCTTTCTCTATCACTTGGCATTTGAAAAGCAGATGATTGTCAGACCTTAATCTAACAGGATTTTAGGGAATTGGATAGCTGCATATGTATACAAATTCAATTTTGTGGATTAAAGACACATTTCATTCATAAATATGACAATAGCAGGCATTAAACTCTTAAAAACATTGAGGCTGGAGAGCAAAAAGCTAACCTGCTATGAACCACCATGATGAGCATCTGTCCTGACAGAGGATGAGCTAAGAATAGTTACGGGGAATTTTAAAAATAAATGACTACTGGAAGACCTGACATGATGTTCTGAGAAAATCCCACACACTGCCTTATTATAGCAATTTGAAACAGGCGCCCTGTTCCTTAATAGTTTGTAAGCTGGTTTTGTGCCCTGTAGCAAGCTGAGAAACACATGTCCACACTGAAGTGTTTTCGCTGATCTTGCTGATACGGGAGATGAAAGCACACACTGTCAGCCTCCGGTGAACAACATGGCTCGTGTTAAGATTTAAAAAAAAAAAAAAAAATGCTGTATGTCAGACAAAATTGTCTCAAATTATCGAAAAGCACTTTTATGAAGTGTTAATGTGTCTCTCTCCTCTCTGCTGTTTGATTGGAGTGACCAGTTTCCCTAGGAAAGAACACTGTCAGTCATTTATTTGGATGTGGATGTTTGTTCATGGCTTATTATCCATTCCAGTGTTCAAGACAAAGATCATAACACAGCGTTATTGGCATCTCCCGTAGGTAAAGATAAAGAGTTCAGAACAGCAAGGGAAAAAGCACTACGGTGACTGATTGCAAGTGCAAATGGGAACCAAAGAGAATGTGAAATGTCAGGACTGCTGTAGATTTATACTTTACCTGCTCCCATGGGATCCGCCACACATACACCCACTTCAAGCAGAACAAAAGTGCAGTGAGGGATGTGAAAAGGTATGGGCAGGGAGTCAAAGGTCAAACAGTACATGGGGATTAGGAAGGGAACCTACAAAGATTGAAGAGTGAACAGCAATCTCAGCTGGGGCTTATTTAGATCAACCTTTTGTAGTCGACTGTACACTCACATGTACATCTGCCCTCCGTATGTTCTACTGTACTCCACTGGGCGGGCTGCCCTTTTTGACCCCTTATCACTCTGCTTCGTCTGCGGTGTCAGATGCCTCTGTCTGCTGGAGCAGAAACCATTCATGCAAAGGTAGCGGAGATTACATTGTGTTGATACCTGTGACAACACACATAGTCATTAAAAAAACTGATACAAAAAATGCAATTCTTTGGATATTGTAGCTGGAATTGAAAAAGATTCTTTATGCACCATTCCTCATGCCAAGTTTTGCAAAAGTCGGCCGACTGATTAATGGATACAATGTGAAAACATAACCTTTTAAGTTGTGTGCTTGCCTGTAAATTAAGCCCGTCGGCTGATAATGGCTGGTCTATATGCTGGTGGGCAACTTATCACAGCCTTCCAGGTGGAATACAGATACAGCCTGACAGTTGTGCTTTGTCTCACTGCACACAGCTTGCAGAGAACTCAGCGTGAAAGCAGCAACTGACAGGCGCGCACGACAGGAGGCGCTTCATCTGTCAGCTGACAGAGCGCCAAGGTGTAAACTATCTTTAAATTGCTGTCAGAGACAGAAAATGAGTACAAATATCATGCAAAAATAATTTTCGTTTCATAAATACTGAACATATGTACTTGTTGCATCTGCCACTTAAAGATTGAAAATCGGGATGTTTTTTGTGTCAGCCTCTTTTGTTGATATATGATGAGTGCAGAATGAAAAGATCTGAGATGTGTGTGGCTGGACAAGCAGATGAGTATTATACTATAAACCAAAAGTGACAAACAAACTGAAGAATGGTGCGCAGTGGCGCGGGAAGTGGTGTGCTGAGGGTGCTGCAGCACCTCCTGGTGTTGGGGAGAAAAAAATTGGCAGATGGTTTTAAAAAATAACATAAAATATAATTAATTAATTAATTAAACACATTGAAAAAATACCATATTTAACTTTGGGGATTAAATATATATGTTGAAAAAGTTTTTGTCAGTAACATGGTCACCACCTTACACCTTGCTTGCTACCAGGTCACAGTGAATAAGGCGCTATTGGACCGGAAAAGGTAACTTGATAGAGGAGGCATTAACATGGCGCAAAAATGTTTTACTTTACAAAGAGAGTGAATTTTGTCATAATAGAATTCGATGTCGAAAATGAGCATGATTATAATGATAGTTCTGTAATACTGCCCAGCGAGGAAAAGCTAGCTCTAGATTTAGATCATGAAGTCCAGAAAGGAAATCTAACTTTAGTGTCTTCAAATAGGTAAGACATGCTTGCATTGTAGCAATATTATTATTTGTCGTTTCTGTTGAGCTTCTGCCGTGCAGAGCGCTGTCGGTTATTCGTGTGCAACTGACCTGTGACCTTTTAGTTTTCAAATGTGTTCGTGTGTCATTGCGCCGTCTTCCTGCAAGGATTTGCATTATAATATCCGGGCGCTTTTATTTCCAATACAACAACTCCAACACACACTATAGGTGAAATAGAACGCTGTCTTTGTTGAAGCCTAGTAGTTGTACGTAAACTATCTAGCATGCATATGTACTGCCATTGTACACACCTTGTATGGCGAAAACGCATGCACATGACAAATTTGGAACGAAATGGCTGTTTTTGGATGGGAAAAAAAGATCCTCAGCACCCACTGCTATGAGTGACTTCCAGCGCCTCTGAGTGGGCGTGGCAGCCCGTAACACGAGGATGAAAAGACAGAAAAGGTAAATCGGTCCAAAAGTAAAACCACTGGTAAAACATGTTCAACTACGACCACCCAGCTCTGTTTAATGGTGACTCAGAATCTACAACCTATCAGAAGTCTGCAACTAATTAATGTAATTAGGGCTTAATGCGTATATATCCCTAGACTATACAGTTCAGTCTTTTCATGACTATTTACATTGTAGGTTCTCACTGAAGGTATTAATACTATGAACACATGGAATTGTGTTGTTTGCAAAAAAAAAAAAAAAGGTGAAACAACTGAAAATACTGTATGTTTTAATATGGTAGTTTCTTCAACCTTTTGCTCGGAGTACTTTTATGCACATTCTTTGCATTCTCTCAATGAGCTTCAAGAGGTTGTTACCTGGAATGGTCGAATTCCTTGCTTTATCAAGGAGGTTGGGAGCATCATTTGAGTTGCGTTGAATGAGATGCGTTAATCAATCTCATTAATCAGCCCTGAAATAAAAGAAAGATAATAATATAATAAAAATAAAAGAAAGGAATAGGCCTCTGAGGATCGATGCATCCGTGAAGCATACCATCCAAATTTTATTATGATCTGTTGCAGCACGTCACTTAAGTGACACGACCAAACACTGATGCGATGCAGGCTAACTACACGTACGACAAGAAAATGTCACACATTGTGAACCAATGACGAAAAATATGATGCATTTTCATCTCGTTCTCATCTCGTCAGACGAAAACTGGCATTGGTCTGTTTTTTTTAGTCTCCCAAAATGTTCTTAGCTCATTGTAATGGAAAAATTGTTCGTCGACAAAATTCATCATTGACAAAAACAACACTGATTCTGATCCATCCACGAATAACGGAGGAGTGGCAATTTTTGTGTCCTCCCCAAGAAGAAGAACCAAGTAAGTGAGAACTTGAGATCTCCCTCCGAGAGTTCCAAAAACTGGGAAAAACTTCCAAGATAAAGTAATGAACAGAGATACAAATGTATTCCAAGTGAGAACAGGCAGCAAGGAAACTCGAGAGAATCAATGTGAGCCAGGAAGCAAGGCATGGTGTTACCGTAAGAAGAACAAGTCGTTCTGAAAAGGTGTGGTGGTCAGACCAGTTAAGTACTGAGGGTAATGGATAACAAAAGACAGATGTATGTGATGGGTTCAGCACACCTAAACCACACCCAGTTCTGCAGACAAACGCCAAACAGGAAACAGAACCAAAACGATTTTAAAAAGATTAAAAAAAAAAAAAAAAAAAAAAAAAAGGGGGGGAAATGACTCATAACAAGATTTGTCACAAAGGTCAGCATGATCACATTCCGCCAATTCAACTGTTTTGTCAGTTACTCAATGTTGTTTCATTGGATCACTCATAGCTCTAATTTGGGGAAATTATGGAACCAGTCATTTGCTTTTGTGGAGTAATACAGATTTTGATATGTACTTACAATTTTAATCAATGACAGTGCAATAAAGTACTGTTTTTTTTTTTTTTTTTTTTTTTAATGAATTGTATTTATAAGATGGTGATTCCCAACCGCTGTGTCACAATGAATTAATGCAATGTGAGGGCTCGTCTGGTAAAATTATCCGATTTAACTCAATTGGTCCTGAAATTGTAACCACTGTATAAAGCAGAACAACTAAATGCTCTTCAAATGGATGTCATCTATTCATCATAGTAATTATTTTGTTTAGTTTGGATGTCATCCATACATCCTAATAATTATTTTGTTTCGGTTTTTTTTTTTTTTTTTTTTTTTTTTGACTGAATAGCTTTCACACTAAGTAAATGAGAGATGATAGAGAATAAATAATCAATATTGTAGTGCAACATATGCCAACATTGACATTTTTCACTTACCGTAGGGTCTGTCACATTTTAAAATTCAGTTAAGATATGACACATTAATATGTGAATGAATGACATGAGGAGAAAAAATATTATTCAGTACTATAACAAATACACTTTTCTAAACAAAACCCCCAGATCTACAGATGCACATGCACTAAAGGCTGGCAAAATCAATAAAATGTAGAGTATTAAAAATTCAGGGATGATGTTGCATACTTGCAGAAAGGTCAAATCAGCTTGAACTGAAAAAGGTTTGGACTGTGTGGAAAGGTCACAGTGGCCTCTACTATGTTCGTAGGTGTGAGCGTTTGAAGAGAAGCACATCCAGATGTGCATTTGCGTGCGGCCGGACAGCTAATGGTCCACAGTGACTTGCTGATCACAAAGTGCACACACCACGGGAAAACAACACATGAAAGCTCTGTCTAAAGAAAATCCTGAAGCCCCTTGACAGGAAGACCCCATTACTGTGCATTCATCGTTAACAGTAATCCCCCTTTGTGCCCTGTGATCCTGATATCAATCTCCTCCCCTCACTGGGTTCTTACTCAGGCTGTGCAGGTCTGTCTGTCGAAGTGTCCCAAGAGAAACAACATAATGGAGTTAAGGACTCCACTTATGTACCATACAAACCTAATTTAGCGTAACTACATGCAAGATCCCCCATTTTGTGTTCTACGATTTGCATGGTCACCCTCGAGAACAAATACAGTCTGTCAAGTATTAAAGAGCACCCACTTGAAATATGTGCAAACACATAACCCATGCTATAAAGATATTCAACACTTGACGGCTTTATTTCTCATAAATGTTTTATTTTGATCAATAAAACCGCAGGAATGTGAAATAAAATTTCTTCCAAATGAAAGATGCCAAGTAGATAAAACACATATGCATATGTTCAAGGTGTTGTCACAAGAATTTAGAAGGAAACGGCACGAAAGCTGAAGCACTATATTATATTTGAAAGGAACTATTTTAGCTGCAATGTCGTGCATATGTCTGAAAACCTTGCAGCCCATTTTGTCCAGTTACAGTGCACTACATACAATTCATGCCACTTATCTGGTTGTGAGAGAAGGTAGATGTTTTACAAAAAGTCCCAATTTTGGAACATACATAGCGGTGCCTTGACATATGAGTGAGCCAAACGGAATGTCCTAAGGCTAAACAGAGACGTGTCTCCATGTCCTCTGTCATCTTCATAATTCGATCTCCAATGTTTCAAATTGTTTTGATTTTTCTGAGAAACACCGATTTGTATTTCTAAAATAACGGCTACAATTCAATTTGTGATCAAAATATGTATAATGAAGAGAAAAGGATTTTAAAATTCTGGTCATGACTGGAGTACAAGCTGTATTTAAAAAAAAAAAAAAACAATGAAAAAAACTTAAGTTGCATCCACCTGGAACTGATTTACGTATCCAAAAATTAGTAAAATTGTGTAATTAATGTAAAATAATTGGTAAATAGTCATACAGCAGAAGGGGAAGGTAAACAACTATGGAAAAGCTAAAGTATGGTGAAGGAAATTTATTGTGAAATGATAACCATCACCCTGTATTAGGGAATACTTGGTGTTAAGCTTTTGTCTTCATGAATAACTTGAAAGATTGGGAAGAAATTGAGTCTGTTGTCATTTTTTCTTACCACAAACAAGAAAACAGCCTCTAGGAACAAACTGGTTAAGGGCCTCAGAAAACACACAGACAAATACACACCTGTGAGGAACTGTGTTTCTCTTGATAATGGTTTCCAGTGATCAGAAGATAAAGCACTAGCGCATACTGAAAGGACAGATTAACACACAGGCCTTAAACGTGATTGGTACCAGTCAAAGGTCAATACACGTGCAGTCACAAGACATACAGTTGTGCAAACCAGAGTTGACTCTTGAGTCTTGACAGCAACTTTTTTTTAACGTTCACAGTGTACGCACTGGTTTGGTCAGTTAAGCTTCTGCATATTTATACAGTAGTTTCAACATGAGTTTTCCAACAAGAGTAAATGTTTAAAAATACTGAGAAAGAAAGAAAGAAAGAAAGAAAGAAAGAAAGAAAGAAAGAAAGAAAGAAAGAAAGAAAGAAAGAAAGAAAGAAAGAAAGAAAGAAAGAAAGAAAGAAAGAAAGAAAGAAAGAAAGAAAGAAAGAAAGAAAGAAAGAAAACATCAAATCAGACCTAATTTTCATACAAATATTGTATTATTTGTGTACCATTTCCGACTTTCCCTGTTGTTTGCTGCCCCCTGCTGGATGACAGCTAATAAGAAAACAAATCAAAACCGTAAAACTCAGTCACCGAAGTCAGTGCAGCGTGCCTTCTTCACAAATTTTGCAAAGAAGGCACCGACTACAAAACAAATTAGGACTTGGCACCAAAAATTTCAAGAAATTTCAGCGAGTGGCAAGAGCTCGAATACCGACTCATTTTTGCAGAGTCACAGGCGACGCATTTACATTTATGAGAATCTGTCATAGAACCAACAAATATTTGTACTTTTCTTTTTAAATTTAACCAATAAAACTTATGACCTTCAACATAAAGTGTATTTCGTTTCATTAAGATCCATCAAGTAGTTTCCGAGATATGAGCATTTAGAATGGGGTCAACCATTTTGGAACACCCTGTATTTAGACATATAGTATACAGTGGGGCAAATAAGTGTTTAGTCAAGTTCTCCCACTTGAAAATGTTAGAGAGGCCTGTAATTGTCAACATGGGTAAACCTCAACCATGAGAAACAGAATGTGGGGGAAAAAAAGAAAAAAAAAAGAAAATCACAGTTTGATTTTTAAAGAATTTATTTGCAAATCATGGTGGAAAATAAGAATTTGGTCAATACCAAAAGTTAATCTCAGTACTTTGTTATGTACCCTTTGTTGGCAATAACGGAGGCCAAACGTTTTCTGTAACTCTTCACAAGCTTTTCACACACTGTTGCTGGTATTTTTGCCCATTCCTCCATGCAGATCTCCTCTAGAGAAGTGATGTTTTGGGGCTGTCGTTGGGTAACACGGACTTTCAACTCCCTCCAAAGATTTTCTATGGGGTTGAGATCTGGAGACTGGCTAGGCCACTCCAGGACCTTGAAATGCTTCTTACGAAGCCACTCCTTTGTTGCCCTGGCTGTGTGTTTGGAATCATTGTCATGCTGAAAGACCCAGCCACGTCTCATCTTCAATAACCTTGCTGGAACGAGATTTTCACTCAAAATCTCTCGATAAATGGCCCCATTCGTTCTTTCCTTTACGCAGATCAGTCGTCCTGGTCCTTTTGCAAAAAAACAGCCCCAAAGCATGATGTTTCCACCCCCATGCTTCACAGTGGGTATGATGTTCTTCGGATGCAATTCAGTATTCTTTCTCCTCCAAACACGAGAACCTGTGTTTCTACCGAAAAGTTCTATTTTGGTTTCATCTGACCATAACACATTCTCCCAGTCCTCTTCTGGATCATCCAAATGCTCTCTAGCGAGCCGCAGACGGGCCTGGACGTGTACTGGCTTCAGCAGGGGGACACGTCTGGCAGTGTAGGATTTGAGTCCATGGCAGCGCATTGTGTTACTGATAGTAGCCTTTGTTACTGTGGTCCCAGCTCTCTGTAGGTCATTCACTAGGTCCCCCCGTGTGGTTCTGGGATTTTTGCTCACCGTTCTTGTTATCATTTTGACGCCACGGGGTGAGATCTTGCATGGAGCCCCAGATTGAGGGAGATTATCAGTGGTCTTGTATGTCTTCCATTTTCTAATAATTGCTCCCACAGTTGATTTCTTTACACCAAGTGTTTTACCTATTGCAGATTAAGTCTTCCCAGCCTGGTGCAGGTCTACAATTTTGTCTCTGGTGTCTTTCGACAGCTCTTTGGTCTTGGCCATAGTGGAATTTGGAGTGTGACTGACTGAGCTTGTGGACAGGTGTCTTTTATACTAATAATGAGTTAAAATAGGTGCCATTAATACAGGTAACGAGTGGCGCCTCGTTAGACCTCATTAGAAGAAGTTAGACCTCTTTGACAGCCAGAAATCTTGCTTGTTTGTAGGTGACCAAATACTTATTTTCCACTCTAATTTGGAAATAAATTCTTTACAAATCAAACAATGTGATTTTCGGGTTTTTTTCCCCTACATTCTATCTCTCATGGTTGAGGTTTACCCATGTTGACAATTACAGGCCTCTCTAATCTTTTCAAGTAGGAGAACTTGCACAATTGGTGGTTGACTAAATACTTATTTGCCCCACTGTATATACACATAGTCATGGATGAAATTCATGAAGGAAATACACTTTTTACTCAGGGATTTTTTTATTTATTATTTTTTTTATTTAATCTTTATTTTATCTGGCAGTCTCATTGAGATTAATATCTCTTTTACAAGAGAGGCCTGAGCACAAAGACACACACAAATATCAAACAACACAAAATACACTAACGGAAACAGTTACAATAATCAGTAAAAACATCAGACAAAAGAGATTTATAAATTACCAAAATGGATGATTGACTGTAGTTTAAGAGTAGATTGCAATTTGTTCCATTTAAGAGGAGCATAATAGCTAAAGCCAGTTCTGCCAACATTAGCGCGTGTGAGTGGAATGTTTAGGGTTAAGAAGTTGGAAATCGTGTTTTGTAGTTACTGGATTTGAATGTCAGGAGAGATGTGAGGTAGTTAGGAAGTTTGCACGGTAAAGCCTTATTGATGAAATGACATGATGTGGATATTTCTTCTTGACTGAAGTGAAGACCAAGCAACGTTTTGATAAAGGGTAAAATGATGAGTGCAGAAATTGTCATTGGTGATGAAACGTAGTGCACTGTGATAGACCGGGTTTAACTGTTGAAGAGTTGATGGAGCTGCATGACAGTACAGGATGTCCCCATAATCAAGAACAGAAACAAAAGAAGATAACACAATGGTTTTTCAGTCAGAAGTTGACAAACAGCCTTTGATTCTAAACAGGAAGCAAAGTTTGAATTTAAATTTACGGATTAGATGATGAATATGAGTTTTGAATAAATTATTGTTAATCCAAATTCCTAAGTATTTGTATGAATCAGTGAGAGTAATCTGAGTACCATTTTGGGATTTGATTCCAGGTAAGTCATTGTCAGTATTAATGGTGGAAGTGGAGAAAACCATGTATTTCGTTTTTTCAGCATTTAAAACTAATCTGTGGTTATGAAGAGATATTTGTAAACAATCAAAATCAGTCTGTAAATTAATTAATTAATTAATGCAATTACGAAAGAAAATGGCTCTGGTACTGGGTGCCTTGAAAGTGTGCATGGAGTCATGAAATCTGGAGAATATATATATTTAAAAAAAGTGCTGCAATGTATGACCAGAAAATGTATGGTCAGAAAAGTAGGTCTATGTCAGAGATCATGCGTGTTCCAAAAACCGAGGCAGTTCCAGCAGTGAATATGGCAAAATAAAATAGAGTAGCTTTGGCCAATGTCAAGAAAGTTACTGCATATGAAAAGCAGTAATATAGATATCAAATATAAAACGCTAGATGTCTAGTGCGCGCTGTGAAGACGGCGTCGTCACTCGTCGGCATTTTCCGTTGGTGCCTTTGGATAAACATTAAAAGCACTCCTTCAAAGACACGTTTGCTGCATATACGTATAAATTTAGAATAGTTTCTCAAAAAATAACCCGAATAATGGCCCTGTTAATACGGTTTGTGGTTAACTAAAACATTTAGAAATTCATTCGCTTAAATTTCGCAAAGAACGTCATCGAGTTCTCCGACGCAAGATGGCCGCAAGTTACTTACGCCAAATCCAATCTTTCTAACCTTATATATATTATATCTGTGAACGGAACATTTTAATACTCGGGAAACCGGATGCGCGTACAATTTGTGTGACACCGAGTGGAAAAATTATGCTGGTGTCACATTGAAAACTATCGTCTCGTTGAGGACGGACATTTTCATTTGCTTTAAAGTGAAGTACTGGGTGAGGCCTGGCATAAATACACCTGCGCCGTCGACATACGTATGAATAATACTTTATTGTGAACTTTTGACCCATCTCTTAAAATCAAGAGCTACCATAAGGGTTAGTAGCCAGGAGACACCATTCGGCCATTTTCAGAGATAAGATCAGAATGCATGAAATGTAAATGCAAGTTTGCGACTAATTGTAATTTTCTGTCCATCGGCATACTTAATCATTTTTTAGGTGACACGTAACGACATAAAAGCCGACGTTTCTTATCAAATTCTAAGTTCTTTCAAGTTATATTCGACGCTACAAGGCGTCAGTATTTTCAGGCGTAATCAATTTTCGGACGTTTGCGTAGATATTCACTGTTTACTTAATGGTTAACATTCCACAGGACATTTGACTCGGAAATCCATTCCCTGATGACTCGACTTTGATGCTGTCCAACAATGTTTAAACTCCTCCATCGTATCCGTTTACTGCACAAGCCAACTTGTAAGTGTGGAGTTACTTATGTTATGTTATGTTGTCCGCATTTGGAGAATTAATGTACTCTGCCGTGAACATGACGTCTGGTGTCATTTCTTCATAGTTGGAGACATTCTAAGTGGATGTATGCGGCCAGCAACTACTGCGTACAACTCACCATGCAGTAAAACACCCCGGCACTACTCAACAGCAGCCGACAATAGATATCCACCTCGATGGGTCCAGCTGGAACCTGAGCTCGATGAGGCGCTTGTGCCACGTAAACTGTCAGTAAGTCCTCTGGAGACCTGGCTCTCCCTGCGTTATTCCCTTCCTCCCCTGCCGGAGTTGGCCCTGCCAAAACAGGAGCACTCAGACCTGCTAGAGGAGAAAGTGCTACCACCCATGGGCATTGCTGATTTTGAGGATGGAGATAGCCCGGCGATGCCCCTCAGTTGTAAAAATGACCTGGAGATTCGGCGGCGCAAGATGAATCGGCACAAATACAAGAAGCTGCGGAAACGGACTAAATTCTTGAGGAGGCGAGTGCAGGAGAGCAGGGGCAAAAAGAAGCAGGTATGTTTTTGAGATGGGTGGATGTCTATTTTTGGTCATTTAAAAAACGTATCCCCATAAAGACTGGCATCCAAACGCGTGGACATCAATCACATTTTAAGTCATGTAGACCACAATATTAACATTTGGTGTTGTACAAGTGTAGCCTACGTAAGAGGTGTCAATCTCATTTGGTTCGCAGGCCACATTCAAGGCAATTATATCTCATGTGGGCTGGATCACTTTATTTTTTGCCAAATAAGATAACTCAGTGGCGGCCCTCTCCTTGTCCAAATGGATTAGATGTCTAGCGCTGTCAAAGGGACTGAAATATGACTGCCAGGGGGATAATCCTCCAAGTTTGTTAACTGGACTTCTATCGTTGTCAGCGGAAGCCAAAGAGTTAAATTTGGGTGAGCTGGGTAATTTATGGGTACTCACTGGTCACTCTGTATATTTTGCGGTATCTCTGTCACTTCCTGACTATATATTTTGGTTCATTTCCTGTTGATTTTGGGGCATTTCCAGGTTACTTCCTGTTGATTTTGGGTCACCTCCTGTTGGTTTCGGGGCATTTTAGGGTCACTTATTTGTTAATTCATTGGTTGCCCCTGACGGTGCTAGATGTCAATTCTATTTTGACAGGGAGGGGGCGAATGAATGAATGTGACTGCGGACACAAAAGTAAGTCAATTGTAGATATGCACAAATATCTGGTTTTTAAGGTGCCAATGTCAAAACATCAGCATGTTATTTTGTATATGTACAGTATGAATGACCTACAACATGCCTGTCAGGCAGAACAACCCCGCAGGCCAAATTGGACCCCGTGGTGGGCTGCTTCTGGCCCGAGGACCTCTGGCCTACATGACCCAAAATGTTATGTTCCCATATGTGAATGTCTCAATTATACAGTAATTTATTTTATGATTCATTGCTAACCAATGAATAAATATATATTTTTAAAAATTGTAATATAAAATACATTTTTTTAAAAAGAAATACACTCCGGTTATTGCCCCCAATAACACTCTAGAGCTGATAAATAATAATTGAAATTTGCCTGGTACACCAGACTCACCGCTGTTCCAGCTATTGAGTCTGGCCACCATTCAGCAGATACAATTTCCAGGGCGGAGCAAGCCACAGCAAACAGACAGCGGAGTGGACCAGTCAGCGACGGGCAGACGTGACGTTAGTAAAACGACGAGGGCAGGACGAGGGACTTGCGCGGGGAAGTAAACATATGAGGAGAGCCGAGTTTGTTCAACATGGCTAGCGCGAGACAGACTGTTGTCAATGACTCGTGTCGATGTGTTTTTGGTCATTTAAAACTGATTTTACTGTGGATTGGAACATATTCTCGGCTCTCCTGTTCACCATCTGTGTTGTGGCGACAACTTTCGACGCGCAACAGTGACGTTGCTCGTTAAGCACACGTCACGCAAATAAACGAATCTGATTTGTCGATTGATTTTGTACCTGCTCGAGAGGCTGTTAATGGGCTGGGTCCCAGACTTTTCTCTCAGTGTTTGAAAAATACAGGGAGAACAGTCTGGCCGTGCCAGGCAAAATTGAAATAGCATTAAGAACTTTTTCAAAACGCATTCCCTTTTTGTTCTTAAAATAAAAATGGATAATCATTTTCAATGATTTCATATTTTGTATTGAAGCAATTAAACAAAAATACGATTTTCTATTTTACCCTTTTTGGTGGGGGGTAAAAAGGGTGGAGGCAAAACAAACATTTAAAAACCTTAAAAATAATATTTACCATTATCTCTTTGCCTACCATTGACAACTATAGATGTGAAATTCATTTAAACTGAGAGGACTGGCTGTGAATGCTCACGTTTCAGTGCGGTCACTAGCTGTCAGCTGCTCCCAGTCAAATTGGATTGGATGTCTAGCACAGTCAATAGCAGCCAATGATTTAAGTGATTCATCTAACGGCAGTTTTCTTCTTTCAGAAACGTTTTGAGGACGACCTGCAAAGGATCTGGAGGCGGGCCGGATTGAAGAAGGCTCCAGAGGGATGGGAAACACCCAAGATCTTCATTAAACAACACGGGAACAGGAAGAACTGAGTCATTTTGTGGCCCAATCTGTTCACACTGGATGGGTTTTCTTCCCATATTCTTTGTTTTTGTTGTTTTATCAATGATTTCTCAACATTTGAGCACATGTGCAGTCTCATCTCAGTGCTGCACTTTTTTTTGTTGAACCGGCGCAGTTCCTCCACGATACTGTAGATGGCGGTGTTGGCAGTCTAGAAGTTATTGCTAAATAAAACAGTCTATGGAAAAGATTGTGTGATTTAATAAACGTTCAGATAATAATCGCTCACAACATAAACCTCAAAAGTGCGTTGATTTAACTCATTGGCTTCCATTGACGGTGCTAGACATTCCATTTCGACTGGGATTATTGGCAGGGAACAGTTGCTTCAACTCAGCCCTCCCAGTAAAAATGTATTGGACGTCTAGCGCTGTCTGGCACTAAAACGACCATTCACAGCCAGTCCCCCAGGTTTAAATGAATTGGTTGTCCATCCTTGTCAACTGCGGGCTTTGAGTTATATATATATATATATATATATATATATATATATATATATATATATATATGTATAAGGGCTGTCAACATTATCGCGGTAACGGGCGGTAATTAATTTTTTAAATTAATCACGTTAAAATATTTGACGCAATTAACGCACATGCCCCGCTCAAACATTAAAATGACAGCACAGTGAAATGTGTACTTGTGTATTTCGGAGTTTTGTCGCCCTCTGCTGGCGCTTGGGTGAGACTGATTTTATAGGTTTCAGCACCCATGAGCATTGTGTAAGTATTGGCATCAACAATGGAGTGCTACTAGTTTATTTTTTGATTGAAAATTTTACAAATTTTTTAAAAACGAAAACATTAAGAGGGGTTTTAATATAAAATATAACTTGTACTAACATTTATCTTTTAAGAACTACACTTCTTTCTATCCATGGATCGCTTTAACAGAATGTTAATAATGGTAATGCCATCTTGTTGATTTGTTATAATAAAGAAATGCAGTACTTATGTACCGTATGTTGAATGTATATATCCATCTTGTGTCTTATCTTTCCATTCCAACAATAATTTCCAGAAAAAAATGGCATATAGATGGTTTGAATTGCGATTAATTACGATTAATTTTTAAGCTGTAATGAACTCGCTTAAAATTTTTAATCGTTTGACACCTTATATGTGTGTGTATATATATATATAATATACATACACACACATTAAAAACGAGTGTTATTGGGGCCCATAACGTTCATTTCATTTGTGTTACTGTATTTTTTTTGCCTATTATTTAAAATGTAAAAATAATAGATTAAAATAGTGTTTATTGTATACAAAATGTTTTACTGTATCCACATGACCTCTCGTGATATCCACGTACTGTATGTGGACCTCATGTCTTAAAGTGATTGTGTAACGACCCGGAGGTTTGCTCCAGGACCTGAGACAAAGCAAGAGGAGGCTTGACAAAGCTTTTCAGTTCACACACCTGTTTAATAAAACAAAAATCAAAACAAGACGAGGGTGCATCGATCCCAGGTTGGGCAGGGCTCTGTGGTGTTCGTACCCCCCCTGGAAGGACAGCCGTGCTTTTGGCCCAACACAGCAATCCAACACTGCAAGCAAAAAAACCCACAAATCCACGCGATCAGGCCTTCAGGTCTCTCATAGATTGAGTCTCAAGTTCCCGCTGGGGTCACCCTCAAAAAGTCTCTTAAAAGTTAAAATTAAAAAAAAAAAAAAGTCACTTAAAAAGGTTAAAATAAAATTTTTAAAAAAAAAATAAATAAATAAATAAAAAGGTGTATATATACAGTGCCTTGCAAAAGTATTCGGCCCCCTTGAACCTTGCAAACTTTCGCCACATTTCAGGCTTCAAACAAAGATATAAAATTTTAATTTTTTGTCAAGAATCAACAACAAGTGGGACACAATCGTGAAGTGGAACAAAATTTATTGGATAATTTAAACTTTTTTAACAAAAAACTGAAAAGTGGGGCGTGCAATATTATTCGGCCCCCTTGCGTTAATACTTTGTAGCACCACCTTTTGCTCCAATTACAGCTGCAAGTCGCTTGGGGTATGTTTCTATCAGTTTTGCACATCGAGAGACTGACATTCTTGCCCATTCTTCCTTGCAAAACAGCTCGAGCTCAGTGAGGTTGGATGGAGAGTGTTTGTGAACAGCAGTCTTCAGCTCTTTCCACAGATTCTCGATTGGATTCAGGTCTGGACTTTGACTTGGCCATTCTAACACCTGGATACGTTTATTTTTTAACCATTCCATTGTAGATTTGGCTTTATGTTTTGGATCATTGTCCTGTTGGAAGATAACTCTCCGTCCCAGTCTCAGGTCTTGTGCAGATACCAACAGGTTTTCTTCCAGAATGTTCCTGTATTTGGCTGCATCCATCTTCCCGTCAATTTTAACCATCTTCCCTGTCCCTGCTGAAGAAAAGCAGGCCCAAACCATGATGCTGCCACCACCATGTTTGACAGTGGGGATGGTGTGTTCAAGGTGATGAGCTGTGTTGCTTTTACGCCAAACATATCCTTTTGCATTGTGGCCAAAAAGTTCAATTTTGGTTTCATCTGACCAGAGCACCTTCTTCCACATGTTTAGTGTGTCTCCCAGGTGGCTTGTGGCAAACATTAAACAAGACTTTTTATGGGTATCTTTGAGAAATGGCTTTCTTCCTGCCACTCTTCCATAAAGGCCAGATTTGTGCAGCGTACAACTGATTGTTGTCCTATGGACAGACTCTCCCACCTCAGCTGTAGATCTCTGCAGTTGATCCAGAGTGATCATGGGCCTCTTGGCTGCATCTCTGATCAGTTTTCTCCTTGTTTGAGAAGAAAGTTTGGAAGGACGGCCGGGTCTTGGTAGATTTGCAGTGGTCTGATGCTCCTTCCATTTCAATATGATGGCTTGCACAGTGCTCCTTGAGATGTTTAAAGCTTGGGAAATCTTTTTGTATCCAAATCCGGCTTTAAACTTCTCCACAACAGTATCTCGGACCTGCCTGGTGTGTTCCTTGGTTTTCATAATGCTCTCTGCACTTTAAACAGAACCCTGAGACTATCACAGAGCAGGTGCATTTATACGGAGACCTGATTACACACAGGTGGATTCTATTTATCATCATCGGTCATTTAGGACAACATTGGATCATTCAGAGATCCTCACTGAACTTCTGGAGTGAGTTTGCTGCACTGAAAGTAAAGGGGCCGAATAATATTGCACGCCCCACTTTTCAGTTTTTTATTTGTTAAAAAAAGTTTAAATTATCCAATAAATGTTGTTCCACTTCACGATTGTGCAAGCATAGGCGGAGTTTGACTTTTGGGGCGAGGGGGGGGACCAACATGTTGTGATGACCCCGAAACGCAGTGTCAGCAATAAAATTAACTTTCAGGGATATTTATAATAATAAGTTGACAATGAGCGTTTTTTGTTTCCCATCATTCTTGAGGGGAATTCTGAATCAGGCTGCTTAGGCAATACTATTCGCCAAGATCGTCATCCATTGACTATAGTATACCCGACGGTGTCGTGCCAATGTAGTTGCCCAGTAAAAAATTATATCCCCTGGACGGAGCCATATGGAGGTACATTTGTGTCTTTATTATTCAATCAAAAAAAGTTGCTTCAATCAAAGTATATATTTACAACCCCAAAAAATTCGCTTCAGTCTAAAAAAATGCAAAAATAAATTTGAAACTCAAAAAAACAAAAAATGAAAATGCGTGTGAAAGCTATTTTTCTTTGATCTTTGTTAATTTATTTTTTTTAATTGAAGTCAAGTATATTTTTGATTGAAGCAAATTTTTTGATTGAATTAATGTTGATTTGTGATTTGTGCCACATTTTGGCTAGGACATTTTGGTCTTTATTATTCAATCAAAAAATTAGTTGCTTCAAAAAAATATTTTCAAAAAGAAAAATCACTTCAATCAAAAAGAAAAATTTCAATCATAAGTTTTTCAATGCGAAAAAATATTTGAGATTGAAAAATTTGCATTTGAACTAGGGCTGTCAAAATTGTCGCGTTAACGGTCGTTAATTATTTTTTTTTAATCAATCACGTTAAAATATTTGACGCAATTAACGCACTAGGCCCGCTCAGACATTTAAATGTCAGTACAGTGAAAGGCCAACTTGTTAATTGTTTTATGGAGTTTTTCCGCCCTCTGCGGGCGCTTGGGTGTGACTTGCATATGTTATGTGGCGTAATGTCGCCCTCTGCTGGCGATTCAGTGCAGCTGATTATTTGGGTTTCGGCGCGCTTTTCTGACGTGATTATATGTCGACGCGAACTCACACTAATAGACAGTGCTATTCAGACCAGCTAACGTCCGCATCCAGTATTCAGTGGCAGTTCTCATAGCCCCATCACACTGTTTGTGTCTAATACATGCATCGCTTGTGAGTTATATTCCTCCTTTGTTTATATTCATGAGCATTAGATAGTTATTGATGATGTGTATTTGAATTTGTTCACATATGGTGAAATGCAGTTACATTGTTAGATGCTTGTGAGCTAATTGGCTAGTTCTACTGCTCAAATGGATACGTGTGTGTACATTTTATGTTATTTTGTGATTTTATGCAAGTTATTGACACACTGCCTTGTTGTTTTCAGTTTTACAAAAATACAAGAAACGTGCTCCTGTCAAAAAGAGATGACTTCAATAAAGCCCATGCAACTTTGCCACACCGTCTGATTTCTTTTTGGAACTTATGTTCGCTATCTGTCAATTTGTGTACTCACACACATTGAGGACAGAATAGGGCTACTAGTTTATTTTTTGATTGAAAATTTTACAAATTTTATTAAAACGAAAACATTAAGAGGCGTTTTAATTAGGGCTGTCAAAATTATCGCGTTAACGCGCGGTAATTAATTTTTTTAATTAATCACGTTAAAATATTTGACGCAATTAACGCACATGTCCCGCTCAGAAAGTATTCTGCCTTTTGGTAAGTTTTACAGCAAGACTTTTTGCGCTGTCCAACAGCGAACTCTTGTGGTCGCTTTGCGACATGGTTTATTATTTTCTTCTTTTCTTTCTTCATTATGGCTGCACGACGTCTCGGGCTGATAATGTGCTTATATGATCCTTGGACAAGATTTGTCCGTAAGTATGGTTGTTGTAAAGAATGTACATATTATGTTAGTAAGCGAAATGTTATATTTTTTGTATGAGACGCTTTTTGTTTATGTTTAGTGAACCTGTATAGCGTGCTAAGCTAACGTTGTTGGTAATGCAATGCTTGTGTACTTTTATTTTGTAGTTTTACGACGGTCTAAAGAGGACAATGGTTTGAGGCCATTTTATTAATAAATCAGATGAAAAAGGAAGAAGTCTAATTATT
This sequence comes from Corythoichthys intestinalis, assembly GCF_030265065.1. NCBI lineage: Eukaryota > Metazoa > Chordata > Actinopteri > Syngnathiformes > Syngnathidae > Corythoichthys > Corythoichthys intestinalis. The sequence continues at coordinate 32,496,092 of NC_080396.1, forward strand.
AAGGCGTCGTTCACTAGCTGTCTAGCTTTGGAAAAAGTAGACGCTTCGGAGTGAGGACCGCATAGACAGATTTAAATGACAGTAGAGTGAAATGCCCACTACAGTCCTTATGTACCGTATGTTGAATGTATATATCCATCTTGTGTCTTATCTTTCCATTCCAACAATTTATTTTACAGAATATATATATAATTTACAGAAAAATATGGCATATTTCATAGATGGTTTGAATTGCGATTAATTGCGATTAATTACGATTAATTAATTTTTAAGCTGTAATTAACTCGATTAAAAATTTTAATCGTTTGACAGCCCTAGTTTTAATATAACATTTCTATAACTTGTACTAGTATTCATCTTTTAAGAACTACAAGTCTTTCTATCCATGGATCACTTTAACAGAATGTTAATAATGTTAATGCCATCTTGTTGATTTATGTTATAATAAACAAATACAATCCTTATGTACCGTATGTTGAATGTATATATCCATCTTGTCTTATCTTTCCACTCCAAAAAATAATTTACAGAAAAATATGGAATATTTTATAGAAGGTTTGAATTGCGATTAATTGCGATTAATTACGATTAATTAATTTTTAAGCTGTAATTAACTCGATTAAAAATTTTAATCGTTTGACAGCCCTAATTTGAACACTTAATTTTTCATTGAAAAAGTTGCCTTTAAAGATGCCTTTAAATCCTTTTTATGTTTGGGCCATTTGTGGGTAGGACATTTGTGTCTAAATCATTCAATCCCCCCAAAAAGTTGCTTCAAAGAAAAAAAAATTGAAAACTAAAATTGCCCTCCCCTAATCTTTTTTTTTTTTTTTTAATTGTACGCAAATCAAATGACCGTCTAAGTTGCTAGTCACATGATCTTTTCGAAAAATAATTTTGACCCATTATAAAAATTTTTTTTTTTTTTTTGTTCATTTCATTCATTTTTGTTGCAGTTTTATTGTTTTACAACTTTTATATATATATATATATATATATAGGAAAGACAATTACATGCAATGACACTTTTCAGCCACCGGGGGGGGGGTCTGGCCCCCCTTAAAATCCGCTTAAGCGTCCAATTGTCCCTCGTGCAGTCCTGGCAGCTGCAGACGAGCGTGGTGTCAAACTTCTCGCATTGAGTGCGTGCCGGGCAAATGCCAGTCCTCCCTCCTCGTAGCGAGCCCGTTCGCAGAGCGGGCGGTTCCCACGCTGTGCTCTCGCGATGCCGCATTTATGACCGCTCATTGTTCCTCTCCACCAATCTACGTAGCCAGGTGCTAATCGAGCGCGATTGGGAGCCCTTTGGGAGAAAAGTTCAGGTACGCTCGTCCTGCCACGCCCCCTCGCTCCCAGCTGTTCGTTAGAATTGTTTTTGTTGTTTTTAATTACTACAAGAGTACTTACCGTGTAAAGGGTTGAAAGTGACAATTATTTTAAACTACTGAATGAAAAACAGTAGTAAGTTATAGAGGCCTATTTATGATTATGAGTGTACTTTTTGTGATGGCTGCCGTACTGATGTTTGCCAGTGTTGGGTTTCAAGTGCTGCGGAGGCGGAGCGTCTGCGGGCTGCGGGTCGGACTCAGCATCCAGACGTGCACGACGACAACACTTCACACAACTGCTTGGTCAGCTCTGAAGTTCTTTTGCGGTACCGTTTGTTCGCTCCTTGATAGAATATACACGTCGGTATGATTCTGCTGCCAGGTGAGTCAATTGTTCTTATATAGAACTCAAATACATTCGGCATCAAGGGCCCGGCATGTTCCGTTTGGACTGTTGTAGTTTTGAAATAAAGTGTCAAGTTGGAACACTTTCGGTCAGCATGTTTGCTTTTCTATTCGCTGCTCTTTTTCTTTAAAAAGCTGCGATAAGTCTTCAATTCATTTTTATGTAGTTTTGTTATGTTTTTTTGTTTGTTTTTTTCTTCTTCAGTATTTAGGTCAGGATGACAGCTGAAATGTCACAGGAAAAAATAAAAAAAAACGATGGATGTGAATTGCCAAGAAGCATGACTCGTCTTTGCCCGGGGGATTTTTGTGTGTACGTTTTTATGGGTTTTTTTCATGGTTTTGGCCCAATGTGTTTCTTGTTAGCTGTGGTCTGAGGAGAGGAGTCAGCATTTTCCAACAGCCCCTCATTTAATGTGTTTAACTAATAAACTTTTCTTCTCAGGTGGGTTGCGTACGTTAAACAGGAGGCTTTCATGATTATGTAGTTAACAGGGACCTTTGGGGGGGGGGGGGGGGGGCTATTAACTCACTGGCTGCCATTGACAGTCATTAGCTGAAAAAAAATCAGTTTTTAATGGCCACACTGAAACTAAGAAAACAGATCAACCTTTCTTCTGTTATATATTTTACATTTTTAAGATGCTTATTGGCTACGATTGACGGTGGTAGATGTCCAAAACCTTTTGACTGTGAGTGATCGAAACCTCCCCCAAGTCAAAATGGATTGGGCATTTAGTCAATAGGACTGAAACATGATCACTGAATGCCAACCCAGATCAAATTGATTTGATGTCATATGACTGTCAAGTGTTGTGCCCATTCATGGCCTTTGATGGTGGTGGATGCCCCCAAAAGATTGTACTAGGAGGAGGGCCCCACCATCACAAAGTGAAATGGACATCTGTCGCCATTGGTAGCGAATAAGTGAAAAGGGAAATGTCGTCATGATGATTACAATTTGCCGATGTTCCTCTGTCAGACATGCCCTTGCTAGAAATGTGTAGTTTTAAAAATGTACAAGAGGTAAATATAAAAACCTGCTCATTGGTTTGGTGGAAAAGTACTGTATATTAATGTACCTGTAATCCTGGCCTCCTTCCACATTTACTCCAGTCTGTGAATGTGCCTTTGTACTTGGAACCAAGTGTACAGCTGCACAGGTTTATTCCCAGCTGGTGTGATGTGGTTGTGAGTAAATGTCTGACACAGCCGTGACATTCATGAATCATACACTTTGTGCAGAGTAAAGACATATTTCAGATTTGACTCTCACATCTTGGCTTCATAGTATGGGGGTGATGTTAATCTGATTGCTGCGGTTGCAAATTATAAACAGATTTGAAAGTTCAATTGGCAAATAGGTTACCCTTACTGGTAATTTAGTGCATGTTTTTAGTCATTGTGTAAAAGTATTGTGACTCACCAGCAGAAAGTTAAACTAGCAAATTAAGGGGTTGGGATGAGACATTTTCATTTCCCTTCACTAGTGAAACCAATTTTCAAGCATGAAGTCTTTGCCCCGCTAGAAGTGTTGTTATAGTACAAGTAGCAATCAAATGTGACTGCATGTCATCCCTGCAAGGTAATTATGTTATGATCTCATTATTTGCTTTAAAATAGTAGAAAACTGACCACACTTCTTCACTGACAAGTGGCAACCAACATAGTAGTCAATGATAATCTGAACATTCGGAAGTACTATGGACCTACAGAGATCGGGGACCACTTCCAAAATGACAGCAGCCTTTAGGGCTAGTCAACTACCTTCATCCCCTGTAGACCATAACTCGGCAGCAAGTCAAGAGAAGTTCGGTTGAATAAACCCTCTGTGTGCATCTCTAGACTACCAGTCTAAATGCGTTTCCATGTGGATATTTATAGTATCTAAACCGACTTGCAGGTACTCTGGACTTCTGAATAAGGTCAAAATTTATTAACTAATAAGTAACACTTCCAATGACGAGGATCAACATTCCAATACTGGTAACCCTAACAACTAAAAGGTATTGCCCTAAATAGCCATTTTTTGTCTCTTTCAGTTCTTGCTGTGGTCTTCCTGCCAGAAGGTAAACCAGTTCTTTTGCCAACCACGCAGGTTTGTATTTATTGGTGGTTTTCTGAGAATATGTCTGTGTTTATGACATCAGCATGGGGTCAGAGGAATAGCGACAGCAGACTTGGTGTATTGGCTGATGCCAGGAACATAACACTCCCTGTGGGGAGTAAGGCTGTCCTGCCTTGCCACAGCCCTCGCATGGTGTGGACAAGGGATAGACTAAAGGACCGTCAGAGGGTAGTGCACTGGGACGTGATGCGGAACACGCCAAAATACTCAGTGGAACGAATCCTGGATATGTCTCCTGGAGCCCGTCAGAGGGTCTACAATAGCTTCAACAAGGGTCGCATTTCCATACCAGGTTCTGCGTTTAAAGATGGCAACTTCTCCCTTGTCATCAACAGTAAGACATAATTTCACTTACTTCATTACTTCACTATATCTTATCGTCACCCCATTTATTATGCAATTAATTGTGTTCAAGGACAAAGAGAAATTGAAGTTTGTACCGACTTCGGCATGGGAACGTGGACACAATTCTCATATATTTGGCTTTAAACACAACGTCATTGGATTTGAGATAGTTTACAATAGTTGGTTTATTTGCCTATCAATATAAAAGGGACCTACATTTTCTAAGATAATTGGCTGCTCAGCTAATCCATGGCTAGGTTTTATGCCACTATCCAAGTTAAGGGTTGATTTCTAGTGTGATATTTGCATTTGGAATGTATTGCATGCAACACACTATATGAGAACTAAGAGCTGTCACTATCTGTGAAGCAAGCCATCATTAGGCCATAAAATGTAAACAATTTCCTCCAAACATTCATAAAAAAATGAAAATATGCATTCATGGGTGAGCCCAGCAACATCATAAGGCATGGAAGACCGTGCAAAACAATTGTGGTAGATGACTAAATAATTATTTCCCTGGTGAAGAAAACCTCTTCACAGAAACTGTTAGCTGGCCAGATCAAGAACACTCACCAGGAGGAATGTACTTTTGTGTCGAAGACCAGACAACAATCAAACGAAGACATCACCACTGTAAATACAGAAGATTTACACCTAAATAGACCTTTAAACTTCTGGAACAACATCCTATGGACTGATGAGACAAACAAACTGTGACGAGAGTTGTACTGAAGAGAAACATATGAAGAAAGAAAGGAAGCCTCATGATCCTAACAAACCGCATAAACCAAGAAGCATGGTGGTGATGATCATGGTGAAAAAATCTGGTGGTGAATGAGTTGAACCGTGATTCCTTTTCCTTCCAGATGTGGTCCAAAATGACCGAGGAGTTTACACGTGCAATCTGCATCATCATTACTGCCAGAATCAGCAGTCTGTTCAGATTCAGCTCAACACAACCAAGTCAGGTGAGGCTTGTCTGTTGTGTTAATGCATCTGTTATGAGACATACCACATTTTTAACAACATGTTACAATTGATAGCGAACAAGGAGAAGCGATACTGGGATGGAGAGAAGACCATCTTCGTGGTCTTGTTGGGAAGCTCAGTTGTATTGCCATGTGTCAACCGGCATCCCCTGTGGAGAGATGGCCTCCAAGAGGACCAGCAGCAGGTGGCCCACTGGGACTTTCAGCCACCGGGGGTGCGCCCAGATCGAGCCAACCGCTTGGTGGACCTCTATGCTTCAGGAGAGCGTAGGGATTACGGTCCACTTTTTGCTGACAAGAAGATGAGTGTGGCTGAGGATGCTTTTACACTCGGGGACTTTTCATTGACCATTTTGGACTTAAAGCCAGATGACAAAGGCCTGTACTCCTGCCACCTGCATCACCACTACTGTGGCTTACACGAGAGACGAATCTTCAGACTCACCGTGGGAACTTCACCGCAGTCAGTTCCTACCACCTCATCAGTGACCAGCTATAATAAGGAACCTGAACCAAGTAAGCCATTCACAATTTAAAGTCCAGGTCAAGTGCATTCAAGTGAATAGTGAATATTATACTACATGTTAGAAGATGATTGCTCAAAGCTTTGATTAAAAATCAGAATTACATAGCACAGATCAATGTGATTATGCTTCATTCTTGTGCATACAGAGATGTCTGCATGCGAGAATGTGCGGGCACCACATTTAAGGGGATTTAAATGAGCCACTTTGGTTGGCAGCGATTTGAGTTATCTGTAAGGACTCTCAAAGTGGTGAAGCTGACTCATATCGGCCACCCTGCCAGATTTACACTGGTAATGAAAATAGTGTGCAATGTTAGTGTTTTCACCCTTTGAGTTTTCCTGATTTTTGACACACTTGAACTTGAGCATCTTTTTTCATGTCAACTGTAATGCTGTGCAGTTGCTACTTCTGGATGTTGGGAAGGCTAAATAATTTTCCTGTTGTTTTCCTCTTCAACTGAGCAGAGGGGGAAGGCACAGCTGTACTTGCATTTATCGCATAGTTGGTCAGTTAAGTCAAGTCTCGCTCTGTTCCCAATTTCTCCTGCAAGAGGAAGAGCACACTGGAATAAACAAAGTCTACAAACTTTACAGTGAACAATTAAAACATTTCTGAGATCATTTTCTTCCCTGACTTGTTTTTTTAATATATCCATCTGGAGGCATTTTTACAGCTCTAAGTTGTTTAGGCGCCAGCAATTTAGGGAGGGTATTGTAGTTTCTCTCACGTTTGACCCAGTTTCCTAAAAGTTCCGAGCTTGTGTGCAGACATCTTACACTGTTTTCCAACTGTGGTTTATCCTGCGCTATGCTGGGTCTTTGGTATTTTCTCAGCTGATGAGTATCAGCCTCGGGTGGAGGCATGTTTACCAGCGGTCAGCGGAAGTCTGTTGCATCTGTTCAACATCTGCACCAGCTATGTCATGCAAGGGGTTGTAGGGGTCTGCTGTCAGAATATAGTTCACCTCACCCTTTTAAAGAAATGCTCTCCTGGCATTCAAGGATTGATTGCCTGACTCTGTTTTGTAAACATTACATTCATTTCTTCACTAAGCACCAGAAATCACTGGCATTGACAAATAAGAGTTTTGCACTTGTACTGTACAAGAGGTTTCGGGTGGGAGCACCTACCCATATTTTAGTGCTAATTACTGAAGAACTTAAAAAGGCAAACTCCAACATTTTATTTCTTGTTAAGGGAAAGAGCTATATGTTTCATTTTGTAGAGAGTCCACATATAATGATAGAATTTTTAAAAGAAAATTTAAACTAGAACTAACTTTATTCATTTGGGATATTATGTGTAGAAATTTCAGGGTGAAAAACTACTCAATGCTGGAATATAATGTAATGATGACAAAGCTGTAATAATTCCTTTATAAATGAATAATGTTGAGTTCTGATTGACACGGTCAGAAGGGTAATATCCAGTGTTGTTGTACACTGCAATGTAGGCATGCAGTGCATCATACTGTTGCAGTGTTTCTAATAATTATCAGATTAACTCAGAGTTAGATTTTCATACCTACCATTGGTGTCGGTGAATGGACAGATCATTGCTCATTGCTCGTCGCGTCAACCGCATAGTTGATAAGTCTCTCCAGTTATTTTCTGACCAAAAAAGGAAAGAAGGAATGTACATTAGACATTATGTGCAAAACGAATAGTGACACAAGAAATCAAAAAGTGATCTGCAGACAGACCACATAAGAGAATTTGTCTCTCCTCACACTTTCCTCTCATTTGTGGTCAGTCTGTTTTTTTCTCAGAGGGGAAAACTGGGTCTGGAACTTATTACTGGGGACAAGAATTTTGACATTCAACTCGTCGCTCTCTGCTTTTCCTCTTTCTGACTTTGGAAAAATAAATAGTAATTAAGACGCGTTAAAATATTTCTTTACTGTGTATATGGTAGACAACTATTAGTGGAAAATTGGGACTTAAGTATTTTTTCCATTTATCAGGATCGTACAAAGGGCAATTATGATTGTCTATTATCATAGTATAAACGAATATATTACATACACTGCTGGCCAAAAGTATTGGCACCCCTGCAATTCTGTCAGATAATGCTCAATTTCTCCCAGAAAATGATTGCAATTACAAATGTTTTGGTAGTAATATCTTCATTTATTTTGCTAGCAATGAGAAAACACAAAAGAGAATGGGGACAATTTTAAATCTTATAATTTTACACAAAACTCCAAAAATGGACCGGACAAAAGTATTGGCACCCTTTGAAAAATCATTTGATGCTTCTCTAACCTGTGTAATTAACAGCACCTGTTATTACCTGTGGCACATAACAGGTGGTGGCAATAACTAAATCACACTTGCAGCCAATTGAATTGATTACGGTTGACTCAACCTCTGTCCTGTGTTCCAACCTCTGTCCTGTGTCCTTGTGTGTACCACATTGAGCATGGAGAAAAGCAAGAGGACCAAAAAACTGTCTTAAGACTTGAGAAGCAAAATTGTGAGGAAGAATGTTCCTGTGTCTACCGTGCGCAGTGTCATCAATAAGTGTAAAGCCCAAGGCCTACATGTGGACGGAAAAGAAAAATTGAGGAGAGATTTCAATGAAAGATTGTGCGGATGGTGTATGAAGAACCTCGACTAACATCCAAACAAGTTCAAGCTGTCCTGCAGTCCGAGGGTACAACAGTGTCAACCGTACTATCCGTCGGCATCTGAATGGAAAGGGACTCTAGGGTAGGATACCCGGAAGACCCCACTTCTGACACAGAGTCATAAAAGAGCCAGGCTGGAGTTTGCCAAAACTTACTTGAGAAAGCCAAAAACATTTTGGAAGAATGTTCTCTGGTCAGATGAGACAAAAGTAGAGCTTTTGGGGAAAAGGCATCAACATAGGGTTTATAGGGAAAAAACGAGGCCTTCAAAGTAAAGAACACAGTCCCCACAGTCAAATGTGGCGGAGGTTCCCTGATGTTTGGGGGTTGCTTTGCTGCCTCTGGCACTGGACAGCTTGACCATGTGCCTGGCATTATGAAGTCTGAAGACTACCAACAAATTTTGCTGCATAATGTAGGACCCAGTGTGAGAAAGCTGGGTCTTCCTCAGAGGTCATGGGTCTTCCAGCAGGACAATAGCCACGTTTACATGCTGACTTTTATTCATACCGATTCAAATCATTCCGAATGGAAATTTCACATCAGCTGTTTACATGTCACTTCATCTATTCCGATCCAGCGTTTACATGTGTCTGCCTTTATTCCGAAAGGACGTTTGACAACTGCCGTCTGACATGCGCAGATTAATCAAAACAAAGCGTCACGTTGCAAAACATGGAGATCGATCGTCAGATCAGCTGCTGTTTTAACTTTTCGAGTGGAAACAAAACTTCAGAATGACACACCGTTCATTTAAAAAGTTGTGTGGGTGCGCTGTGCGTGTGCTTGGAAGCCATGTTGCAAGTGACGTTACTTATGTCACCAAGTGACGTCACCACGTCAGTACGGAGCATGTGCAGAAAGAACGCAACCAGACACCATTCAGCTTCCCTGTTTACATGATATAATTTTACTTCTAATCGGTTTGGGAAAAGGAATATTCCACCCCTGTGAATCGGAATGAAATTCCATTCGGTTTGGGCCTGTTCATTCCGAATGAGGTGTTTATATGGCACACATTTATTCGGTTTGAACAAATATTCCGATTGTAATTGGAATATTTGGCTCCATGTAAACGTGGCAACTGACCCAAAACACACTTCAAAAAGCACTAGAAAATGGTTTGAGAGAAAGCACTGGAGACTTCTAAAGTGGCCATCAATTGCCACGTTTACATGGAGCCAAATATTCCAATTACAATCAGAATATTTGTTCAAACCGAATATATGTGTTCCATATAAACACCTCATTCGGAATGAACAGGCCCAAACCGAATGGAATTTCATTCCGATTCACAGGGGTGGAATATTCCTTTTCCCAAACCGATTAGAAGTAAAATTATATCATGGAAACAGGGAAGCGGAATGGTGTCTGGTTGCGTTCTTTCTGCACATGCTCCGTACTGACGTGGTGACGTCACTTTGTGACGTAAGTAACGTCACTTGCAACATGGCTTCCAAGCACAGCGCACCTAATTGGAGTCCGGCGGAAAGATTGTATTTAATTCAAACTTTAAAAGAATTGAATATAATTGCTCGCTTAGACGGGCGTAAAACGAGGAACAGTGAACTATTTAAAAAAGTTCACGAGAGGTTACACGAAGCCGTAATAGACCGGCGCGTTGACCAGATTAGAAACCGGTGGAAAACCGGCTACTACAAGGCAAAAGAGCAAAACAGCAGAAGCGGATACGACCCCTACAAACACAACAAGTGGGTTAAAGTTAAAACGGCAGCACTCCGACGATCGATCTCCATGTTTTGCAACGTGACGCTTTGTTTTGATTAATCTGCGCATGTCAGACGGCAGTTGTCAAACGTCCTTTCGGAATAAAGGCAGACACATGTAAACGCTGGATCGGAATAGATGAAGTGACATATAAACAGCTGATCTGAAATTTCCATTCGGAATGATTTGAATCGGTATGAATAAAAGTCAGCATGTAAACGTGGCTAATGAGTCCGGACCTGAATCCCATAGAACACTTGTTGAGAGATCTGAAAATGGCAGTTTGGAGAAGGCACCCTTCAAATCTCAGAGAACTGGAGCAGTTGCCCAAGTAAGAATGATCTAAAATTCCAGCAGAGCATTGTAAGAAACTCACTGATGGATACCGGAAGCGGTTGTTCGCAATTATTTTGTGTAAAGGTTGTGCAACCAAGAATTAGACTGAAGGTGCCAATACTCGGCCAATTTTTTGAGTTTTGTTTAAAATGATAATGATTTAGTTTTTTTTCATTCTCTTAGTTGTTTTTCATTGCTAGCAAAATAAATGAAGATATTACTACCAAAGCATTTGTAATTGCAATCATTTTCTGGGAGAAATTGAGCATTATTTACCAGAATTGCAGGGGAGCCAATACTTTTGGCCGTCAGTGTACTACGAACTATTAGCCCAAAGATTTGGGAAGTTACTCATAGTTTTTCAAACACAGTGTTGACAATATTTTATTGTTCACTGTATCGGGGTTTCTGGAGATTTGAGTTAAATTCATTCGGTGACCACTCTTCACTAGGGATGTCCCGATCTGATCACGTGATCGAAAATCGGGCTGATTGCGCCATTTTTCAGAGGATCGGAATTGGTCGAAAAGGATCGGGTTTTTAATTTAGAAAATAATATTTATGTTTCAGCTTCAGGCTCATAGCCTCTCACTCGCCTTCCTCCTGCTTTTCTTGGTCAGCAGTGCACTGAATTTTCCTAGTTAAAGTTAACGATGATTGACAGATTTGTAGCTTTAATCTTGCCAGAGAAGCTTGGTAGCTCTTCGATTAAAGGCGCAAATATGTCAATTAACGTTTAGCTTGCTACACACTAGCGGTGGTGTGCTGTGGCAACTCATTGTCTAAGTGAGAGGCTGTTCTCAGCAGCGTGAGTGGATTTGAGTGGACTCACTCAAGGAAGCATTTCATAAACACAAGCATTTTTCTACGGTATTCTTGTTTAAAAATAATTCACATTATGATGGCGGCACGGTGGGACAGTAAAATGTTTAAAACTTTTGTTAAAAAAAAAACAAAAAAAATTTTTTTTTCGGAATCTGATTGGTACTGTGTGTTGGCACATTGTCAAAGTCAGGTGACTCGGACTCGAAAAATATGCAGTCGGTACATCCCTACTTTAGGCATTGATATGAATAACAATGCTATCAATCTGTTGAAGCTCCTCAAAAACATACCAACAAATGTGTTTATATTGTGTTGTTCTTGTATTTAGTTGAAACATACAGTACATAATGATATAATTAATTTCCTCCAAATTTTTGTACCAATTCAATCGGGTTGCTTCTAGTAATGTGCGACCAGAGGGAAGTAAAGAATCATATAAACACACATCCTTTTTTTCCCAAACTAACAAAAGAATCGTCTCACAATTCTTTATAAAATCTCGTAATCCTGCCCAAAGATGTACATTATGAAAGGAATTTAGCAATTCAGGACTGTGACATTTACCACAATCAGGTAAAAGGCGGATTTCCTTTTTTTTCATGATTCTTTAGTTAAATTCCAAATAGCAGTGTGAGTCCACTGTTACTTTCTGGTGGTTGGCAGTGGAATAACACCTAAAACAAATGGAGAGCAGAAATGAAATGGCGCAGCAAAACAAAACAAACAAAATCTGTGTTATAGTTACACCATGAATGGCGTGGGGTTCACCATTCACGATTTCCACGTTGCATGTTGGCAGGGATTGAAGAGGTGGTCAGCCCTCATGTGGTGAACGTCATCCTCCCTGAGCATCGAAGCTACTTCGTGCAGCATTTGGGCTATTTCTTGGCAACTTTCCTGCTTCTGGCCTTCATCGTCATCACGATCATTGTGCTGACTCGGCGTCATCAAAAGCGAGGTGGGGTACTTATTAGACAAGGATCATGTAGTGTGAAGTCAATGGATCAAGTCTTTTTGATGGCTGTTAAACATTTTTGTAGGCCTGGCATACGACCTGCGCAGATGCGACGAGTAAGATGTTGAAGTGCTTCCAAACATAAAATGTCTGTTATTTCTATCCGTATGTAAATTAAACCCATTTGATATCTATGCAGGAGAAATGGCATTAATGAAGGTGAAAGCTCACTGGATTGCACAGAGCTGAGGACCCGCAATCAAGAACCGCTCAATTCAGGTAAATCACATTTGCTCTGTCCAAGTATAAATGACAGATGAAATCACACATGTGCACCCTACAGATTACAAAAACAATCTCCTGAAAGAGAGAGAGTTCAGCAAAGACTGCAACAAGGGTAAGATGATGCAATACCGAAGGTTTACCTCACATTGGCGCCACAGCAAATAAACTTCAGAACTGTTCTTTCCTCCCCTCTCGGTGCAGACTTTGATGGCAAGCCATGGAAGTGAGAGAGACGCTTTGGAGACGCTGCTGGCAGGACCAGAGCAAACACTGCGAGAGAGAGAAAGGGACGCGCAATGCTCCTCTGCTGAAAATCCCAAGGCTTTTCACCTTTTTGTTTTCATTTATGAAATTTAGTCAACTTCATTTTATACTTTAGGGTTTATGTTGTATTTGAGATGTTATTCTTCTCTTTTTAAACAGGGGATGTATGTTCCACTATTTCACAATATTTAATTGTAATGTTTTTGTAGCAGGGTTTTTGGTCATTTTCCAGCATGGTTCAGCTGTAATGTGCATGCATGCAGAGCTTTTGTTGACTTTCCATTTTTTAAAAATAATATTGCCTATCTCTTTCTCTTTTGTTTGTTGGTTTGTTGTTGGCACACTTTCTGCTGTATTGTTATCTGCAAATCATCAAGTCGTTTACTGTGTGTGGACAGAATCACCAGTGGTGACACATTTTAATGTTACTTAGTTTTTTTAAATATAGGTACACAAATTGTTGCCGAGTGTGTATGTGTTACCCCCCAAAAAAATAAACGTTTTAAAGAGCCATTAAGGTTGTTTTCCAATACTTTGAACCGTTTAGCGCATAAGATGGGTCGAAATGTCATGTTCTGCAATTCCTTCTACTACGCGTCAAGACTTGCTCACGCATGTGCACACCGGTTAAAAGCGGCGAGTAGTTACCATTTTTGTTTTTGAGTTTTATTACATTTTCATTGCCTCAAGATACTTTTCCATGCGTTTCACTATCATACTTTTTAAGCATTGTTTTCTTGTGGTAGCTTTAAAGCAGAGTGTGGATCTGTTGACCACATTAGTCACGTAGCGCATTTAAACCACCCTTTTTTGATATTACTACGTTTAAGTATTTTCTTAAGGCATTTTTTTTAGTACGTTACCAGAGGTTGCGCTAGACTTTTTCGTTGTCTGTCATTTTGACTGACAGGGTCATAAAAATCCGGTCATAATCTATTTTAACCCGTCACTTAAATTTTTAAAATGATGATAACGACATTGTGGTGACCATTTGTTTGGCATAATTCACCTTCCGTACTTGTGTGTCCATTTAGCCGTGCGCGTTCCGGCTTTAATAGAGAGCAGCAGAGCTACAGCGGCTGGACACAGCAATTCGAGCTAACAAGACTCTTAATATTGCAACTTCAACATATTCAATAGTATTTAGTTTTCATTCATTTTAAATTAATATTCTGTCCGAACAAGCTTAACAGAGAATCCACACCATGCCATCACACATCAAGCAGATGAATATGTAACTTTTTCTCCGCACTGACAAAAACAGCTGACTGTGGGCCCAGTAGCTAGGCTACATATGGAACAATGAAATTAACAGTTCACCTGTTGTGGCCTGAACGCATTCTCACACTTTCCTCCTGGTGCGCATGGACTTGAATTGCGTGCCCGCTTGTGCAGTCCCTCTTTTTTCACCTCTTTTATCAACACCATCGTCGTTTTGGGGCTTTTTGAAGAAACTTCGGACACTCAGTTGCCTTGACATTTTTCAGAGAAAGGCCAACGACGTCATGCATCAAGAGAGACAATAGCTAATTAATATGCTCACTCGTCACCCTGTGGTCTGGGGGCTGAATTGCAACCTGTCAAAATGACAGATGGACTTCAGTTTTTTCCGTCACCGTTTTAAAAAATCGGTCAACGACGGAAAATATTCGGTTAACGCGACCCTACCTGTATGCATTTAAACAAAACAAGGTGAATGTGCACGGTAGTACTTTGGGGTGTCAAATTCGCCTGTTGTAGACGTTTTGCCGGTGTAGGACATTTTGGCAGAACACTGTGGTCAGGCCAGCCTCTACTCGTAAAAATAAAGTCAAGTTAGCTGCCCCTCATTTGGATCATTGCTTGTAATATGTGCATTACGGTAATGCAGCAAGGTGGCTCCAGAGTGCAAGTCTCTTGATTTTAAAATTTATATTAAAAAAACGGGGAGCTATCCAAGAACTGGTCCACTTCAGGGGGACACTGGAGGACCCCTAGACTCAAACTGAAGTATCCTATTATAAAAAGGAAATATACACAATTTTTCTTTGATTTTTTTTTTTTTTTTTTTTTTTGATTGAAGTCATGTTTAGTTTTTTGTTTGGATCACATTTTCGGTAAAATTCAATCAAAAAATAAATTGATTCAAACATAAAATAATTTTCAAAAGAAAAATCACTAACAGAAAAAAAAAACTAAATAAATCATAGAAAAAAGTTTGAATACAAAAAAATATTTGAGACTCAAGAAATTGCATTTGAACACTTAATTTTTAATTGAAAATGTTTTCTTTGAAGCAATCCTTTTTATTGTTTGGGCCTTACTATGGGTAGGACATTTGTGTCTAAATCATTCAATCCCCCCAAAAAGTTGCTTCAATCAAAAAATATGTTTTCAATCAAAAACTAATATGCAAAAATACCCTCAGAGATTTTTTTGTATTTTTTTTTTTAGATTTGATATATATATGTATATGTGGCGGAAAACACTCAGGTGACTCGAAGTTCCGCTCTGAGACCTCAATTGGGCCAAATTTCAAAATTGTATTCTATGCATGTGTACATCATAGGAAAGCTTAAAATCTCAATTTTCTGGGGAGGAAAAAAAATGAACAGGAGGGCATTAATAAAAATAATGAATTTAAACCCTTAAACCCTAACTCGAGGTGAAAGCATGAGACAGCATAAATAAAGACATCATGATTTTAAAAAGATATTATCGCGTATACCTTATTTTGATCCAAAAACTCTGTGTAGCATGTATCAACGAGTGTCAAGAGAACAGCTGTGAATGGCCACAGCCAGATTTTTGGGAATTTTGTGGGTAAAACACGGTAATATAACAAGGGTCACAATGCATAAATCGCAGACATCAAGGAGAGGTCAAGATTTTCTTTTTCAAATATTTATCTTTTTAACTGTTATATTATTTTTTTTTTTCAATTTTTCTTTGTTTGGATCGATTATCATCTAAAATATCGGGGAAATGCGACAGAAACAAACAAACAAACAAAAAATACAATTAGGCGCAAGTTGTGAGGTAGATATCCGTGACCTATTCAGACATTTTTTTCAATGTGACGTAATTTGTTTAAAATTTTAAAATAATGCGAGTGAATATTTTTTTTCCAAACATTTCTTAAAACTAAATATGATACATTAATTAATGATTCTAAGCTAAAAATGATAGGCATTTTGAATAATAAATAAAATTACTTACCTTCTTTTTATTGCTGGGTTTTAAAAAAAGCGGTTGCGCGATGTCTGTAAAGGAGGTCTCTAGGGTAAAACGGCCAAATTAAAAATAGTTTGGGGGCTTAATGTGCCATGAAACTGCTATGACAGCATATAGAAATATTGTTCTATCAAACACAACAGTTCTTTTGGCTTAAAATACCGCAGTTTATTTTAGAGAGGGGTGCAAGAGCAAAAACTGCTTTTTCATTCTTGTCTGTTTTCCGCCATATATATTGTTTGAAGCGAAAAAAAAAGTTTTCAACTCGTTTTTTTTTTAAGTGTAAAAAGTTTTGAACTCCTTTTTTTGATTGAAGTGAAAAAACCTTGTAACCCTTTTTTTTTTTTTAATTGAATAATTTTGACACAAATGTTGCGCTTCGCTATTGATCAGACATGTTTGAGTGACAAGTGGCTACCCCAATGGCGTATTTCTGAAAATATGAAGAAGCAAGAGACATGGCCACCACTCGCCGGCCCAGAAAGCCGTGGAGCAGTGGTCGTTGTTGATTCCCCCACTGCTCCACGGCTTACTGGGCTGGCTGAGTTGTTGGTGGTAGTTACCAGCAAAGAAAAATGGTGTTCAAACCCCCTTTTTTTGGGGGGGGGGGGGGGGGGGGGTCTCAAATGTATTTTTGCATTCAGTTTAGTCTTTGATTTTTTTTTTTTTTTTTTTTTTTTTTTTTTGATTGAAGTGATTTTTTTTCTCGATTGAAAATATATATTTTGATTGAAGCAACGTTTTGGGGGGATTAAATAATCAAATCAAACCTAACTCCATATGTTATCTGTGTAGTTCTTTGGTTGCAATCATGTTTGCAAGTGAATTGTTTCTGCAAATGGCAGGTTGTGAAATTGGTCGCGGTGTAAAATATGAAGGTGCCTCTTGGCAGAACCCTGTCCTCTTCGTTTTTCCTTATATTGGGAGTCTGAAGTTGACAACTTTCTAGTTCTTAACTGAGCATCACTAAATGTACAATACTTAAGAATGCCGTATCAAAATATATACAGTCCCTCGTGAGGAAAAGCAGCATGGAAAATGAATGAACATTTGCATTTGTTGTGGTGGTAAGGTTTAATATAATACTTTTGTACTGTGCAGGTTGCAGACAAACACTTGCACACACATCCAACATGGCGGCGTAATTGACGTACGTCTCAGGTTCAGGACGGTGTTTGTTTGCACGACTCTCTACACGTACAAGTTCTAGGGCGCACTACCCGAACTCACCGCTAGATGACAGCCCCATCTAGCCTATGAGTCACTTTCAAGCCTCGCCAATACTCCCAGTGAGCAATGAACATATCATAAGGATGTAGATAGACTGTCCCTTCCTGTTTTACAGCCACCGTAGCTCAGCGGAGCAGAAAGTCGGCCGCTCCGAGGGCGAACATGTCGGAATCCGACTCGCAGGGCTCGTCCCCCACGCGGACGCGCTTTTACTAGCGTGTGTGGCGCTCCCTGCTAAAGCTTTAGCGGGCCTGCTCATTGCCATTCCGTTCCAGTCTGCCAATGCTCGCCCTCCTCTCGGTCTCATGGCGGAGACCAAAATCATTTATCACATAGACGAGGAGGAGACTCCCTATTTGGTTAAACTGTCCGTTTCTCCGGACAAAGTCACCTTAGCCGATTTCAAAAATGTCCTCAACAATCGACCCGTCCACAGCTACAAATTCTTCTTCAAATCGATGGACCAGGATTTCGGGTGAGTGGCCGACGCGTATCGGCGCTCGTGTTGTCGTCGGGCTGCTTATTGTGTTCTTATCGCGATCGTGTGCGGGTGCCGAAGCGTTGTGCTGTTACGAAGCAGCGCCCTGCGTGTTTCCACGCTTCCTGGCACCTGCTCATTATTCCCGGCGGTCCAGTGCGCGGTGGTCTAGTCACACGAGTGTTCGAGCTCAGACCAGATCCGTCCGGTGGGCTCGTCATGACGCACATAAAGGCATGCATGCACGTACACGTTCTCGTTTGTTGTTGTGTCATTTGTTGAACAACACCGACTGCAGGTGAACAGCTCCGTGGTGGATTGTCATTAAAACTGTCATTTGCATGGGCTAATAAGCACACGCAGTAATGCTTTGTGTAAGGACACGGTTTCGCTTATTTAATGACAATCAACATTCAATTCAGGGGCTTTCCGCTGTAGTGAAAATATAAAATGTTGATTTTCACTCGCCATTCGCATCGGCTCAATTTAATGGAATGATACAAAAGCTAAATCAAACATGCAATCTCAAGATTTAATTGACACTATCTATAATTATGATCTTGTTGATACACCTAGCACTGGTAATGATTTCTGCCAGTCTTCTGAGATTTGGGATTTGAATTACCAATTACCTTCGTGGACTTTGTATATTCTTCCCGAAAAGGATGAATTTTTGATTTCACGAAGACTCTAATCTGTACAAAGGTGTGAATGCGAGCCTGTCTTTATGTTTCCAATCGAGGGTTCACTCAACCTATTTCTCAAAGTCTGCTGAGATTAGCTATAGCTCATCTGTTACAGAAAACCAAATGAATGAATCTTACTGAAATGTTTCTTATAGCATGGTTGGTTACACATTTGACATTTGAATCAAATAATCATTAGCAAGAAAAAGGAAACTTTATGCATCAACCTTTTGGACATTATATATATATATATATATATATATATATATATATATATATATATATATATATATATATATTACAGTGGTACTTCTATTCTACATACAAATTTAATTCTTTCCAGGACCTGTGTTGTAAGTAGAAATGGCCGTATGTCGAGCGGGATTTCCCCATAAGAATACATAATAATTTGATTAATTCGTTCCATAGCCCCAAAACCTACGCTAAATTCTTCCTAAATACTGTTGGGATTACAGGTAGATGGAGCCTGCTGAGCATAAATGCTTGTCGCACCTCCGACGGTGCCAGTGGGCCCGCTGTAGGGTCGTCAGCCGGGAGCCACCCCTCATCGACGTTTTGCCCCTTTCATCCCGGAACATCTCTGGGTGATGGGGCAGTGTCGTCTCCCTGCTACTCAGTACAGCTGGCTTGTGGGCTGAGCCCCAATGGCGATTAATTCGTTCCATAGCCCAAAAACCTACGCTAAATAAATCCTTCCTAAATACTGCTTGTACAATTACAAATAACAATTACACATAGCAAAACAAATTATAAATAGAAATCGGAATAATAGTAGTAATATAATAAAAATATAATGAATTGGGTTCTAATGTGGCGGTTTTGTTTTGCATGCTGTTCCCCGAACATACTGACAAGAGATTGAGAGAGGTGCATTAGATTTTTTATTTTCACTTCATGTTCTGTTGTTGCTGACGTCGGCTACGGCGGACAGTAGCTGTGTTGTGTTGCACAAGTTCTGAAATAAATGACTAAAAACCTGACGAATCTGGCGACTTCCTTGCCGATGTTACAATATTAATAATTGTCGCCTTAACTTATAAAGACTGATCGTAGACAGATCATATACATCTTAATTTCAATTCTAAGCCTTACCTTTTTCCTTTTTTTCACCACCTGCACTAACCTTCTTGGGACCCATGTTGATTTTTCGCACAAATCAGCCATGCTACCATCTTGCGGAAAACAATGATATTGTGACGCTGTTGTGAATCATCATATTTCAAGCTTGTTGTCATATGTCGAGACAAATGACGAGTCAAATTTTACGTCGACCGTCGAAAGAATCATATTTCCAGGTGTTCGTACAGTATGTCGAGGTACCACGGTATGTTATACCATTTTAGTACAAGTAACACGACTGGTTTGCTCTGTTGTCTCGCAAAATGATAAATCCTCAGTTGTATCTAAATACATGTATTGAACTAAAAAGTTAATTCACACATGTTCGAAAGTGTAGTTAGTACCACTTTGTTAACCCCACTGTGGTCACAGGGAAGTACACTGTCCTTACTGAAACATATTTTTTAATGAATGTGTGCAGTGCACTCTCAAGGCTATCAAGACTATCAAGGATTTCTAAAAAAGAAAGTTGCTGCCCAATGTCAGAAAGTTTGCTGTCAGTTGGAGGCCATGAGTTTTGCCACAGGAGTATGATCTTAAACATGGATTAAAAAGTGTCCTATTCTCAAATGAAAGGTACTGAAGTCTCACTTGAGGTTACAAAAATCTTTTGATTGCAGTGATTGCCTCAAAACCTTGTGCAAAAATATCTTAATTTAGGAATAGCAACATTTGCCATTTTTGTTGTGGTCTGTTACACAAATTTATTTTTAAAGATAATTTTGTTGATCAGAAATTCAAAAGCAATATCTAACTTTTATTGTCCTAACCCCTAAAGCTCTGTGACCACCACGCAGTTCTGTTTGAGCAACAGCAGGTTAGGCATTATACACGTGCCTTGTAGGCACAAGTATAATCCACAAAATTACAGAATTTTATAAATGTCTAATTGGCTAAGTATTTGGTACTTGCAGTCAAAACTTTGAGAAACAATGTCTCGCGCCCTAAATAACAACCTCCTTTGATGGATTTTAACCACACTAAAGACAATGTAAATTGCCTTTTAAAACATATGTACGTATACCATGTTAACTACATGTGCTTATATTTTTAGAGCTTTTTTTTTTTATTCATCAAAAAGGTATGAGTACAATGACTGCAACTGTCAGTTTTAATGATCTGGATTTTTTTCATTTTAAAAATCCCAGATATTTAAATGCTGATGTAAGATTGCACACAAAGCCACAAATAATGTTATTTTCCTGATAAAAGCAACTCTGACCTGGGATCCATGTTTAATATTTGGCTTGTATGGTGATGACATACCCCAAATGTGTATGCCAAAATCAATAATCATAATTAATGCCGTATTTGTCATAATTAGTTAATATGGAAGATGAATGAATGCATGTACAGTATAATAAAACACTACATACACACACACACACACACACACACACACACACACACACACACACACACACACACACACACATATATATATATATATATATGTATATATATGAAACAACTAAAAACAGAAAATACTCAAATGCGGAAATAAACAAAATAAAAACGTATTTCATGCTCTCTGTCGTCTTAGTTTCTTCATTCAGTACCATCATAAATTGAGGCCCTGTATTGTGTCTGTGCAAAAATGGCTCGTGACCAACTTTTGGGTTGAGAGTTGAGACCTAACAGTTGAGAAACAGTCTTATAGACGTTCTTTAAAAAAAAAAAAAAAAAAAAAAATTATCAGTTCTACAGAAAAATGCAGGGAGCTCTCAGGCTCACGCAGTATATCTCACCTTATCTTTGTTTTTTTGTTGTTGTTTTTTTTGTTTTTGTTTTTGTTTTTTTTTATAAAAAAGAAAGCAAAGTTTACCAGCATTTCTTCTACAGTGAATGTGAGAGGTAGGGCAGCATCAGAACCAAATTAACCCACTTTAGATTTTATTAGCCATTGAAAAAAAAAAAAGGGGGGGGGTTTACAATTTTTTTTTTTTTTAGAAAAGTGCTATTCAGCTTTCTCAGCACTTGCTGTCAGAAAATGACTCGTGCATACTTGACTCTTTTAGTGACCGTGGTCATCATTCTACACACGGAGTGTGTGTGTGATTCTTTGCTGACTATTCCAGGTTAGGTTTATATCTAATATCTGCATAAACGGCGCCCCCGACACCTATGATGACGGTGAGAAAATTAGTGTGGATGCAGCTGAGGATGACATATTTGTGTCTGTTTTGTCATTCTGTTGCATGCGCTGTAAATGCTAAAACCTCAACCGGAGGAAGTAGGAAGACTGGCGGCGTCTCCACGCAGGCCCAGTCGTCATTTGTTTCCATTGCAGGCTGACCTTGGAAGGGAAACCGGCTCTTCCTGGTGGTAGGCCGGGCTTGGTTTTGCTCTGTATGCTGGGCTTCCTGCCTCTCTGGCAGTGTGAGGCGGGCTGCTCCCTGGGCCTCAGGTGATCAACAATCAGATTATGGAAACAAACAGAATGTGTTTGCTCTCTGTTCACTGACGCAGCTTCGTGTTGGAAAGCCCAGCTTGTGTATCAGCAGAGTGCAGGCCTCTGTTGGACTGAGGTTCGTTTAAGTGTAAAGGTGTCAGCGGAAGCTTTCTGGCCTTTCAGTTAGACTGCAATATCCAGACTGTGTGAGGAGCGTATGGTACTGGCACACTATAGAAGCGAAGGCAGGCAAAGGCACAGAGGACGGCGGCTCTTTTGTGGCAGCCGTGCTGGCCGCTTTGCCCGAAGGAGCGGTAAGACTGCTGAGCAGAAAGGGAAAACATCAAATCCCTTGCAGTTCTAGATGCTGTTTGAAATGGAAATGAGCAACCAGTGCAGGGTACTCTGTAGTAGACCCCCTGCCGCGCGGGAAGAAGCAGACATTTTCTTATGGGATTGCTGAAATACATGAACCCCATTTTTATAAGCACTTTGAATAACGGCCACGCAAAACGCGATAAACGGACGGCCAAACGAACCGCTCGACTTGTCCTTTTATTGCTGAGGACGTGTCCTTGCAGTTCCCAATGGAGTTGTAACTGCACATTTGCATGGACGTGTATTATTTGCGCACAATTCCTATTCCACTTGTTTTTGTTTTCACCACGCCATCAATATTCATAAGGCAAGTAGCTAATTGAGCGACCCGCTTTGCTTGTCGTGAGACTTCAAGGTGATGATGGTGCGTTGCAGCGGCGGGCATCGTTGCCGCTGGTGGGTTCGAGTGCGCTCCGGATCTCACTGTGATGCTTGTCACAGAGGCACTGTGGAGACGGCAGCCAAGCTCGAGTCTCAGACAATAAGGGGGCCTCCCGGGGGGGTGGGGGGGGGGGGGGGGCACGGGGGGGGGGCACACGATGCCAAGCCCCTACAGTTTGTAACTTAGCCTGTTTGCCTTGTATTTGTCTATTCATAACATTGAAGAAAGGACACTCATCATGATGTTTTTTTGATCATGTTTGTACTGTCCTAAAACACCATATCAGTGTCTAAAGCAACAGTAGGACGTTAAGAATATTACTGATCTTATCATTTGGATTTAATTAAAAGGTGTAACAATTATATGGAAAACATAATGAACATTTCTGTCATCTTCCATAAAAGCAGACCAGTTATTTTGTTGTTTTACCAAAAACATTTGCTTTTAACTGTTCTCTGAGAGGTTACAGGCCAATCCAGTAACTTTATTATCTATGTACAGTGTATCACAAAAGTGAGTACACCCCTCGCATTTCTGCAGATATTTAAGTATATCTTTTCATGGGACAACACTGACAAAATGACACTTTGACACAATGAAAAGTAGTCTGTGTGCAGCTTATATAATAGAGTTAATTTATTTTCCCCTCAAAATAACTCAAAATATAGCCATTAATGTCTTAAAACAGTGGTGTCCAAACTTTTTGCAAAGGGGGCCAGATTTGGTGTGGTAAAAATGTGGGGGACCGGCCTTGGCATACGTCCTTTACGTAGAACAATACATTTAAGCAAATTTTAGCAAGCCATTCTGTGTTTCACATTTGCTTTATTATTTTTTATTAATTCATAATTTTAACAATCTCGCAATTAGCCTTTGTGGCGGTCTCTTTCGACTCTCGGACTCTTGCGAAATACTGCTGCAGTGAAATTAAACTAGCTTCAAGTTGCTTCAATATCTCGCTGAGATCTTCCCTGTAATCTTGTCGTACATGTCAGCGTGTCTTGTTTGGTAATATCGCCTCACATCGAACTCTTTAAAAACGGTGACTGTCTCTTTGCAAATGAGGCAGACACAGTTCTTGTGTATTTTAGTGAAGAAATAGTCCAATTTCAACCTATCCTTGAAACGTCGGCCGTCACATTCAACTTTTTTGTTGTTGTTGATGTTGCCATTTTAGAAAATTGGAAGTAAAGGGTCACACGGGGTTAATGTTGCTTAGAGTGCTGCTGCCTTTTAGTGAGTAAATGAGGAGCAGCATTTATTGTGTAATAGAGGCTGGGGGCCGGATGAAATTTGACCAACATTTGGCTCCCGGGCCGGACTTTGGACATGTCTGGTCTAAACTCTTGGCAACAAAAGTAAGTACACCCCTTAGAAACTACGTACATCCCTAAATGTCCAAATTGAGTAGTGCTTGTCATTTTCCCTCCAAAATGTCATGTGAGTCGTTACAGGAGTGCTTTCAGCATTGCTGCAAAGATTGAAGAGGTGGGGGGTCAGCCTGTTAGTGGTCAGACCATACGCTGCACTCTACATCAAATTGGTATGCGTGGCTGTCACCCCAGGAGGAAGCCTCTTCTGAAGACTGTACACAAGAAACCCCGCAAACAGTTTGCTGAAGACATGCCAACAAAGCACATGGATTACTGGAACCGTGTCCTATGGTCTGATGAGACGGGTGGGCTTTCATGTGTACCGTCTTCAGAGGAGGCTTCCTCCTGGGGTGAGAGCCATGCACACCAATT
This sequence comes from Corythoichthys intestinalis, assembly GCF_030265065.1. NCBI lineage: Eukaryota > Metazoa > Chordata > Actinopteri > Syngnathiformes > Syngnathidae > Corythoichthys > Corythoichthys intestinalis. The sequence goes on from NC_080396.1 coordinate 32,520,483, forward strand.
TGAGGTAGAGTGTGGTGTATGGTCTGAGCACTAACAGGCTGACCCCCCACCTCTTCAATCTCAGCAGCAATGCTGACAGCACTCCTGTAATGAGTCACATGACATTTTGGAGGGAAAATGACAAGCAGTACTCAATTTTGACATTTAGGGATGTATGTAGTTTCTAAGGGGTGTACTCACCTTTGTTGCCAGGGGTTTAGATATTAATGGCTATACTTTGAGGGGGAAATAAATTAGCTCTATTATACAGTGCCTTGCAAAAGTATTCGGCCCCCTTGAACCTTGCAACCTTTCGCCACATTTCAGGCTTCAAACATAAAGATATAAAATTTTAATTTTTTGTCAAGAATCAACAACAAGTGGGACACAATCGTAAAGTGGAACAAAATTGATTGGCTAATTTAAACTTTTTTAACAAATAAAAAACTGAAAAGTGGGGCGTGCAATATTATTCGGCCCCCTTGCGTTAATACTTTGTAGCGCCACCTTTTGCTCCAATTACAGCTGCAAGTCGCTTGGGGTATGTTTCTATCCGTTTTGCACATCGAGAGACTGACATTCTTGCCCATTCTTCCTTGCAAAACAGCTCGAGCTCAGTGAGGTTGGATGGAGAGTGTTTGTGAACAACAGTCTTCAGCTCTTTCCACAGATTCTCGATTGGATTCAGGTCTGGACTTTGAGTGGCCATTCTAACACCTGGATACGTTTATTTTTGAACCATTCCATTGTAGATTTGGCTTTATGTTTTGGATCATTGTCCTGTTGGAAGATAAATCTCCGTCCCAGTCTCAGGTCTTGTGCAGATACCAACAGGTTTTCTTCCAGAATGTTCCTGTATTTGGCTGCATCCATCTTCCCGTCAATTTTAACCATCTTCCCTGTCCCTGCTGAAGAAAAGCAGGCCCAAACCATGATGCTGCCACCACCATGTTTGACAGTGGGGATGGTGTGTTCAGGGTGATGAGCTGTGTTGCTTTTACGCCAAACATATCGTTTTGCATTGTGGCCAAAAAGTTCACTTTTGGTTTCGTCTGACCAGTGCACCTTCTTCCACATGTTTGGTGTGTCTCCCAGGTGGCTTGTGGCAAACTTTAAACGAGACTTTTTATGGATATCTTTGAGAAATGGCTTTCTTCTTGCCACTCTTCCATAAAGGCCAGATTTGTGCAGCGTACGACTGATTGTTGTCCTATGGACAGACTCTCCCACCTCAGCTGTAGATCTCTGCAGTTCATCCAGAGTGATCATGGGCCTCTTGGCTGCATCTCTGATCAGTTTTCTCCTTGTATGAGAAGAAAGTTTGGAAGGACGGCCGGGTCTTGGTAGATTTGCAGTGGTCTGATGCTCCTTCCATTTCAATATTGTGGCTTGCACAGTGCTCCTAGAGATGTTTAAAGCTTGGGAAATCTTTTTGTATCCAAATCCGGCTTTAAACTTCTCCACAACAGTATCTCGGACCTGCCTGGTGTGTTCCTTGGTTTTCATAATGCTCTCTGCACTTTAAACAGAACCCTGAGACTATCACAGAGCAGGTGCATTTATACGGAGACTTGATTACACACAGGTGGATTCTATTTATCATCATCGGTCATTTAGGACAACATTGGATCATTCAGAGATCCTCACTGAACTTCTGGAGTGAGTTTGCTGCACTGAAAGTAAAGGGGCCGAATAATATTGCACGCCCCACTTTTCAGTTTTTTATTTGTTAAAAAAGTTTAAATTATCCAATAAATGTTGTTCCACTTCACGATTGTGTCCCACTTGTTGTTGATTCTTGACAAAAAAATTAAATTTCATATCTTTATGTTTGAAGCCTGAAATGTGGCGAAAGGTTGCAAGATTCAAGGGGGCCGAATACTTTTGCAAGGCACTGTATAAGCTGCACACAGACTACTTTTCATTGTGTCAAAGTGTAATTTTGTGTGTTGTCTCATGAAAAGATATATTTTAATATCTGCAGAAATGCTAGGGGTGTACACACTTTTGTGATACAGTGTATGTACATTTTCATTTGCCCTTTGGTAACTAAGTTACACAGAGGATATTTCATATGAATTCGTCTTCAACTTAAAGTCTTATTTCTTCTTTTGCTTGTGCTGCCTCCTAAAGGTTACAGTCGAACAACATTTGTCCCTTTCAAAGCACAAACAAACATGTCTAATTCCGCCCCGCAGCTATACAAATATTCTCAGCTGTGTTATATTCTGTGAAATCTATTATTGTCAATTTAAGATGTCACATGCAAGTTCCTCTGCCTACTCGGTTCGCTGCTCAAGTGTGTGAATGATTTGAGGAGTGGAAGAAATTGCTCCGGGATTGCATGCTATGAAAGTTACATGTCAGGTACTGTATAAATGTTATATACAGTAATCCCTCATTTTTAATGGTTAAGAGGGACCAGAACGCCCTGCGAAAAGTGGAAAACCGTGAAATAGGATTCGCCCCCACACCCCCTCAAAAAATTAAAAATATCATAAACAGTATTTATTTACATTTTGTATACTGTAAAGTACAGTATTTAAATTTATTTACAGTAATTACTGTCCTTATACAGTCACTCTGTGATGCTTGGGGGAAACTTGGCACACCTCCTGCATGTCGTGGCTGTCCACTCACGAGCATGTAGTGGGTATATGGGTGCTTTGGGAGCACTCAAGGCTGGTAAAAATGGTGAAAGTACCGCTGAATACAGGTGTTTGGTGGTGCTCCATTTGCTGGTAAAAGTTGTTGAAATTACCCCTGGAGCTGTTGGAGTTCTAGCAGGCTTGGGTGCTCTAAAAGCAGGTAAAAATAGTCATTGGAGGTCCTAGAGATGTTTGGCAAGATGGAGAGATGCATATTTGGGTATAAAAATGTAAAAATGCTGAAAAGTCCCGCTAAAAATGAGCCCTGAGGTCTTGTTGTTGAAATCCTCGCGTAAGACGAGATAAAACAAGGTTAAAAGCTGGGAGAGGCTGCGATGTGCGCAGCCAATCAGCACACAGGATAAACCCACTATTATTGGTGGCCTCATTTGTCAATCCATAGGGGAGGCCGCGATGGTGCGCATCCAATCAGCTCATGGGGTACTCTTATTGGCGGTCTCATCGTGTCAATCATAATGGGGGCGGATTCGATTGTGCTCATTGGTTTTGTCATGTGTCAATCTCGCACCAGAAACCAATCATGCGCCTCAGATGTGTGCTCGTAGGTATGTACAAAGCCCCTGAGTCATGTACCATGAAACATTCTCTCTCCCACCTCAAAATGAGACAACACATATATTTGCTTTTTTATTTATATGAATACTTTCTAAAATTCTGCGATGCACTGAATCTGCGAAACGTGACCCGAGAAGGAGCAAGAGATTAGCATATATAGCATGTATAGCATATGTTGTAGTGTATTGATATAGGAGTTACCCGATTGATTTTTTTTCAAACTATATTTGAATTTACAGTACAGTTGGCCTATGGGTATTTGTGGTTTGCTACCATTGGGTTCAGTTTTTTGTAGATTTTTAAAGTTAAATTTTGCATTGTGGATCTTTGAGATATATATATATATATATATATATATATATATATATTACGGATAGGAACCTCTGGCACCTCACAATGTGATCCGATTTGCGATACAAGGCTCACGATAACGATTATATCGTGATGCAGTGATTATCGATACATTGGTCGGAAAATTGATGTACGATATTCTATGATACAACTGTTAAAATGAAAAAACGAGATATTTCAAAATGGAAAAAAAAATACTGTTCATTGAGTCCTTTATTAAACAGTGACACCTTTTCTGTGCCACATTGCTGTAAAATATAAATTTACTGCAAAATGTTTACCTGCACATACAGAGGGAACAAACCACAACCATTGATATCTCTTGGAGAGATGATGAATGGCGCCCTTTATTTCTCGAACCAGAGGTGAATCTTTAGCAGCGTTAGAGATGTCAGTTAGCAGTTAAGCTTGGAGTGGGGCAATGATAGAATTGGTGGGTCCCTTTTTTTTTTTTCTCACATGACCTTTGTTGCTACAAGCATTGGTTTGAGCACTTCTACCATCTCTTCGGCTCTCGAGTTGTCGGACTCAGTCAGTCACATTCTTTACCTTAAAAACAACAAAACAAACAAACAAACAAAAAATAGCTACTTAATAGCTTTTGAGTTGAAGTTTGATTTTGTGTGTGTGCGTGTTTGTTTGAAGTATTGAGTGCCTTAAAAAGATATATCAATTGAATGTATACAATTTAAAAAATCCAATATTTACTTATTTTTATAATGTAGGTTACATTAATTAACATGCACATCACCTTATACAGTGGGGAGAACAAGTATTTGATACACTGCCAATGGGAAAACCCATTGGCAGTGTATCAAATACTTGTTCTCCCCACTGTATATCCGAACTATTCAAACCATTTTATAGCTTATTGTATCAAAATGGCAACAATAATAGTAAACTTTTGATTTTCATCCCTTGTATCTTTACTTCTCTAGACGACTTGCATGCACTGTACCTTTACCGCCACTCTGACCGCCCTTAGCGGACCGCCAAGGAATTGCTCAACAAACACTGAATGAGCAGTTTGCAGTGTCCAATGTGTCAAATAAAAGTATCGATACTTGGCGGAAGCATATCGATAAAGGAATCGCTAAAAGAAAAATTCGACTAATCTATAAGTGTAGACAATAATTATGGAGGGCACTGTACATGTTTATTGCACAATAAACATAAAATCAGAGTTGTGCCTAATGTAAAAAAGCAAGAATAGAGTAAAGAATAAAAGTTAATACGCTCTTGTAAAGCTGTCGGAATACAAGGGGCCTATGAAGGGGACGCTCGGATACACACATACACATACTATAGAGGTCCACCTTAGCCAATTAGATGCCAGGGATGCTAGGCAATGGCAGAGCAGCTGACATGTTACATTCAGTAAACTCTGGGAGCTGCGGATACCAGCCATGCTGTAGTTTTGCCTTTTCGTATCCTGAAATTTCTCTCGTAACAAAAGGCAATATTTTCTGGTTGAGGCGTGTCTTAACCTGAAAATTCTGTAGGTAGAGACTTTCATAAGCAAAAATACCACTGTACATATTTTTAAATCGCTGTTTTTATGAAGTGAAAAGTTATGTCGCGCTATTTTTCCTCATTCACATACACAACCTTTTTTTGTTGTTGTTTTTGGGGTCTTACTGGAGCAGATAAACGGCATTTTCATTCATTTCAGTGGGGAAATATGATGAAACTCCCATCTCAAGGCACTAATTTATTTATGCGTTATAGAGTGGAGCCGAAGGTGATATTTTTTAAAAAGATGTTTAAAGGATTACTTGATTCAGAAACGCATTCATCCACGTAATGAAAGGATCAGGAAGGAGAGACATTGCTTTTACTTTGTCCATCCTCACAATATGCCAGACAGCTGCTCATGCAGCTCCTGAGAGATGCAAACACTTCCAATAGAACTATCTGTCACTCCTATTTTCCTTTCCCATTGTCACAACCGCAAAGGTCGTAGTTGTTGGAAAAGTCGCAGCCTGAAGCCATCTCGCTGCAAACTTCCGCATGGCTTGCCCCTGCACCGAGGTCTTCCTTGTTCCATATGCTTCACTCTGTCTGTCACTCATGCTGGTTCAGTGCCCACCTCCTCGATGATGCTCTTCAAGGGTTTGTGCTACTAGGGTCTGCTGAAACGAACCGTACATACACTGTGTAATTGTAGAGTTTAAATTCCAACTGACATCGTGTGTAATGTGAGTGACATGTTCACACTTGACTGTACGTGTACTTCAGCTTTAAGTCATTGCTGTTCCACTTAAGCTCTGTAGGTGTCAATAGCGTACTTTCCAACAGTTGTCTGTCAAAATGAATGAAGGCATTTGCCCTACTGTGGACTTAAAATATTAGTGTTTGTTAGCATCAAACTGATGTTTCACCAAATTTTATGTCTTCTTTTGTTCAGAAATGGACCTAGACATATAAATAGCCAAGCACTTGAACACTTGAAATTTTGATGAATACTTCAGTGTGAGCGCTCACACTAAATTTTGCACACACCTGAAATTCCAGTAGGCAGCCGTCAATCATTTCTTATTTTCCCTTGTACAGTGCTCCAGTAACAACGCCCCACCAGACGTGAAATCAGCCCTGATTAAAAAACGGGTCCCTCGAATAAAATGCACTTCACACCACAAATTATGGCTCCCATGGATTTGTTGACACTCATCATGTTTCTAAGTGCGCTGGCCAGTTCATTTCCTGGCCCATCTGCGTGTGCCTGGCAGGTGTGACACAGACTGCCGTTGAACTTTGTCCCAGCAGGTCAACAGTTAACTGCAAGGTATTTTTGTTGGGGAATTTACAGCCGCCAGTGATGAAAGTGGCAATGCGTTTTTATCTGTTACCATGTGATAACCTACGTTTTTTTTTCAATGCTCTGTTGCAATTATGTAGAACACAGGTGTCAAACCGATTCCAGAAAGGGCCGAGTGGGTGCTGGATTTTGTTCCAACCGATACCGTGCAGAGAGTTTAACCAATGAACTTCCCGCTGAAACAAGCAGCACCTGACAAAGTTGAACTGATTACACATGTAAAAGATTTGATTGGTGAAAAAGTGTCCTCTTCATTGGTTGGAAAGCAAACCTGCACCCACTCGGCCCTTTCTGGAATCAGTTTGACATCTGTGATGTAGAAGGCCTGAAAGCCTCATGGATTACTATCTTTACAACTGGGCAACATAACACAAAAAACTGTTTCAATATCGGATCGGACGCAAATATGGGCAAAAAATGCGCATTGGTATCGGATCGGAACACGGGAAAAATTCCGATCCAGACTTCCGATCCAGTTTTTTTTTTTAAAGTCCGGTCCGGGTTTTCCAGCGCACCGATTTACACAATCCATTCCAGTTTTTGCTTCGGTTTCCCTAAAATCCGGTCCGCATTTTACGGCACACCTTCAACACACTACATTTACATTACCGTCTCCCAATTTACCGAGAGACTTTATCAGTAAAAATGTCAGCTGTGTGGGACGATTTCACCTTTAAGGACGACAAAGACGTAGAGGCAGAGAGCAACATATGCCACAATAAAGTCAAGCGTAGTGGTAAAGCAGTAAGAAGTTTTAATGCAACCAACCTAATCAAGCATTTAGCGAAATACCACCACAAACAATATGAGGAGTATGTTAAGAAAACCGAAGACAAAAAGAAAGGTCCTACGCAACTAACACTGGCAGAAACTTTTGCTACGCGTGACAAATTGGCACTCGACAGTCCCAAAGCCCAGGGAATAACAAGAGTCATTGCCGAAGAATTCATTCTGGATGACGAGCCATTATCTCACGTGAGTAAAGACGCACCATCCAACGCGCGATTCGGCCGCTGAAGATTCGAGAACGATTCACAAACATTCCGATTATTGAAATATGCCAAGTAAAGCGGAACTAATACACAGCGCGGTCTTCGGGACGCAATGAGAAACTGACCGCATTGCGTCCCGAAAATAAACATAACTTGTCTTAGACCCGGGTAATACCAATGCTCAACTCACGGCTTTAGCTCAACTCATGCCGCTGGATAAAAAACACAATACCTGACTTCTGCTGACAGCCGCAACAAACTACGTCAACGTCGCTTTACTGGAGATAATAGATATCATATGTATATAGAACCAGATGCTACACGACAGACTCGACTGCGTTAGCAACATTGAAGTATTGAAAACCAGATGCGTTAGTAAACAGCCGCCATTTTAAAGCAGAAGACTTCCCTAGTAGGCTGTTGTGAACCTTCCAAGCGAACCTAATTAACTTTTTATCTAAAATACTCCTAAATTGGCAAAATCTTGACTTGAATCTATCTTCAAAACAGTTTTAAAACTTTCACCAGTGTTGTTAATAACGGCGTTACAATACAACGGCGTTACTAACGGCGTTATTTTTTTCAGTAGTGGGTAATCTAATTAATTACTTTTCTCATCTTGGCAACGCCGTTACCGAGGACGGAAAAGCATGCGTTACTATGCGTTATTATATTGGTCGAAAAGTCTGAGGGAGATGGACTCACCGAGACGACAGAGCAGAGCAGGAGTGGGGAGGAGGCAAGAAAGTTGTGACGCCGAGCAAACGCGATGCTAGGTAGCTCCAATAATACATGTTGTAGCCGATAGCCTACAAACTACGCCCGCATGTTATGGTAGACATGGTAGATATCGCATATACTGTATATAGATATAACTAGATGCAAAATGACAGACACGGCACTAGATGCGTTAGTAAACAGCCGCCATCTTAAAGCAGTAGACTTTTTAGGACGGCTCTGTTGTAGAGAACCTTCCTAGCGAACCTAAGTAACTTTTTATCTAAAATACTTCTAAATCGGCAAAATCTTGACTTGAATCTATCTTTAAATGATGAAACAGTTTTAAAACTTTCATATGTCGAAAGTAGAGAAGATGGAACTAATGCAATAATGGGAGCAATTTTAACAACTTTTAAAGGTTGATTCAGGGTAAAGGGTAAATTAGGGTAAAGAATTGGGCTCGGGCCAATTGTACCTAAAACCTTCACAAAAAACTTCACATAGTGTGGCCAATGGTTTTTTTTATTATTATAATAATTATAAGTAATTATCACCAATTACTTTGCCAAGTAACTAATTACTCTTACATTTAGGTAATTGAGTTACTAACGCAATTACTTTTTGGGAGAAGTAATTTGTAACTATAATTAATTACTTTTTTTCAGTAAGATTAACAACACTGATCACATGTCGAAAGTAGACAGAAGGGAAATTATGGAATAACATGAGCAATTTTAACAACTTTAGCAGTTGATTCGCAAAATTAAATGAATGTAGTTTAAAGCTGCTGATACAGAATGGGGACTTGAGTATTTTATTTACTGTTTTAAAATGTTATCTTGATACTAAAATAGTCGTTTATTTAAACCTGAGAGGCTTTTTATAAAATTTTTGTAACTAATGCACGAAACATTAAAAGCATCTAATAGCTTGGGGGATTTGTGGGATTTTCCACTGAGGTTGTTGGTGTGTTTTGCTTTTTTAAGACAGTTTACAATATTATTTGCACGTTTTACTGACTGACTATGCCATTTCTGTTTGTTATTTATGTTTTGTGTTTGTCACTGAATAAACAATAATGTTTTGTGTTTGTCACTTAATAAACAGGTCAGTTTCTTGTTACCAACCGTCGTGTGTTATTCAAACTCACCTAATTCAGCTGGCTAGTTGTTATCAAGGGTACTAAAACCTTTTTCAACATGAGTCTGACAACTAAGTAAGGAGGCTAAATAACTTTAAACTTTAACACATGCTCAGATAGGTCGGTATCGGTATCGGTCGGTATCTGATCGGAAGTGCAAAACAATATCGGTATTGGATCGGAAGTGCAAAAACCTGGATCGGGACATCCCTAGTTTCAATGTATTGCTTTAATTTTGGGGGGAGTTGGACCTGACTGTGTGTTTCTTCCTGTTTCCTAGGGTTGTCAAAGAAGAGATTTCTGATGACAATGCCAAGCTGCCTTGCTTCAACGGCAGAGTTGTGTCCTGGGTAAGTGAGATGATGAACCATGCATGCCTGGCTTCGAGTGTATGGAACACTTGAGGATCATGCAAATGGAAACGCCTCCACAGAGCTTTTTTCTAAACGCTCTTCAACATGATTCAATGGCTCATCTATACTATACACTGTAGGTGTGCTGAGCTGGATTATATGTTAAACTGCTTAAACATTCATTGAATTTGACAACGAAAGCAAGATGTCTTAGCTCCAGTGCAACCTATTTGTCAGTCTGTTACTTCAGTTGCTTTGCCGTGTTGTGTAATTACCAGAGTGTCCCCAGGGGGCAATAAGGAATGTCAAATTAAATCAAGCTGCCGTGTTAGCAGAGGATTTACATTTTAACTGTTTCACTCTCATTTAGGGATGAAGATGGAGGTCAGAGCTGTGTTTTAAATTATTGATGAGCAAGATTGTACAGCAGGCTGCTCATTTAATTTAGCGAGTTGCTTTTGGCCATATTTAATGTTTATGTTATTAATTGCTCTCACAATTGGTTTACGTTTTTTTAATGTTGTATTGAAGTGTCAGGGGCCACAGAGTAACATTTGGTTGGTTGGAACAAGCACTGTTTATTGTGATACAATTAATGTGTTTACACAGCACTAAGGGTCAGCAACCTTTACTGCCGAAAGAGCCGTTTGGACCCGTTTCCCACAGGAAAAAATAACACGCGACAACAACAAAAAAGCATATTGAAAATGAAATAAAGCTCCATGTAACATTTATTTTGACCATATGTTGAAATTACGTTTGATTAAGCATTTAGACAAATAATAACATATGGTCTTTATTAAATCAATCGCTTACTTTTCAAAATCCAATCCTTTTAAAAGTAGCGTCAACTTTTCTATCATGACTACCATGTTGGCATTTCGGTAGGCCAGGCTACTGCAACAAGCTGGCATATCTCATTATATCTGTGGCGACCCCTTCTGACTGGATTGTTTGCATATTTGTTGAAGAACGTTTTTCATACTCCGAAAGGGGCAAGTGCAAGACTACCTTTCGCCGAGATCACTGGCATGTTGTTTTTGCACTTCATAGCTGTAGGCTCATAGTTTACCAGCGAATTCATTTCTTCTTTGATTTCAACGGCAAAGTTCTTTTGTAGGAAAGTATTGCCCTCCCATGGCAACGTTGGTCAATACTGGCATTTCGATAAGGGCTTTCCTCATGTACACTCTCATTAGTAATGATAATTTACTCAATCGGCAGCAGAAGAAAGAGCCTTATGCGGCTTGTGAGCCATAGGTTAACGACACCAACACCTGGTATAGGCTTGTATCACGAATAGTCTCACAGTGCTGTGCCTGTGGAAGTGATTTTAAAAGAAAAATGGCGTTGAAGAAAATGTCCCACTATACCATGTACCGATCAGTCAACCCACACTTGGATTGACTGCCAGCCCCCACAATTCAAATGGATTGGAATCTATCGTTCTCAAAGGCAGCGAATGTCATAATTCAACGGTTATGTTTCTGTAACAAATGGCCTGAGCTTCAACAGAATCAATCATTATTTTTCCTGCTTCCTCTCATAGTTGGTGCTTGCAGAGAACACTCACTCTGATGGAGGATCGCAGTGCACAGAGAGCCATCCGGATCTGCCCCCACCCCTCGAAAGAACAGGCGGCATTGGTGACTCGCGGCCCCCTTCCTTCCAGTGAGTAGGCCGATCACTGCTTGTCACACATGCACAATTACACTCACATACTCATATTCAAGCACACACTCCTTGGTGAGCTTTTAACCACGCAGCGCGCCCATTTGAGCTAGTCACATAGATTCATCATCACAAGCTTCATTGGAGGTGAAGTCGCTGTGCGCCTATGTGTGAATGTTCCACATATGTGCGAAAACTGTACTATATAGAAGCATGCTCCGGGGCCACTTTTTTCACTCTTTGCTTACCGTGGAGTATAGAGGCGTTATTTACGCTGTTATTTATACAAATGATGCGTTCTAAAATAGCTTTTGCAGCATAACCATCTTCAGGCACTCATTGAGAAGCATTAGTCACTCCAAGCAGTCATCCATATGTGCTTGTGTATGAGTATTAGGGACACGCTGAAAAGAAGCAAGAAAATGATACAAAGATGAAGTATGATGAGAAAATGCTTTAATATGTTCAAGTGATGTGTTTTTAGGGAAGAAATGGTACTAGAAAATATTGTTATACCATGTACTGTGCACACTGTATTTTTGGTTTGTAAGGTGCACTTACAATTCTTTTTTTTTATTTTTTTCCCCCAAAATTAAATGAGCGCCTTTATAATCCAGTGCGCCTTATGTAAGAATTCTGTTTGTGCTTAACTCACTGGCTCCTATTAATTGTGATAAACCTCCAATCCATTTGAAATGGGAGGGATAGTAGCAAACAAAGTTCCATTCACTGCCGGGCCTCCCATTTCACATGGTTTTTATATCTACTAGTGACTAACTAACTTAAATTCACAGCAGAATGATGAAAAGAGCCACATGTTTGGACATCCATCATCGTCAATGGCAGTAAGGGGTAATGAACTCAGGCCTATTTTGTTAAAGTATATCCGTAATACAGTGGTACCTCTACATACGAAGTTAATTTGTTCCAGGACCTTGTTTGTAAGTCGAAATGGTCGTATGTCGAGCACGATTTTCCCATACGAATACATCGTAATGCCATTGATTCGTTCCACAGCCCAAAAAACCTACACTAAATCCTTAATAAATACTGCCGGTACTATTGCAAATAGCAACTACACAGAGCAAAACAAAGAAATTATGAATAAAAATGAAAAAAAAGGAATAATAATAATAATAAAGATACCTGTAATAATGTAACGAATCGGGTTGTGGCAAATGTGTTTGCGTGGTGTACCTAAACTCATCGCGTGGCTGACTTCACAGAGTGAGTCTTTTTACTTTCACTTTGTTTACTTGCTGCAAGGGGACAGTAGGCGTGTTGTGTTGCACAAGTTGATGGAATAAACGATTAGAAACCGGACAAAGCTGGCGATTTCTTTGGCGATGTTACCACAAAAATAATTGACACCTTAACTTATAAAGATTGGCGAACGGAGGTCGGAGGAGGACCGCCGAGATTGTAGACATTCAATGGCCGTATTGTCCAGTTACTTCACGGATGCGCACACCGCGCTCATATTTTTCTATCATTTCCACCTTCATTTCAATGGTTTCCTTTTTTTCACCACCTGCACTAATCGTCTTGGAACCCATGTTGATTTCTCTCACAAAAACATCTGCCATGCGTCCGACTTGGGGGGAAAACAAAGAAACTGCGGCGCTGTTATAGATTGTCGTATTTAGAGCATGTCGTCGGAAACAACGGAAACAAATGGCAAGTCAAATGTTCCGTCGGATGTCAAAAAGGTCGTGTGTCGAAGCGATCATATATCGAGGTACCACTGTATACTGCTCCAGTAAAGTGCTCGAGACACACATTTATCAAACCCATAAATAAAACAAATAACTGATAATTTAATAAAACATTAGAGGTGCAACAATCAATGGATTAATCGACAACTAATCGATTAGCAAATTAATCGACAACTATTTTGATAAGTGATTAGTCATGTCGGATCTTCTTTACCTTAAACTTGCCTAAATTCTTGAAATTATAACATATATTTAGCTTCTCAGTTCTAAATATGATCAGATTTCGTCATTATTTTTTGTTAACTCAAAGTAGGACATGAACAAAAATCAGCTTTTACTTTGAAAAGCAGCAATCCACATTTTTGCCAATTTTTGGACATCTAAACTAGCTTCTTAATAAGGCTGAGACAACCAATCGATTAATAAATTAGTTGCCAACGAATTTGATAATCAATACAGTTGAAGGAAATCCATTTTGTCGTCATTGCTACTTACAACATGCCGAAAACAACTTCAAAGTAAGTTGTGAAGGTAATTGAAAGAAGTGACATTGATCTGATTAATTAATCGTCCGATTAATGGATTATGAAAATAATCGTTAGTTGCAGCCCTAACAAATATGACATAAAATAGAACAATTAGAATGTTAAACTATGAAGTACAAATGAGATATGCAATATATTGGTGCACTAAGGTGCAGACAAGTCCCAAGTGTTTCCTGTTGTGGGCAAGTCAAGTCGAGTTGCCACGAGGTTATGTTGAGTAAAACAGAGTCACAAGATTATCAAGCCGAGTCGGGTCAAGTCACAAGCTTGTCGAGTTGAGTCATGATGAGGCACAAATTTGTCAAGCCGAGTCGCATTAAGTCACAATTTCACTGTGCCATATAGAGTGACGTTAAAAAAAATATATTTTGGCGGCAGTTTTAAAGCCTACCGTATTTTTGGACTATAAATCGCACCCGAGTATAAGTCGCACCAGCCCAATAATGCGCAATGAAAAAGGAAAAAAACATATGTAAGTCACACCGGAGTATAAGTCGCATTTATTTGATAGAATCCAAGAACAGCAAGAACGCCAAGAACAGACATGTAATCTTGAAAGGCAGTTTAAAATAAAAATACAATAGAGAACAACAGGCTGAATAAGCGTACAGTATGCTAACATTACATGACGCATAAAAAATGAACTGAGAGCCATAGTTATAGAGATAACTATAGAATACAGAACATGCTAACAAGCAACAATGATATAATGTGTTAATAATTTCACACATAAGTCGCCCCAGAGTATAAGACGCACCCTCTGCCAAACTACGAAAAAAAACTGCGACTTACAGTGCGAAAAATACGGTAACTAAGGAATTGCACACAAAAAGTTTTCAGACGAAAAATAGATTACTCTGTGATTAGCAGAACTCGCCGTGGCCGTACCGGTCTCCAAGACCGAGGCGGTCACAGTCTTCAACGAGCTACTGCAACATGTGGGAACTGTTATGCGCCACAGTATGACTGCTTTAAATTTTCAGAGTCAGCTAGTTGAATCTTGAGTCATTGTCTCCCGAGTTGAGTCCTGATGAGTCTCAAATAATTATCTTCCTAGTCGAGTTTCGGAACCTCCCAGCCCAAGCGAGTCAACTCAGAATCCGTTTTTTTTTCCCTTCAAGTCCGAGTCGAGTTGCATGTCATCAAATTTTTGACTAAAGTCCAATTGTCTTAACCTGGTATGCCAGATTGTTGATCCATATAACCGCTAGGAATATATTCCACACATCTATCTGGGAAAGTTCCAATTGAGGCCGGTTTCATGGAACAAATCATAAAAAAATATACGGCTACTGATTGGACAATGGATCTTTTCTTGTGAAAACGTTGTTTCTGTCAAAAAAAAAAAAAGTTTTAGTGACCTTTTTTGCCCCGCATTTAATGATTAAATTAAGTGTATTTCAGACAAAACTTGGGAAATATACCTATCTACATTAATTTCTATGCATTCCAACATAGTATTCAATAGAGACGCGCAAAATTTCCGATTCTTTGATTATTCGCAATTTGGCCGTGGGAGCAGGCCCGGAGTGACTAATCGGGAGCTTCTGGACGATTCCAGAAGGGCCGGCCGGCCAGATGGGCCGGTCCGCGTTTTATTTAAAAAAAAAAAAAAAAATTACACTGTTATCATTTTTTGTTTGGTATTTATTTATGACAGTGTCACTGAGTATAACTTACATTCTGTTACCGCTGTCCCTGTGGGCCGTCTTAAAAAAAAAAAAAAACAGTATTATTTTTTTTTCCAGACTCATCCTCACGTGTGCAGACGAAAAATACAGCATGCAGCTCCGCCCCCTAATTGTAGTCTGTATTGAGCCAAATTAGCTGCTATCTCGGTGCTCGGATGGATAAAAAGAGCAAGGGTGGCGCTGAAAAATAAGAATTAAAAAGAGAAAAGCACTCGTGAAAGAATCGGCAAAATGCGCGAAAATAGCTAATTTTTTTCATGCAACGACCTTGCTGCCTCAAACTACAGAGGATTACAACGAAAGTGGTAAGGCCAGATGGCGAATAAAATGCAACTTGCACCGTGTGATACGACAATATGTAATTGTGGAAACTTTGGCTTCTTGTAGCACCTCACAAGGGATATGTAGCAGCAAGCATTAGCCATAATGAACACACCACAGGTGCAGAGCTGGAAGGTAGGATTGCCATGTCGTTCAGCGAGTGAACATTAGAATTAATATAATCAATTACGTGGCGTTTTTAAAGTGGAAATGGAAAATGGATAATAGTATCATTAGAAGTTGTTACAATGTGCAATACGTATTCTTTATTTTTCATATTGTTATGTTGCTATGTTTGTTTTATCTGTAAGCACTCATTTTGTTAATATTTGATGTTGCAGAAAAGGTCTTATTTATTCATTTATTTTGGGGCTGCCAAAATTATCGCGTTAACGGGCGGTAATTAATTTTTTTAATGAATCACGTTAAAATATTTGACGCAATTAACGCACATGCCCTGCTCAGACAGATTTAAATGACAGTACAATGACATGCCCACTTGTTAACTGTGCTTTATGGAGTTTTGCCGCCCTCCGCTGGCGTTTGGGTGCGACTGATTTTATAGGCTTCAGCACCCATGAGCATTGTGTAAGTAATTATTGACATCAACAATGGCGGGCTACTAGTTTATTTTTTGATTGAAAATTTTACAAATTTTATTAAAACGAAAACATTAAGAGGGGTTTTAATATAAAATTTCTATAACTTGTACTAACATTTATCTTATAAGAACTACAAGTCTTTCTATCCATGGATCGCTTTAACAATGTTAATAATGTTAATGCCATCTTGTTGATTTATTGTTATAATAAACAAATACAGTCCTTATGTACCTTATGTTGAATGTATATATCCATCTTGTGTCTCATCTTTCCATTCCAACAATAATTTACAGAAAAATATGGCATATTTTATAGATGGTTTGAATTGCGATTAATTACGATTAATTTTTAAGCTGTAATTAACTCGATCAAAAATTTTAATCATTTGACAGGCCTAATTTATTTTTCAAATGTATCATTTAATATAGTTTTTTTTAAAATCCATTTTTAAATTTGTTCAAAATATGTTGTGTTGCACTTGTTAAAATAAAGCCACCTTGTTAAACAACCATGACCTGCACTGAATTGGAATACACAGAATTACAGTACACGGCTTTAGAGAACACTGAACTTAACACGTGTATGCATAATGACATAATTTTAAATGAGTGGGCCGGTCTGAGGCATGAAATTCCAGGGCCGAAAATGAGTCCCACTCCGGCCCTGCGTGGGAGATTCGAGAACGATTCACAAACATCCAAATTCCGATTATTTAATTATGCCAGGTAAAGCAGAACTAAAACAGTCAGGGCGGTCTTCGGGACGCAATGAGGAACGGACCAAGAGTAAATATTATATTCAACTCATGCCACTAGATAAAAAAACAATAATACCAGACTGCGGCTGACAGCCACTACAAACAACGCCCAGTTGATAGTTGCTACAAACATACGGCCACATAATGCTACGGTGGAGATCACATATATATATAGAACTAGATGTGAAATGACAAACGACGGCGGCGTTAGAACATGTATAGAAAACTAGATGCGAAATGACAAACTTGCCGGCGTTGGTAAACAGCCGCTATCTTAAAGCAGTAGACTTCTCTGGAAAGCTCTCTTGTAGCGAACCTAAATAACTTTGTTTAAAATACCCCTAAATCGGCAAAATCTTGACTTGTACAGTATCTCTCTTGTAATAAATGATGAGACTGTTTTAAAACTTTCACATGTCGAAAATAGACACAAGTGAAATTATGGGATAACGGGAGCAATTTTAACAACTTTAACAATTGATTCACCACATTAAATTAATTGTATGTACCGTATATTTCGGACTATAAGTCGCACCTGAGTATAAGTCGCACCAGCCATAAAATGCCCAACGAAGATGAAAAAAAAACATATAAATCGCACCGGAGTATAAGTCGCATTTTCAGGGGAAATTTACTTGATAAAATCCAACACATAGAACAGATATGTCATGTTGAAAGGCAATTTAATATAAAAATAAAATACAGAACAACATGCTCAATAAGTCAAGTGTACAGTGTACAGTGCATGAGCAATGAAATGCGAATATACTGTCCTGACCAGGACGCTACGGCTCCGTCCTGGCTATACAGCGAGCTAAACCACCAAATGACGATGCTTGAAGTCTGAATTTGCTAAATCAATTTCGTCCTCGATACCAAACAGGTCCGTATCAACGTAAATAAATGATAATTAGGTGCTGTTACAGCAATGACACAAACGGTTAGCATGCGTTCGCTAGCATTAGTACATCGTTCAAACAGCCACACAACTGGCTTTAAGTGTCCGATCGCGGGTGGAAAACACACAACAACAACAACAGAAAAGATGATACACAAAGGCGTTGCCTCTGTAGAGATATTTTACTAGCATAAACAATGAACGTAGGTTCGCAGCCGTGTTTCTCTCTCACTAACCCGCCCACTCAATCAAGCTGCGTAGCTGTCAGTCTTCTTCTTTCACGTGGGCGTGAAAGCGCCACAAACTAAAAGTGTGCATTTCAATATAAAAAAGTCAATAATACAATTAAACACACATTGCCAAAGGCAGGACGCGAACGTGGCCATAGCTATTAGGAGTTATTCAGATAACTATAGCATAAAGAACATGCTAACTAGTTTACCAAACCATCAGTGTCACTCCAAAACACCAAAATAACATGTGAAATGATATCATAATGTGTTAATAATTTCACACATAAGTCACTCCTGAGTATAAGTCGCACCCCCAGCCAAACAATGGAAAAAACTGCGACTTATAGTCCGAAAAATACGGTAATTTAAAGCTGCTGATACAGAATGGGGACTTGATTATTTTATTTACTGTTTTGAATTGTTGAATTGATACTGAAATAGTAGTATGGTTTAGCCTGAGAGGATTTTTGAACCATTTTGGAACTAATGTACTAAACATTAAAAGTGCGGGGGGGGGGGGGGGGGGGGTGCATCAATAATCGATTTATAATCGAACCGTAGCCTCTGAATTGTCATCGAATCGTTAGGTGCCCCAAGATTCCCATCTCTAGTATTCAAGCAGATAGTTGCTTCCTGGTCACATCTGCAGCTCCCGCCTCTTTCCCCTGATTGGCTAGCCATCAAAAAGTGACCAATCCACATTAGGCCACAGTAGGGGGGAATTGGTTCAGGGAACAAAACATTGTTTCCTGTCGAGAAAAGCTTTTTGTGACCTTCTTTTGATGAGGAAATTAAGTGTAATTCCGACAAAACGAAACTGAACCATCTACAAGAACTCACTACCTGCTCACCTCTGCAGCTCCCACCTCTTTTTCCTGATTGGGTTGAACATCAGATGCCCGGGGAAGTGGTTGGATGGTTTGCAAAACTGTACTGCATGATGAATAAAAGAATCAGGAAGTACAGTCTTGCTGGCAAGGCTACAATTGTCTGCTAAGGCGCCTTAAAATCAGGTGCACCTTATGTATGAAAATAAAGTAGTTCATTGAGGGTTCACATTTTAATTCGGTGTGCCTAATAGGCCGAATAATGTGGTAATAAAACTATAATAATAATGAATTGATTTAATAGAAGTCAAACACATTTTAATCTTCTCACCGACAAACTGCTGCGTGCTGTCTCCATCGTATAGTGCAGGGGTTTTCAACCCAGTCCTCAAGGCACACTGTGGGTCCTGGTTTTTGTTCCAGCCGATCCAGCAGAGACAGTTGAACCAATGAGGCTTCTGCTAAAACAAGCCACACCTGACTGCAATCAACTGATTGCACTTGTAAAACACCAGATTGGGGAAAAAGTGTTGTCATCTTGTTTGGTAAGAATGAAATCCTGCACCCACAGTGTGCCTTAGTGGAATAGGTTGGGAACCCCTGGTAGTGCTTGTATATTTATTAGAGGTGGGAAACTTGGGACACCTAACGATTCGATTACGATTCAGAGGCTACGATTTAATTATAAATTGATTATTGATGCACCCTATCTAGCGGCATGAGTTGAGCATGATGTTTACTCTTGGTCCGTTCCTCATTCCGTCCCAAAGACCGCGCTGACAGTGTTTTAGTTCCGCTATACTTGGCATATTTTAATAATCGGAATCTGGATGTTTGTGAATCGTTCTCGAATCTTCCACGGCCAAATCGCGAATAATCTAAGAATCTGAAATTTTGCACACCTCTAATATTTATCATTCGAATCTCAAGGCATCTCAAGACTTTGTTTTTTGTTATATTTGTTCTGTGTTCAAATCGGTTTCAACAGATTTAACATTGTTTAGGACTGGTAAAGCTTTTAGGACTGGTAAAGCAATTTACATTTTTGGAAGGGTCTTTCTCTGCATCATGGATTTT
The DNA here is from genome assembly GCF_030265065.1 of Corythoichthys intestinalis. Lineage (NCBI taxonomy): Eukaryota > Metazoa > Chordata > Actinopteri > Syngnathiformes > Syngnathidae > Corythoichthys > Corythoichthys intestinalis. The sequence goes on from NC_080396.1 coordinate 32,540,398, forward strand.
CACCTTGTACATTGGTTATCATCTTGGGTTGACTTTATTGATGTTTTTTTCCTTAAAAAAACAACAACTTTATTCTCCTAAAACTACACCTTAATTTTCCTAGTATCATTAGATTTTCTAGTAACCTCATATGTCTCAAGCATTTACAGTTGTTTTGACTTTTTCCTTGGTTTGGCAATATTATTTCAGCGGCCTGATTAGGCTGAGCAGTACCTGGAGAATATCGCACCTCTCTAAATATAGCTTAAAGGGTTGTCGTTGGGGGTGAGGGTTGTTGTCATCGCGGGGCCAAAGCAATATGGCCGAGGCTCTATATTGAGAACAACCAATCTGTCATGTGTCACTTCATCTCTTTATCCAGTGTTGACATCTCGGGTCGAGTTTGCCCTCTGTGGCAGGGGTTTCCCCCCTCCTGATCTGATTGTCCCCAGCCTGCTGTATTCAGGACTACTGCCACCACGTGGTGCTAAATGACAATGCAACGACCTTCACATTCAAATGCCCCCACTTTTCTGTCTCACTCTGTCGCTCTCCCTGTATTTCCTACTCTCTCTCGCTCTCTTTATATCTATTGAGTCAGACAGGCCAGCCTTTTTCTCCATAATCCTCATCGGGAACCTCCTCTCTATTCTCCAGCCTTTCCCGCTCTCCCTAAATAGACTGAATATTATTACCACTTAATTTCCCTTTTGTCCTACATTAATGCCGTTCACATTTTCCTCGGCGTAAATGGGTTTATTTGATGAGCACGCTGGCTAGCTGTTTTAGGAGCAAGTGATGCGTTTCTGCCTGGTAATCCGGATTAAAAAACATTAAAAGCACCCATCTCCATTTCCCAAAAGGGAGGGGCGGACATTGGCGGCAGAGGGGCTGGCTGATTTAAAAAAGGGGGATGGGATTTGTTCACAGCTGCAGTTTAGCTTTGTATAATATAGCCCTAGATCAAGAAGCATGGCCAGGCAGACGCCACTAGTTAACGCAGGACACATTTTTGGACACACAGTTTTTGAATTTGCTCATTTCTGTATGAGCATGTTCATTAATTATGACACACATGAATTATGTATACTTGTGGAAAAAACATGTTTACCAAATTGTACATGACAGACAGTGACATAAGTTGAGTTCTCACCAGACTCTGGTTTCGTCGATTCTCTTGATCCCTCGTCGCCTTCAGCGCTCTGACATAATATTAATGTGCCCTCTAGCACTTCTTTAACCCCTGCAGACACCTAATACACATGCCAGTTTATTGCGCTCACACACCTGATCCGCCACTGCAAACCTATTGAAGCCATCTATCATTCAGCTCTGTGTCTCATTCCCAATCATGCTCGCGGCACCATCTGGACTTTCAATGGATCTCATTATTGCCATTTTCCTGTTGTGTCTTGAGTAACACTCTGTGGCGATCTGGTCATTAATGACTAGTGGTGTGACAAAATATCGAAATGGTGATATATCGTGATACTTTGTATCCAAAAAGGTTATCGATATGCTCCTGTCAAGAATCGAGATATCGTTTTATAAAGGTGTCAATGTTTAAAAAAAAAAAAAAAAAAAAGACCCATCAAGTTGCTACCAAAATCTTCCACCATAATAGTGTCTCAGTTAACTCGAAGGCTGCCAGTGACTGTGCTTGACGCCCAATCCATTTAGACTGGGAACGTTCGTTCATTCAAAACCAGAGCATTCAGTCATTTGGTCCGATTTTTGGGGCTTTACAGGTCACTTGCTGTTCATTTTAAGGCATTTACAGGTCATTTCCTGTTGAGTTTGAGTCACTGCCTATTCATTTGGGTGATTCCCAGGTCACTTCCTGTTCTGTAACTCAAAATAAACAGGAGTAACCCATAAAATACACCAAAATCAACAGGAAGTTACTGAAAATCAACAGGTAAATGACCTTAAATCAGTCCTTCTCAATTATTTTCTGTTACGCCCCCCCAAGGAAGACGTACATGTTTCGCGCCCCCCCCAACTCTCTGCCGCCACTGTAGAAAGTATCATTTGTCTATAATATTACTATTATAAGTATGCCTCAGCCTAACATTGTGTCCTTTTTTTCTATTAAAGAAAAAAAGTAACATAGATCAACTTAAAATAAAGTATAGCTTTATTAACATTGTTTTGTTTGTAACAGAAAAGACTTAACGCGCATCAATTTGCCTGAATTAAAAAAAAAAAAGTCACATGCAAACTAAAAATACACTCAAGGTACATTTTGGACCATTTGATACTGAAAAATAAAATTAATAAAATCAGTAAATAATAACAAATTCAAATTGATTAGAAACATTTACTCTTGAGGACAATATGCCCAAAAATTTGACCAAAAAAAACCAAAACTGAATAGAAGAGAAAAAAAAAGTGCCTTTGAACAGAAGGACAGTTTTTATTTTCGCTGCTCACAGTATCACCACAGTGCTCACTGGTTTACTGATATAACACTGACAAAGCGAAACGATTGTGTCAATTGGCAATATTCGGCACGTTTTCGCTGAAAAACAATCAAGCGGCTTATCAATGAGATTGAGGTCTAATGTCTTTAAGTGGCGTCTTAATTGATTTGACTTCAGATTGTCCGCTATATTAATTTTTAGACTCAGTAAACAATGGTCTTTCCTCATCTCCCGCTATATTAAAAGTCAAAGCCAAAAGGTAAACGGCCCGAAAAAAGCGCATTCTCGGCGGCCGAGGGAGAACAGTTGGTGAGGGCGGTCGTCGTGACGATCCCAAGCCGAAAACGGCACTTCTCGGGCGGACACGAGAGAACCGGAGAAGACAGTGGGTCGCTGCCTGAATCCGGCCGGAAAACGGCTTTTGAACGGCGCACCGCTCTTCATATCACTTTTCTGTGTGCTCTTGCTTAGTTCAAAAATACTGCGCGCACTCTGAAAATGAGAGTGCCACTGCCACCCACTGAGTGGATGTGCAAGTATACTTTATTCTAGTACAGCAAAAAAAACAACAACAAAAAAAGCATGTTCCCCGAGGTCACATGCGCCACCCCTGGCATCGTTCTGCGCCCCCTGGGGGGGCGCGCACCACTATTTGAGAAGTACTGCCTTAAATGGCCCAAAATTACCTCATTGCCTGGCATTGGCTGCCACTGACGGCCATAGACTGGGAGGGAATTTGGGAGGGAATCCCTCCCACTTCAAACGGATTGGACATCTACTAGTGATAAACTCATTCCGATTCACAGCAGAACCTTGTTTTTCTGTTTATTAGTTCTTTGTAGAATATCCTAGAATGATTTCCTGACCAGTGTATCGATAATCGTTGTAACGCCATATCGTCAGATCATCGTTATCATGAGCTTTGTATCGCAAATCGTATCGTATCGTGAGGTACCAAGAGGTTCCCACTCCTATTAATGAAACTGGAAAATACACAATGTCTCAGAACAATGACTACAAGGGGGTGGATTTGAAAGTCGGTCCTCAAATAAGATGCAAGTCTCTCTGCAGCTAAAAAAAAAATACATGCCCCTGACAGGGGTGAAGTCCCCACCACCCATAATGCAATCTGAGTAAAGTTTTCTTGATTGTAGCGCCAATGCGGTGAGCAGTCGTGACGGCCTGGATACTGAAACGGGCACGGAGTCGCTCCTCAGCCACCGACGTGAGCGTGAAAGGGAGCGTGCGCGGAGGAGAGCTCGAGAAAACGAGCGTAAGTACAACATCGGTATGGAAAACCTGACCTTTTTGTTTGGTCCCATTGGCTGTTGCATTTCCTGTCATCCTATGAAGTACTGGCATCAGATGTTGCATGCAAAAAACAGCCATCAGTGTCTTCCTTCCTGCTTCGCAGCAAGCCCACGTGTCTGTCTCATTCAATTTTGTTTATTTCAGGGACAAATAAAGTCTGCCTTAATGTTGCCGACCATGATAAGGCAGATTTTACAATTTGAGCATCTTGTGACTTTGCTTGTGATTTCCACATGTTTTCTGAGCCTTCAAATACACCATGTGGAGCTGCTTTTACCAGATTGTTTTTGTTTGTAATGGATTTAGTTGGCAATAATTTTCATTAAATGTACAATTACCTGTATGTATTTTACCATGCACATTACTCAAAAATGTTAGCTCCAAGGCTTCTGGCGTGTCTATCAATCAATCAATGAAAGAGTATGATTCACATGCTCATCAGTTTACATAAGCTGGCAGATTTTGTAAAATGAAAACATTTGCCTTGAAAAGGATCAAAATTGAAAAAGACATTTCAAAATATCCCAATTTTTAAATATTGACAACGATATAGAAAATCAGATGGTCCCTCGTTCAGTCACCAGTCATATTTGAAAAATAATGTTGACGTAAAAGTGCAGCTGTATGCTGTACATATCCGGAGTCTCCAAAACAGAAATAGTGCTATAAAATTATAAGCCTAAACCACAGTGCATCGTTTTTGCGATGTATTTTTATTTCCACTTGCATTACTGTGCTTCCTCTTTTTACTTCGAAATGAAATTAATTATGTCAAAAAAACCATAAGGACTGTCAGATTCCCATTCTCCGTGTCTAAGCAGCTGAACAGGACAGGTTTAAAATAAATTAAAAAAAAAAAAAAAAAAGAAAACCTCCAGTCACACTTTGAATGCTTCTAATGAAAGTGTCGTAAAACTGTCATATTCATGACATGAAACCTATCATGAATGAATAGCCACGTTTACATGCTGACTTTTATTCATACCGATTCAAATCATTCCGAATGGAAATTTCACATCAGCTGTTTACATGTCACTTCATCTATTCCGATCCAGCATTTACATGTGTCTGCCTTTATTCCGAAAGGACGTTTGACAACTGCCGTCTGACATGCGCAGATTAATCAAAACAAAGCGTCACGTTGCAAAACATGGAGATCGATCGTCAGATCAGCTGCTGTTTTAACTTTTCGAGTGGAAACAAAACTTCAGAATGATACGCCGTTCATTTGAAAAGTTGTGTGGGTGCGCTGTGCGTGTGCTTGGAAGCCATGTTGCAAGTGACGTTACTTACGTCACCAAGTCAGTACGGAGCATGTGCAGAAAGAACGCAACCAGACACCATTCCGCTTCCCTGTTTACATGATATAATTTTACTTCTAATCAGTTTGGGAAAAGGAATATTCCACCCCTGTGAATCGGAATGAAATTCCATTCGGTTTGCCTGTTCATTCCGAATGAGGTGTTTATATGGAACACATTTGTTCGGTTTGAACAAATATTCCTATTGTAATTGGAATATTTGGCTCCATGTAAACGTGGCAAATGACATGTCATCAAGTGTCCTAACACCGGGTTAGGCCATCTAAAACGATTTATTTTATTTATTTTATATTTTCAGCAAGACATTTGCCGGTTACCGGTTACAAGTAATACCGTAGTATGAAAACATCAGGGTTTCAAAACCACTAAAATTTTTTCCGTCATACCGTTTTTTAAATTTTTTTTTTTTTCGCAAAAATGCAGGGAGAAACCCTTGCTTGCAGCTGCAGGGATCACCCCTGCCACTCTGGTTGTTGCTCAGTGAGTCAGCTGTGCTACAGGAGGTGAAACCCCTGAACTTTTTCTCATATTGAAGAAAACAAAGTCGCTGGTATGGCAATACTTTGGATACGGAAAAGTTAGAGATGGCTGGCTGCGAGGCAATGCTTCCAATATGATTTTGCATTTACGTGAACACCACCCGTCGTAGCCCTGATCATTTTTAAGATTTTCCTTGGTAAATCACTGATTGTTAGGAACAAAAATGTCTCTTAAATATATCATATAGCAGATGAACACAGTAATATTTGAGAATTGAAGTTAATAGGATAAACAGAAAGTGCGTAATAATTATTTAAATAAATATTGGGCGGTGCGTGAATTTAGGCAGCCCTAGTCCTCACAGTGGAAACTGACAGCTGAATTTTCTGCGACTACAATGTTTAATAATCTTTTCTTAGGCTCCCATGTTTCCACTCTTCAGAGATGACGCAAAGAGGAGAACAATTTGCCATCTTTAATGCCCTTTCACTTGATCGGCTTTACCTGTGTATGTAGGTCAATGTCAGTCAGCTTAGCAAACAAATTTTGAGTCGAAAAATGTTTTACTAAAGATTTTCGAATCAATAAAAACAGAAGGGTGCCCAAATTTACGCACTGGCCTATTTTTCTTTGAATAATTATCACGCACTTTCTGTTTATCCTAGAAACTTAATTACTGTGTTCAACTGCTATATGATAAATTTAAGTGAAATTTGTTTCAAACAGTGATTTACTATGGAAAATCTTAAAAATTATCAGGGCCTCCCACACTTTTGCATACCACTGTACCTTCCTGTCTACATACATTACTTCCCAACAAACATACATACAGTGGGGAGAACAAGTATTTGATACACTGCCAATGGGAAAACCCATTGACAGTGTATCAAAAACTTGTTCTCCCCATTGTACATGAATTTATTCATGTCAGTTGTCATGTCTATGACGGTGTTATGACCCGTGTTGTTAATAACGGTGTTAGAATATAACAGCGTTACTAACAGCGTTATTTTCTTCAGTAGTGAGTAATATAATGAATTACTTTTCTCATCTTGGCAACGCCGTTACTGGGGCGGGAAAGGCGTGCGTTACTATAAGTTACTATGTTGGTTGACTGACACAAGAGAAGTCTGAGAAAGACGGACTCACGGAGATGAGCGAGCAGAGCAGGAGCGGGGAAGAGGCAAGGGAGTGTAACGCCGTTGCAAACGCGATGCTACTATGCTAGGTGGCTCCAATAATACCTGACTGTAGCCGATAGCCTACAAACTACGCCCACATGATGCTACGTTAGATATTACATATATACAGAACTAAATGCAAATGACAGACACTATATAAACCTATCAAGTCAACCCAAATTCATTTAATTAATTCTATTGGCATTGGCTGACTGGATACAGCAATCGTCTCTCAGATTGGATGTGAAGTCATAACAAAGACAGACAAAGTGACAGAGTATTGGAAGCCTTCCTTGCTGCCGGCAGCATGAGCGGCAGGAATTCCCCGGTTACCTTATCCACCCGCTCCAAGTCATGCTGTCAGTGCAGTTTTACAGTAATCGCCTAAACCTGTTCATCCTGGAAATATATCCCTTATTATTTTATTGCCTGTGCGATGATGTTTTGAGATGAATTGTGCAGTTGAAACTCTTGGAAGGCTAAATAGGTGTCAAACCCTGTGGGTCACTGGCAGTTTGTCAAGGGATTTGATCAATTGTAAGGGCATCGGGTGATCTGACAAGTCTGATATTGTAATATACTAGTAGTACCACCACTACATGAAAAGTCATGTGATAAGTCAGAGTTTGTCCACAATTTTCAATTTGGAAGTGTTAGCACAGAAATGACTATTGTCCAAAATAGAAGAGAAAATAAAGTTCAAATCTTTTTTTTTTTTTTTGGGGGGGGGGGGGGTTCTATAACTTTCGGCGTGTTTAAACCTGAGGCAGCGATGGGTGAGAACAGCACCTCGTAGTAGAGCTCTCCTTACCTCTCTGTTCTCTGATTGGTCAGAGGCAGATTAGCAGGCGTCCTATAGTTGTGAGTGATGAGAGGCACACAACAAGTTGACAACATTTGATCCTGACTGTCAGACGTTCAGCGCATACGACGAAGGCTCATTGGTGAAATCTACAGTATTTTTTTTCACTTTTTGTAAAATGATAATTGACTGTTGAATGTTAAAACTTGAATGTCAATTACTACCATTATTTTTAGGAACGATGTGGCGCAATTATAGAGTTACTTGGAGCCTTAGCTTTTGATTAAATGATTTTTTTGTTTTTCAAATGGTGAGTGGACATTTTTAGATAGAGAAATATATGGAGGTGTGCAGGAGAAAAAAGTGGCAACAAACTCTAGCGAAGGCTTTTCCTTGAGGCTTTGAGTCTGAACCACTACTCGCTGCAATGGGAACGGCCTCATTGCTGGAGTGTTTTCCTAGAGCTCGGCAGATGCGTTCGACGACTTGCTCTCTTCGCCTCATCCGACCGTTCCGGCGAATGCGCTGTTTTCCGGAGGCACCCCCTCCCCGTTGGCGGTGTATGTATACTGCGTGTGATTTCATGACGCTATCATCTTTCTGTCCCTCAGGCTCTTACCGTTGACACCTACAAAATCTTAATACAACACCTTACAAGAACCATGTGGAAAATTCCTTTTTTACAAATAGTCTCGTTTTTTGGCTACTCAGAGGGTTTGGATTATGGGACAAAATATTAGAAACAACTCTCGGTGTAAAGCAGTGCTGTTATAAATGATTGCAAAGTTAATCATTCATAAATGAATACCTTTTTTGACAGTGTCAAAACTGAAACTTATTGGCTCTTTAAAACATTTTTTTTGTTAGAGCAGGGAATATGTAAGTGTTCCTAATTTTGTGACTTCTCTGACTACCCCTAACTATGTGAGCAGTCCCTCGCATCAATGGCCACTCAAAATCTGAGCGCACTGCAAGGGACTCGGCCATGGGTTACGACAGCGCCTCTGTGATGAGCAGCGAGCTGGAGTCCAGCTCATTCGCCGACAGCGACGAAGACGAAGATGCCAGCAGGTGAGCGCTCACCTCAGAATGTTGTTCTGTCACATCCCTGCAACACTCTCTATACCTCCTGCTACTATAAGGCATATTTCAATAGGATAACTCTTCGCAGTATGAGATGGATGATGTGAGCACCTAGAATGGCTGCAGCGTCATCCCCTGATATTCTCCCACATGTGCACGTCTTTGAAATCTAGTGGTTTTATTCTGCTGTTTATATGCTGCATTTTTTTCCTAATTCCATGCTGTCAACCGAAGAATAACATCTGAACTAAAAACAATTTTTTTACTCCTCTTTTAGGCTGAGTAGCTCCACTGAACACAGCACCTCCTCCCAGCTGATGCGCAGGCACAAGCTTCGCAGGCGGAGGCACAAAGTGGCCAAGATAGACCGGGTGAGCTCCTCCAGGATGCATTAGTGCTGTAATTTTCTGTGACGCTGTGGGTGAGAGACAAAGGAGCGGCCTTAATGATATTGACTTGGTGCCACATTGAGTTTTTTGCTGCATGCATTATGTGTTCTCCCTCTGCCTTTTCAGTCTTCATCCTTCAGCAGCATCACCGATTCCACCATGAGCCTCAATATCATCACCGTCACACTTAATATGGGTAAGTTCTCTAAAACTCCCATTTAAACTGGAGGGCTGGGAGCAAATGATCATGCTTCAACTCCAAATAATCGAAACATGTCATTGTTACATGGACAAATGACATCCCTCCTGCATCTCAACTTCTTATGCATCTGCTCACTTGTCATTTCTGTCTCCACCACCAGAGAAGTACAACTTTCTGGGAATCAGTATTGTGGGTCAAAGCAACGACCGTGGTGACGGTGGAATCTACATCGGCTCCATCATGAAGGGTGGAGCTGTGGCTGCTGATGGCAGGATAGAACCCGGAGACATGCTCCTGCAGGTACACAAGCGCATCCTCATTGTCTGCTTTTGATCAGGTGAAGTGACAAAGATTTGACAAGCAGATAAAAATAGAGCAAAGCTCCAGCAGAGAGTTTTATTTCTGTAAATAACTACAGTGCCTTGTGCATTGCAATGGCATGCCAAATAATTTTTTTCCCGTTTTAACGTCCTATTCTTGCATCACTTGAATCTGTTTTGACCATCTTGAATGCCTGTTAGCTCCAGAGACACATTTTCTTTGTTGGCCACAAGAGGGCTGCTTTGAGTTGAAAATTAAAACACGGGAGAGATGGGAAAAATACATATGAACGTGCTTAAAAATGTACTGAATACCTGTATTCAGTATTTGAAATTATGACTTGAATCAATTTCTTGAAAAGGAATAACAGTAGGTTCATATTTAGGGTTTTGGAAATTTTTTATTTTATTTATTTTTTTGATGAACTGCATGATGCTGAAAGGTCTTTGTAGATTAAATTACATCTATACAGGTCTTTCTCATGACGTGTGTAGTCAATTATTGATAATTGTCAATCCACAAATTGTGTGTTGTTTGCGCAGGTGAACGATGTCAACTTTGAAAACATGAGCAATGATGATGCTGTGAGGATCCTGAGAGAGATCGTTTCCAAAACCGGGTAACAACCTTTGGCAAATTCCAGCTGCCTAAAAATTGTCTAGTCTGTGAATGAATAAAGATATTAGTAACCTATAGAATGACACATTTTTTCGTCTCTGAGCTTCTCTCCCTTGCTGTTCTTTTCAGTCCTATTAGTCTTACTGTTGCCAAATGCTGGGACCCATCTCCCCGAAGCTACTTCACCATCCCTCGTGGTATGATGAATATTTGAATTGTCTCAAAAGCAATGTCGATTTAGACATTCAAAAGTCAAGTATTATCCTTGTCATTATGAGCAGCTGAGCCAGTGAGGCCCATTGATCCTGCTGCCTGGATTTCACACACCACTGCCCTGACAGGACCATTCCCCCACTACGGTAATGTCATTCTGAACCACCACCATAACAGACACCACCATCAGAATTAGGGGTCTGACAATATATCAATATGGTGATATATCGTGATACTTTGTACCCTTATAGGTTATCGATATGAATTGATGTATCGTTTTTTATAAATGTGTCATTGTGTAATAAAAGATTCACTACCCAATTATTACTCTAGAAAAGTGTCTGTTAAGAAAGACATTCATTTGTTCACAAGAGGGTTGCAATAATCATAGACTTCATAATCTATGGATGGGACACGGGGCGTGGGGCCGATTCGTAGGTGGCCTTTCTCTGTCAAAGCTGACCGAGTGGAAACACAGACAAAAAGCTTTTTCTGTTGAAAATTCTTGTGAATATATGCTTAAATCCCTGAATTCTTTATAGGTATGGACGTAAAACGGTTTCAATCTTTGGTTAAAAGCAAACAAAAAAACATGCAGGTAGCATTTATTTTACGTAAATATTGCAAACTATGAGGCTAGTCAGTAAGGAAATTAGCGGCCGCCATATGTAAACAAAGAGCTTTTTCATTTGAAAATTCTTGTGAATAATGCTTAAATCCCTGAAATAAACATAAAACATAAAACTGACATAAAACAGTCTCGATTCTTGGTTAAAAGCAAAAAAAAAAAAACATGCAGGTAGCATTTATTTTACGTAAATATTGCAAAGTATAATGCCAGTGCTGTAGCGACTAATTTCTCCCATTGATTTTTTTCACAATGTTTCAAAATTTATGCATGGTACGAAAAATGTAATAATTACAATTATTTATATAAAATAAATAATATAAAATCACTCCTGAGACAATCCTTCGTGTTTGTATGCAGTACAGCTTTCGAACTTTTTTCAACCTAAATCCGGCGTTGGATCCCTGCATGTGTTGACTAACTGCGACCGACTGCGAATAACTGAAGCGGACTGTAGGACAGCCCCCTGCTTTAAGGCGTTGCGCAGCGGCTGACGGATGTGACCTATCAATACAATTATGAAGTCTATGGCAATAATATAGTGTTGCTGTATTTATTCAAAAGAAAAGTCGCACTGAAATATTCTCATTTAGAAATAGCTTGATTTTGGCTTTGATAGTTGTATCCTAGAATTTTTTTTTTTTTTTTTTTAATTTCCCGACTTGATGTAACGATATTTGTTGTATCGCCATACTGAGAGAGAATCGTTATCGTGAGCTTTGTTTTAGAAATTGTATCATATCATGAGCTACCCAGAAGTTGCCAACGCTAATTAGAATAATCTTTTTTGGTTAAGTGTTGAGCAACACATGTGTAATTTTTCTTCAGTATCTAGAGACACTAGTATTACAACTAACAAGCCACTATAACAAAAGTACATTTCGGATGCAACACATACTAAGTACAAAGAGACATTTAACTATGTAATTACAGTATAAAAGTAGTGTTTAAGGTGCCGTGCAATGACTGCGATGCATTTATACTTGTCTAACAGTATAAAGTAATTTGGAGTTCAGTATGGTGACAGTTCTTACGCAATACAAAGTGATGGTTACAAGGGACCTTATAATGTAGCACTGAATAGGTTTTTTTATTTTCAGATTTTGATGAATTACCTCTATCAACGAGTAAAACCGACATGGCAACCATTGTCAAGATTATGCAGTTACCAGACTCAGGCCTGGAGATTCGGGACCGGATGTGGTTGAAGATCACCATTGCCAATGCTGTCATTGGTAAGTAACAGAACTCATTGCAAAACTTGGTTGGGTGAATACACCAAGTGCGTTTGGAAAACGATGTTTAAATTAGGTTCTGAGATTGAATCCAAGTGTGGCTCTGCCTGCTGTGTCAGGTGCTGATGTGGTAGATTGGCTCTACTCCCGGGTGGAGGGCTTCAAAGATCGGCGGGATGCTAGGAAGTATGCCAGCAGCTTGCTGAAACATGGCTACCTGAGACACACTGTCAACAAGATCACCTTCTCTGAACAGTGTTACTACACTTTTGGGGACCTCTGCCAAAGTAGAGTATCATGAAATGTATCTTGTTTTGTGTCAATCCAGCGAGTCAACATAATGGTCATTTTCTTCTTTGTTTCAAAAGACATGGCGTCTCTTAATTTAAACGAGGCATCTAGCGGAGGTGGGTCTGAGCAGGACGCTTTGGCGCCGCTCCCTCCTGCTGCCAACCCATGGCCCATGGGGGGGCAACCATTCCCCTACCCCCCCTTCCCTTCAGCGCCCCCCTGCTTCCCACCGGGATACTCGGACCCGTGCCACAGTTTCCACAGCGGGAGCGCAGGCAGCCAGCACAGTGAGGGTGAGTACTGACAAGTCGGGGCTGGATGACACTTTTATTCTAGGAAGAAAATCCACATACCGAATGACATCATTATTAATCAAAATAGGCTCTTTGTCTTAAAGCATCTTTCAAAGTGCCGATACACACGTGTTCAAAAGGAGAATCATCTACCAGGCTTAATTTATAGCTGTTGTTCTAACTGTATTTAGTAAAACTAATTGAATATGTTTACAGCAAGTCACTGCTTTAAACAAAAGCAAAGGCAAATAAGTGAATGAAACTGAAAAGAGCTTGTCTCTTAGGCTATTTTCAGGCCGCACCTCAATTCTGAATTCTTTGCCAATATATGACACATATCAGATATTTTCATGCATTATGTGATATTTTTAAATCCGGCCTGGGCCGCTTTCATGTGTGGTGTGATGCCTCTTCACTATGAACACTCCTCCATAGACAACTGATCTATATGTCATTAACAAGTGAAGTACTTACCCCTGTTCGCTAAAACAAATAACAGATGAGAACGAACAATTGCAGACAAAATATGTGTTCCTTCTCGATACGGCAATTGACGGTTTAAAAATAAATTGCTCCGGTAGCATAAAATCTTCAAAACATGCCACAAAAGTGTGGCGCCGAGACCGTATTTACTTTCAAAAACACTGCCACACCTGATGACTCTCCACAGTGTGCATGTGTGTGACATTACAGGCGTGTAGTTGAATAAAAGGTTAAATAAATAGCTCTCTGAAAATTTTCCACTGAAAATACAATACAGCAGCACCGCTTGTAAATTTAAATGAAAACTTGGATGATAGCTCCCTGAATTTTGTCACAATAAATAAACTAAAATTTCGATATACCATAATTTCCCGAATATACCGCGCACTTTTTTTCCCCAAAATCAACTTGTAAAATCATGGTGCACATTATAAACAGGTACAGGGATGGAGACAGAAATATATATATATTATATATATGTAAAGACCGTTTTTTTTTTGTTTTTTTTGTTTTTTGACACGGCCATGTTGTGTTGAAGAAACGTATGCGGCGATCCGTTGCCGACCATTACGGTACGTGACGTCACCATTTTGTTTCGGGAACACTTGACTCTGATTGGTCGAATGATTCGTCTGTGTTAAATTCTGCTTTTTTCACTCTTCATAAAGCAAAGGATTTAGTTTCTTGAACTCTTTTGAGTCAACGTTTATTGCAGCTACGCAACTCTGACCATAACAAATGTAACACAACACAGACTTCTGTGTCCGTCAACTATATCTGTCCCTCGGCAACTCACACCCAAATAACAATAGTTCCTATTGTGACAGTCTCGTCTCCAGCGATGCGCTCTTTCCGATTTCCGACGTAAATCCTCACTTTTATTCTACCGTATCAATCCATGGATGAAATATTTATTCATCTTGATGAAACAAGCAAGTTATACAGCAGCCTTTAAAGCAGTGGTCTCAAACCGGTCCTCAAAGGGCCGCAGGGGGTACTGGATTTCATTCCAACCAAACGAGACAAATACCTTTTCACCAATCTGGTTTCTTACAAGTGTAATCAGTTGATTGCAATCAGGTGCTGCTTATGTTAGTAGAAACCTCATTGGTTGAACTGTTTGTGCTGGATCTGTTGGAACAAAAACCAGGACCCACTGCGGCCCTTTGTGGAGTCGGTTTGAGACCACCGCTTTAAAGGAAAAGTCACATCTGTTTTGTTTTCTCCTGGATTCTGGTAAGTTGAAGAACTTGTCAGATCATATTATTACCGTACACATTGTCAGTTTATGGTAATGTTTTGAACTACCAATGTGCTATGCTGTTGCTGTGTTTCACCAGTCAGTAAAATGACATTTCTGTATTTGTACACGAGCTCTGTTTTCTTGTATTCTTCTATTTATTGGTGCTAAAATTAGGGTGCGCGTTATACACGGGTACAATAATTTCCCCTAGATTTTACAAGTAAATTTGGGGTGCGCGTTATACACGGGTGCGTCTTAGGGTTAGGGTCAGGAAATTACGGTAGATTTGTTTTAACTTTAAACAAAAAGTGCAGGAGTTTTCAGAGTATTCAATTAAGCCAAAATAACCCACTTTTAAAAATTTTTCAAATCGGCCAGTCGGATTAAAATAAAGGCCGATTATAGCAATCAATTTCTCACAAGACCGCCCTTGTAAAAACTGAAATCCACAGCATGTTTAGATCTTGTTTTCTCAGTACTAATTGATCATGCCCAAAAATTTACATACATATCTACGAACTTGTAGCTGTTCATTTCCGTGGGGGTTAAAAGCAGGATTAAACTAATTAAATGACAAATATGACATTTAGGGTTGTTCCGATCATGTTCTTTTACTCCCGATCCGATCCCGATCGTTTTAGTTTGAGTATCTGCTGATCCGATATTTCCCGATCCGATTGCTTTTTTTTTTTGCTCCCGATTCAATTCCATTTATTCCCGATAATTTTTCCCGATCATATACGTTTTGGCAATGCATTAAGAAAAAAAATGAATAAAACTCAATTCAATTACTCAAAGTATCTTTTTTTTATTGTTCAACATGACATTATTCCACTGCTTTGGATCAAAACAAAGCTTATCAGCACTGTGCCATAAAGTATGTAAACAATAAACATAACCCCCTCCGCTTAAAATAAAGTTACACGACGTCACTTCCATGTTCCAAGTTTTTTTCGGTGCCACACTTTGTGAGTGCCACAATAAATGGCAGAGGAGGATGTTTGTTGTTATTATGAACCAATCTTTAAACCAAAACTAAAGACTCTGGATGAGTGTAAGACATTTTGTCTGTGACTTTAAATACAATTAGAAAATGATTTAATTAATAAATATATATATATATTTAAAAAAGGCATGTCCGATATTTTTTTGCCGATTCCAATACTTTGAAAATGACGTGATCGGACCCCCAATCGGCATCCCAATCGATCTGGACATCTCTAATGACATTCAATCTTTTGCAGAAACTATAGTGATTTGAAGTAATTCCTGCTTTTGTTCGTCATTATACCCAAGATGAATGGAAAGCTGAAGAACACAAACTAGAAGAAGTATACCAAACTAGTATACCAAAAATTTTAAGTACATACAATATCTGCGACATAGCGGGACCGAGATTCCCAAACCTATGATATATGGTGGATTACTTCATCTTCACTGACTGCTTGTCGCCATGTTGTGGCACATTAGGAAGTCACAGTAACACACACAAATATTTGTTTGTGTTACTGCCAACAAGCCAGTCAACACATGAAAAGAAGGGGGTTGACAGTATTCCTGAGCATTTTTTGTGTCATGCAGCTCTTCAGTACTGGGTGTGACAACTAAATCTGACACATTACTCTCCATCAATGTTGTAATCAATCAACATTGGGCCTGCTGCATGCTTTATGTTACCTGCACTGTGCAAATGTGGAAAACTGAGTGGTCTTTCTCTATATGGGCCATTGTGAACGGTGGTTTCAGTTGATATTTAAAACAAAAATGTACACTCCCACCTTTATCCTCATTTAAAAGCAGCTCTACCATTCAAAATACAGTGGTGCCTTGAGATGTTAGTTTAATACAGTCACGAATGACACTCAAAATGCTTTTCACAAATCATTGTTCACTATTGAAATGAATTCAAATGCAAATTGCGTTCTACCTACCCATAAATCAAATATGTTTGTGTTATGAATAAAAACTTACACACACACACACACTTTCAAATTGTACTTTAAAAAACATTAACATTTTTAAATAGAATGTTAAACGGGTGTGTCCAAACTTTTTTCTCCGATGGCCGCTTTCAGAAAAATAAAAGGATGCAAGAGCCAACATAAAATCCTTCCACTTTCATTTGTTAAACAGAGGATCAGAATCAGGTAAAAAAGATCTGGTTTAAAAAAAAAAAATTTTTTTTTTTTTTAAAGTTTTCACTTACTGGTTGCCATTGACAACATCAATAGACATCCAATCCAAGTTGACAGGGTGGCAGCGATCAAACGATCAGTGAAATATGATCACTCAATGTCAGCCTTCCCAATTGAAATATATTGGATGTCTATAACTGTCATTGGCTGTAAATGGGTTCCAAAATAATCCAGAGGTATAAGGGTATTGCAATATGTCTATCTATTGACAGACAGACACACAATGTTTACTCTACTGAAACAAACTTTGCAGAACAAAGAAAAAAATGTCTAGCGACAGCAAAAAGTTCAAGACAATGACAACCAAGATAGCTAAATTTATCTCATTGGATTATTTTTTTACATATACAAGTTTATTTATGTAAAACAAAATACAGATAGTCCCCAGGTTACGAGCAAGTTTCCGTTCCTACGATGGAGACGTAACCCGAAATTACACACAAGTCGGAATTAACCTTTAAGTACTCCTAATTACCCCCTATCGAAATAACTATCCAAAAACATGTATTATACGTCACATTAATAAAATAAAGTTAAAATAAAATGATAGATAGATAGATAGATAGATTACTTCCCCCCGGTAACACTGATTACACCTTAGTTCTTCTTACAGCTGACATTTCTTAATTTGTCACCGTCAAACTATGAACACAATATTAGAAAATACAATAATGACAAAGAGCTTACAATAATGCTTTGTAGTAAATCAATAGAGACATATTTGCTTACAAAAACATACCTCAATGGCTGCACAATAATACGGAGGGAAATACCATCCAAATCTTGGGCAATTCATCAAGGAAAACGGCAGCTATTAGTGGCATCGGTGAAAACGAACGCTGCTCATTAAGCTAGCAGGCTAATAACAAGCTAACAAGGGAGGGCATCGCAGAGCCCGCGTCGTTTACCGTTTCTCTGCCTTCTTGAAATGTTAACTGGCGTTCACACCCGCTTTCCAACGTGAAAGCAACGCTCGAAACCAACAGAATATAGTGCTGGCGTGACGTCAAACAAGTCCAAGTGCAACAAATAAAAGCAGATCGTATATATACTGTAGTAAAATGAAATACTGTATTACTGTAGAAGTCAACCATTAATTATAATTTAATTAGATTAATTATACCTAATAAATAACACAAGTAAATTACAAATAATATAGTGAATTTACAATCAATCCTGAGAGTTGGGAACAAGACACTTAGGTCACTTAAAAAAAATTATGACTGGTGACAAAACGGCGGATGAGACGCGTCCTAAAGTCGAAATCACGTAAGTCGGCTACATCATAACCCGGGGACTACCAGTACTGAAATTATACAGTTTCCTACATTGATTTCAACGTGTCAGGTTTTTGTCCCCTGAGCTAATGAAGAGGCTATGTTCAGTGACTAGAGCCATCTAGTGTAAAAGCTAAGAAGTATAACAAAAGGTAGGCTACATTTAAACAGCTTATGTGAGCCATATTCAATTATTTATTTTTTTTCATCCCCCCCCCCCCCCCCCCCCCCCCCCAAATCTGGGCAGTCCTTGTGTTTAATTCTTTGTGTTTAATTCTTTACAATTAATTAATTAATTAATAAATTAATAAAAAATTAATTAATTCTGTCCAAAGGACGCCCCAGATGTAAAGAATTAAACATTTTAACCACAATGCAGTACTTGAGTCTCACCCTTTTGCTTGCAAGTCAAAGCCAAAAAACATCAAGATGAATACTCGAGAGGAAGGTCAATTAATTGTATCTGAAGGCATCAGTGTATAGGAGGATCTAGTGTGTTGTCATTGCTACTTTTCTCACGTGGCATCATCGTTACGTATGGCAAGAGGCGGTCTTATTTACGTGGAATTGGATTGTTTTAGACGTTTGGAGGAGGATTTAGCGAGGCTGATGGTTTACCTCTGCTGTATGGTTGGTTGTATGGCCTGTTAGTGGCCTGACAATAAGTTTTTTTTCCCCGAATACCAACCGAAAATTTTGGCAAAAATCGATCGGGAGCCTGGCATTCTGGTATATTGGGATGCCAGTATGAATATATATCGTTTTTCTACACATTTAATGTTGCTCATGGCGCTTTATAATACTTGTTAATTCATAAATGTAATTATGGACTAACCACATTTGGCGCACACTGAACTGCATTTCAAAAAGTTGTGTGCCCGCCCCTTTTTCTGTAATTAATGCAAATACATTTACAGTATTGTCATTATTATTTTTTTAACTGGACCAACTTTCCTTGAAATAAAATAACCTTACCACTTCAGACTTTTGACTTTAATTTTTCAAGGGTGAAGGGTCCATAGCTTTCTATTTAATAGGAATAAATGGCTCGTGAGCAGATTTGTGCCCAAGACAGAGGTGAGTTGGACTACTAATTTCCCATCATTTCAGACCTCATACGGCTTTTAATTGCTGTACTCCGATTTTGTCGCCAATACATATTTTCAGCTTCTTTCTCAACCTCCTCCAGTCGTTATGCATCACAAATTTCGCCCACTAACCGTTCGTCGCGTTTTCACTGCCTATTATTGGGACTCCTTGTCGTGCAATAAACTTTGCATGAGCTGAAAATATGTTAAAAAAAAAAAAAATCCTAGAGATCCTCCTATTGCATGTATTGTAATTGGGGCCAGTGTTTGGATTTATTATGGCATATTAGGAAACAAGGAAAGCATTGTCATTACAGGTAGTCCCCGGTTTATGAACGAGTTCCGTTCCTGCGCTGTCGATGTAACCCTGATTTCTGCGTAAGTCGGAATTAACCCTTTAAATACCTCAAGACACCATCTAAATTTAAAAAAAAAACTATCCAAAAACAGTATTTATAGTTATTTATAGCTAATTGTACTGTCCTCGCCAAGAAGTTGGAGCTAAGTCCAACTAGACAGCAAGCTAAGCTCTGAAATGACTGTCAAACATCTGCGTGGTTTGCTGACTATTCAGCTGCTCATGACATCAACACTTGCAGAAAGAAACTAAATTAAAATGATATCAAATCAGTTCTAATCTTCAATAACAGCAATTCAGATTTGCGTTTACAATTAGCTGCTGATACCACCATAACAAACGATTAGCATGTATCACATTTCATGTATAAGCGTCTGCACGTCATCGAAAACAATCATATAAATTTGCCCCAAGTATTCAACCACCATTGTAAACGCACAGTAAAGAGTACAAAAGGGGTTATATACAGCCGTCGCCTCCGGATGCTTCAGAAGCAATAAATGTGCACGCAGGCTGTCACCTCTGTCACTCTGGCTTCTCTGTCTGTGTGTGTGTGTAGGTGTGTGTGTGTGTGTGTGTGTGTGTGTGGGGTGGGAGCGTCTACATACGCTCGCGTCCTGTTTTACGCTTCATGCACCAAAATAAAAGCATGCATCACAAAACAGAAGTCAAAATTAGATAAATAAATAAACGACGAGACTCAGTGATTGTAAAGTCGGGTCCTTCGTAACCCGAGGGCCACCTGTATATTCATTATTCATGTTGTCTATGAAGGCTTCACGTGTGACAAGCTCTAGATATAGCCATGAAACATCAGCCGTCTTGCTTTTTGTTTAGAATATCTTTTAATTTCTTTTCCACCCAAGCATTTGTCACGTATGTGAATTTTTTTTAACTCATTTACTACTAAACATCATGTCACAAGACATCCACATCTTTCAAGTGCTACAAAATATTTTTTTCTATGACTACATGAACACACAATTTACAAAAAGATGAGATTCCCATTTCATATACAAAAACGTTTGTTTCCAATTTTTTTCATTCTTTAGTTATGAGCAGTTGAATATCATAAACAACATTTTATATGTCCTTTGTAGAGAATGAGTTAAAAGGCTTATCTTCACAACATTCATTGTTTTTTATTAGATTTTTTTATTTTCACCACATGGCGCCGTTCCCCAATAATTGTGTCGGAGTGCATGTACACTACATTCGGTCATAGGGAAGGTGTATGTAATTGTGTTGTTCCCTCTGTTTCTGCTGGGCAAACGTTAGACTGAAGGAGGAGGTAGTCCCAGGACACTGGGGGAACCGGTAAGCCTGCAATAGCCCTCAAATCTCCACCACTTCATCCCTCTCCATCTTTTTCTCTCGTTCATTTGCTCTGGCACTCGTCACTCTGTCTGCCCGCCGTAGCATTAAGTCCCTGTAAAGTGAAAATAATTGCCTTCTTATGTCGACACTAAAAAGAAGTGTTGTGAAAAACCTTGCCAATAAGTGATTCAAAAGTCCGGTATGTAATAAAAAAGGGTTCAAAAATTGTGAAAAATGCCAAAGTTGAATGTGTGAAACCAAGCGTTGCTGTCAAAATGCAGTATAGCAAATTCTAGTGTTGCTCAAATTTTGTACACTTCTGTTGGACGTCACAGTAGTCACAGAAAAGTGTGCTGTCCCGACTGTGAAACATTGAAGAGGCTCTGTTATGGTCATAAGGTGCAGTAGTGTTTTATGATGTTTTGTGTTTTTAAACAAAGAGTCTACGATTTCACTTTACAGGGTTATTAAAGTTTGCCCTGCACTCATCTCGTGTTGTCTTTTGTATCGTATGTCACCCCGGCCACCCGTTCGACAGCTCCTCCCGCTCCTTTGGGCATGTTTTTTTTTTTTTTTTTTTTGCTGGGAGTTACAGCGTGAGGCCAGTGATACCGTTGTGTTGTACCATTTCTACCCAGTACTGTTGGGCTCATTGTTAAAGGGGAGTTGTACAATGTTTATGCAAGATTAAGGCCGCTGTGTGGTATGCCTCTGTTAAATGCGCTGGGATATGTTATCTATTCTAAATATTTATCGACATTGAATGGATCCTGTAGTAGAATTTACTTTTTTCAACATTTCGGGATTGTGATTTGGTGGCTAATAAATTATTTTAAATAGATAAGTGTGCTTTTAAATTGTACAACTACATTTTTTGAAAAGTACAACTTGCGTCATTTTGTGTTCTCAATGTTTTTAGTTAGAGATCCGATTGAGAGGTTTCATAACATTTTTATAGCGTCAAATTTGGGAATCAGATTTCATTGCCTTCACTTAAAATGGAATAAACCGCAAATGTTGTCATCGACGCTCATACAAGTTACTGTGGTCTTACAGTACAATGTAGCAAAAATAAAATGGAATTTGCGCTTTTGTGCAATATAAATATCTCAGTATGAATGCCTCACAAATTTTAAACCTTTAAAAGACATATATATTTGATTAAATCCCTAACTTCATTGATGTCCGTTTGCTAAATGTTTAGCCAGCTGGGATAAACTCCAGTTCATGGTTGGAATTATGTTAATTGTATTACAATGACGTATATTAGTAATGCAAGATGTATCGGGAATCACAGTTGTTCTGTGTGCCCAGGCTGTTCTTCTGATGAATTTAATCTGCTAAATATACACTTATCTTTTTAACAGGAAGCCGTAGCAGTGGATCCAACCCCAGTGCAGGCAAGGGGAGACGTTCCTCCCCGCAGGAGAAGACCCACAAGTCGACATGCAGCGAGTCGGAGGCAGGCATGCGCGGGGGTAAGCGCATCGATAGGTGCGCCAGTCAGATGAGTCATCGCAGCCACGCCCGATCGAGTCACAGCCAGTCACACAGGAGCCACCAGGCCCCCTTCAACTACAGCCAAGCGCCCTTCTCCCAGCACGGGCCAGGCTCGTGCGCCCGCAGCGAGCGAAGCCACGCGTCATCTTACGGGCCCCCCGGCCTTCCTCCACCTTACTGTCTGGCCCGCTTGGCTCCCAAGGCTTCGGTCAGCAGTGGCACACCACCAGGAGCGCCACCCGGGAGAGAATTGGCCGCTTTCCCCCCCGAGCTCACCGCCAGCCGCCAATCCTTCCAGCACGCTATGGGCAATCCCTGCGAGTTTTTTGTTGACATAATGTGACGGAAGAGTGCCTTTGGCCTACCACTGCTTCCGGCTTTCTCCTGACGGGCAATTCTGTGGCTGCAGATTGGATGTGAAGTGTACAGTTTGTGAAGTGATGTTCAATGTGGTGATTCTAATCTCTCAAGCAGCCATCTAAGGTGTTTATCTGCTCTGTCTCAGATATTCTCCTCCGCAAGAACATTAACTGGCTGGGCCTGGATATCAATCCCCAGACCGTCAACATCTCGCACTAACTGGACTCAAGTGAGTCATACTGGTACACGTTGGCTGCCAAATTTTGACTGGTTGTCCTATTCTGTAGCAGTACCACAGTTTTTTTTGTTTTTATCTAAACTGCGGTCAGAGGGTTTCTTCATCTTAATTTGAAGGAGGCGAGACAATGCATGACTTTCAAGTGCGTTTGGTTTCAAGTATGATCTTTATATGGGCCAATGTCCAAAAGGAACAATCCGTACACTGGAGTATGTTTGTGTTGTTATTTATGTGGTTGCGTTGCATTGGTGGTGCCAAACGTTTGTCCATTTTGACTGACTGACAATCATATATTGGCCGTCTGTCAATCAGCGGCCAGTCTCTACAGTCGTTGCCGTGCTTCGTCGAATGTATCGTTGTCAGCGTCAAGAAAGTTGACCGTTAATTTGGTTTTCAGTGAGATTGCAGACAGTGGACAAGGAGGAGCATTCTAATCATTTTTTTCCTCCTGGCAAAGTAATTTGGAAACTGATGTTTCCAATCAGAAGGCTGTCAAGCAGAGATCAAATGCAAACACTTTGGAGGGAAAATGGAAACGAATCTTTTCAGTGACAGCACTTTTAAAATGGCAATTAGTCTTTAGATTTAAACTGATCAAATGGGCTCTTTATTTATTTATTTTTGGCAGCACTTCCCGTCTTATTGACTCACAGCCTGCATTAGGAATCAACATGTGCCATATTTATGGTTGACTGCATTAGCGTAGCTATGATATTTTTGTCACATCCAACCCTACTTTATGAAAAAATCACTAGACGAAGCCAAAACCCCTTATGTTCGATCAGTTGACAACGAGATGACTTCCCAATTATCCAGACCTCTTTCCCCCAGAATAGAAAAGTTTAATGAGCACTTTTTCTAGTAGTCTCTCCTCACGTTGGTATGAAACACTGTTTGCAATCAGTTTTCTCTTGAATTGTCTTTCTTTACAAAAGAAAAGTTAATTGTACATAGAAATTTATTATATATGATTAAAAATCTCTATGTTGAAAGGTCTGACTGAATCTATCACTCCACATCAAGCGCAAACGGTGCTCGCTCAGGAAAGTAGCGGAGATGCAACAATACATCAAGGGGTTCAATGTTGAAATGGCAGCAACTTGAGATGAGGCTTACGTTTATTTGAAGATTGAGGTGCCTGCGTGGGACTTCAGAGGCCAACTTGTGTGTACTTTCCAAGTGGGCAGATTTCATCAGGTCGTTTCATACCATTTGAGCCCCCCTTTTCTGATAAATGAAAAGAATAAGCTTACATGTGTCGCATTACCCACACAGGAAGGAAGTGAGCTCAGCAGACCCCTGAGGATCTCACTGCTTGCTGTCGCTTTAAGCTTCGCACTTGTAAGCCACATGCAAATACAAACTCGGCGATGCTATCTCTGCTTTTGTAGATAACCTCACAGAATGTTGCCGTTCCTGTGTGGGAGGTGTTACATGAACGTGGGCCAATTGAGATAAGGCTGCCCTCAACATCACCCAAATTTCCAGTCAATCGTCAGACTGCAGTTGCGTCAAACAGAAAGTCGGCTTCTTTGATTGGTTCGAACACTGCAAGACACTTATTATTAGCCCAACGCGCACGCAGCCAAATGTGTGTGACATTATGTGCGGAAATTATACTTTTCAGACACCTGTTGGTATGCTATTTGGCACAAGTGAGTCATGTCATTTCATATTCAGATTCACCTTCTGAACCGCGTACGACCTCAAAATAAACAAATTGAGAAAGCCATCGTAGTGACCAACGTGAAAATACTAGTCCTTCTCAAAAAATTTGCATATTGTGATAAAGTTCATTATTTTCTGTAATGAACTGATAAACATTAGACTTTCATATATTTTAAATTCATTACACACAACTGAAGTAGTTCAAGCCTTTTATTGTTTTAATATTGATGATTTTGGCAAAAAAAAAAGTCAAGAAAAATAAAAAATCTAAAAAAAATTGGCATATCACGAAAAAGGTACTCTAAAGACGCTACTAACCTAAACATCTGAATCAACGAATTAACTCAAAACCCCTGCGAAAGATTCCTGAGGTTTTTAAAAACTCCCAGCCTGGTTCATTACTCAAAACCGGATTTAGGGGCAAGACTGCCGACCTGGCTGCTGTCCTCAAGCAAGAGGCTAAGACACAGAAAGAAATTTCTGAGCGAATAGGCTCTTCCCAGAGTGCTGTATCAAGGCACCTCAGTGGAAAGTCTGAAGGAAGGAAAAAGTGTAGCAGGAAACTCTGCACAACCAGAAGAGGTGACCGCACCCTGAGAAAGATTGTGGAGAAGGGCCGATTCCAGACCTTGGGGGACCTGCAGAAACAGTGGATTGAGTCTGGAGTGGAAAAATCCAGAGCCACCGTGCACAGGCGTATGATGGAAATGGGCTACAGGTGACGCATTCCCCAGGTCAAGGCACTTTTGAACCTGAAACAGCAGCAGAAGCGCCTGACCTGGGCTACAGAGAAGCAGCACTGGACTATTGCTTAGTGGTCCAAAGTACTTTTTTCAGATGAAAGCAAATTTTGCGTGCCATTCGGAAATCAAGGTGCCAGAGTTTGGAGGAAGACTGGGGAGAAGGAAATGCCAAAATGCCTGAAGTCCAGTGTCAAGTACCCACAGTCAGTGATGGTCTGGGGTGCCTTGTCAGCTGCTGGTGTTGGTCTACTGTGTTTTATCAAGAGCAGGGTCAATGCAGCTGGCTATCAGGAGATTTTGGAGCACTTCATGCTTCCATCTGTTGAAAAGCTTCATGAAGATGAAGATTTCATTTTTCAGCACGACCTGGCACCTGCTCACAGTGCCAAAACCACTGGTAAATGGTTTACTGACCATGGCATTACTGTGCTCAATTGGCCTGCCAACTCTCCTGACCTGAACCCCATAGAGAATCTGTGAGATTTTGTGAAGAGGAAGTTGAGAGGCACCATACCCAACACTGTGGATGAGCTTAAGGCCGCCTACGAAGCATCCTGGGCCTCCATAACACCTCAGCTGTGCCACAGGCTGATTGCCTCCATGCCATGCCATGAAATATGCTATTTTTTGGAGATAGGGATTTTTGGGTTTTCTTGACTTTTTGCCAAAATCATCAACAGTATTGTTAATAACGGCGTTACTAACAGCGTTATTTTTTTTTCAGTAGTGAGTAATCTAATTAATTTTCTCATCTTGGCAACGCCGTTACCGTTGATGAGGATGGCATGCGTTACTATGCGTTGCTATATTGGTTGAATGACGCAATAAAAGTCTGAGAGAGGCGGACTCGCCGAGATGACAGAGCAGAGCAGGAGTGGGGAGGAGGCAAAAAAGTTGTGAGGCCGAGCAAACGCGATGCTAGGTGGCTCCAATAATACCTGACTATAGCCGATAGCCTACAAACTACGCCCACATGATATGGTAGATATGGTAGATATCACATATATATTAGGGGTGCAATGGTTCGGTTAGCCCATGGTTCGGTTTGAACCTCGGTTTTGGGATCACGGTTCGGTTTCGGTTTTGCATTTAAAAAAAAAAAAAAAGTCTGCCTTTCCAAAAGACTGCCTTTTATTTTGCTTTTAAGAAAATGAAATAAACACTTAAAATGTAAATATTTTCAACTGTTAAAATGCGTTTTAGCTCTTTGGCTAGTGTAGTGACTGACTACTGAAATACACACACAGTAGTATAAGCGTGAAATATGTTTTTTTATTTTATTTTATTTTTTTACAGATTTTATTTCATTCATATAAGACAGGGGTTTCAAAATTTAGGGCCCAGGGACCAATTGCAGCCCCCATTTGACCTCCAAATGCTGTATTGGTGATGCCCACACATATTTTGCTGTGGGCAGTAAAATAAAAGTACCGTATTTTCCACACTATAAGATGCACCGAAAAGTCTTCAATTTTCTCAAAAGCCAATAGTGCCCCTTATAATCCAATGCGCCTTACATATGTATCAATATTTTTATTCCTTTTAACGCAGCTTCAACTAGTGGATGCATAATGCAACCCCAAAAACTACTTCTACTGTGTCTTATAATAGGGGTTTGTCCTATAAATGAAAACAGTTTTAAACTAGGCCATTCATTGAAGGTGCGCCTTGTACTCCGATGCGCCTTATAGTGCGGAAAATACGGTATATCAATAATTTTAAATATAATGCATGATTTGATTGAATGAAACATTTTGGGATGGCTGCCAATGGCACTCTCCTCACTTTCCCCAGGAGGCGGGACACGGCAGGGTTGTTTGACAGTGCTCTTTTGGCTGCCAGATTAACAGTGTGGCCGAAGCAGTCAATCTGTGGCCCTGGTCCCTCAGCTTCATTCACCGCGTTGACAATGTTGGATGCGTTATCTGTGGTGACTGGTATGCTTATATTCGGCCGCTTCAATTTCCACTCATCCACTGCGCTGCACAATTCCTCAGCTAATTTGGCGCTGGTATGGCTTTCATGCAGGACTGCACTTTTCATGTGCCAATGCGGGACGTCCAACTATCAGTGGTCAAGGCGAAACTATGTGCTTTAGTGAAATAGTCTTCGATGGCTTTGCGTGCCATTTCATAAATGTCGGGGATTACATTAGTAACAAGGTGGAAACCAAGGGGCCTGCCTTGCCCGACACGGTTACACATTATTGGAGAATATGTCCGCGAGGGAACAATGTAACGCAGGTTAAGCGTTGCAATTAAATTAACGAAGCCCGCATTTTCAACCACGGAATATGGCTGCATGTCTTTTGCAATGCACATCCCCACTGCGCGGGTTATTTTCTTGTCTTCTCTCCCTCTGCATTGTAGTTCACGGGGAAACCGGAATGTTGCCACACAGCAGATTTGAAAGAAGCCGGGGCTTCCTCAAAATTCGGTCTCTCCACTTCTCCGCTCGCCATAGCTTTTTGTGTTTTCTTTCTTGTTTCATTTTCACGTGGCTCGTAAACGAGAGAGGGCATTACTCGGCTCCTATTACAGAGGTGCTTGACAGCGATTGGACATTTCACGGGGTGGGGATGTCTCCACAGCTGTGCTTCACGTCACACACAGGCACACAGAGCTCGACCAATTTATTCCACAGGCGCTCGGAATAAATTAATTGCAAAACCGAAAAGGCGCAGTTCACAAAGGCGTGTTGAACCGTACAGGGCGAACCGTATGGTTCGGCTTTGAACCGCGAACCGTTGCGCTGCTAATATACTGGACTGTCTCAGAAAATTAGAATACACAATATTCTAATTTTTTGAGACAGTCCTGTGTATATATACAGGACTGTCTCAGGAAATTATTCTAATTTCCTGAGACAGTCAGGAAATTAGAATATTGTGTATTCTAATTTCCTGAGACAGTCCTGTATATATACACAGGACTGTCTCAAAAAATTAGAATATTGTGTATTCTAATTTCCTGAGACAGTCCAGTATATAGAACTAGATGCGAAATGACAGACACGGGGGCGTGATCAACATGTACAGTATAGGAACTAGATGCGTTAGTAAACAGCCGCCATTTTAAAGCAGTAGACTTCTTAGGAAGGCTCTGTTGTAGAGAACCTTCCTAGCAAACCTAAGTAACTTTTTATCTAAAATACTCCTAAATCAGCAAAATCTTGACTTGAATCTATCTTTAAATGATGAAACAGTTTTAAAACGTCCACATGTCAAAAGTAGACAGAAAGGAACTAATGCAATAATGGGAGCAATCTTAACAACTTTTAACGGTTGATTCAGGGTAAAGGGTAAATTAGGGGCTATGGCCAATTGTCCCAAAAACCTTTTACACGTCACATAGTGTGACCTAAGTGTTTTTATTTGTTTGTTTGTTTTTGAGGGAAAAAAAACAAAACATGAAAATTATCACCAGTTACTTTGCCAAGTAACTAATTACTCTTACATTCAGGTAACTGAGTTACTAATGCAATTACTTTTTGGGAGAAGTAATTTGTAACTATAATTAATTACTTTTTCAAAGTAAGATTAACAACACTGATCATCAATATTAAACAATGAAAGGTTTGAACTACTTCAGTTGTGTGTAATGAATCTAAAATATATGAAAGTCTAATGTTTATCAGTACATTGCAGAAAATAATGACCTTCATCACAATATGCTAATTTTTTGAGAAGGACCAGTACAGTTGCGTACCAAACCTAATGTGACCTAACCTCTGCTTAATGAATTTGTCTATTTTAAAGCACAATCACTCTTGAATCCTCAGGAATACTTGCTGAAAGGAATACCAATACTGTTCGATATACTCATATGCTCCCTAAAATGACTTGTAAAATAGAATCTACTAAACTACTTTCAAAAAGTACTCCTAGATATTAATAGATACTTCCTAAAATGCACTTAATTTAACTGAAATACTTCCTAAAATGAAATATTGTACTCTTAGATGTTCATTATATCTAGGACTGATACGTCTTAAAAGTAAGACAACTACTTATGAAGCCACAGTAGTATTCCCTTAAAAGTATTTAAATACTCTTGGAATTACTGAAACGCATAAATAAAATGATTAGAATGTTCCCACTTCAAAATGTATGCCACGTAAAATTGAAAATTGTATCTCAATAAATGGGAAAAAACTAAAATAAATGGCAAATGTACTTTAAAGTTAGTGCTTATTGTAACAAATGTACTGCATTGGATTGGAAAGAACATTTAATATTATGCACAGTTCATAATTGAATGATTTCTTGGCCTGGTACTCGTATTATATTTTGGGAATCGCTGATTAACTTCAGTAGTTGTGTGATGAGGAACCTGTGAGTCACAGTTTCACCAACTTGATCCCACTTTTCCCTTAAATTACTATGATACTTTTGCACACACCCAGTAAACTAAATCGTAATGAATTGAATTTCATCCAGTGTTGTGACTGGGAAGTGGATATTTAGCTATCTGGTTACTTATTTGAACTTGCTGGCAGGGTAATCTGGGCAGGTTTGAACAGGAATTTACCAAGTGGAATTTTAAGGCTGACAAAGACTGAATGACTTCAATTCCAACATAGAGCGGGAAGCAGTTGAGTCATTGGGATTTTAATTCATAATAAAGTGACACACGCCACAAAAACTCCACCAAGCACAATGAATTGGAACAATGGAACAAAAACTAGATATAAAACTTCCTTCCTTCATTTAATAAAAAGCCGACATTTGACCTTTAATTCTCTTAATACTTTCACCTAGTTCTCCAAAATTTGATCTCATCTTCATTCTGAATTTCAGTCATTATATATGTTTGTTTGGTTTTTAAAAGTCATCAGTTTTATTGAAATGAATTTAATTCCAAGGGTAAAGCATACAACCTTGGAATTTAATTCTTTTTTTTTTTTTTTTCATTACAACATGAAAAAAAACGGAGGCTTTTTTTTAGAGCACTAGTTCTTCTGTATTTAAGAGACTCCAGGGTTATGAACAGGAGTTCCTTGAGATAGAGAAATTGTACTGTATTCATTCTGAAGTTTTCCAATGGGTATAGGTGGTGGTGGTGGGGGGGGGGGGGGGTTCAAATGCTGCTTCCCTTTGAATTTCAAGCTTGGAAACTATTTTCTGACACACAACTGTCTGCAGATGGCAGCCTTTTACCATATTCAATATGAAAGGTAATCCCTGTTTTTGACTTGTCGCTGATAGATTTCTGGGAGAAACTTGCATTTTGTAGAATTTACTTAGGTTTTACTACTCATTACTAAAGAAAAAAAGTTTTCTCTGGTGGAAGATGAAAGAACCCCCCTCACCTTAGTCAATTTAGTAATTACAAAAACATTTTCATTAATTTCAATGGTGAATATGAATTAAAATACAAATAAAGTTACAATCATAGTACTTCTGTACATTAAAAAGAAAGTTGAATCTCGAGGGATCCTGATCAGTGTGGTTAAATTAAAAATACTTAACGAAACAATTGGTAACTTTTCAGTTTTGGTCGATTTTAGCGACGCCAGTGGACAAAAGCGGTAGTGTTTTGTCTTAAGGAAGACTGCGTTTCCCATGAGGACCAACGCACACCTGCACAGTCTCGTAAAATCATCAATCAATCAAAAATCAATCTCCCGGTCGCCTGCAGATGGATTAAACAACATTTCTGTTTCCAGCGGTTGTGTGTAGGATGAATAGTAATGGGGATAATAAATCCAGATTTGGCTAAACAATAGCAAATGACGATTAGCAACCATGTGGCTTAGTGTGGCTAACCCCCCACCCCACCTGAACTTGTCATCGCTGACGAGTTCGGGGCGGGGGTGGGGGGGTGGGGGGGGGGTGTCACGCCAGCGAGTAAAAGCCAGGCCAATGTTTATTCTGTATATCCTGGTGGCTTCCCTTTTTCCTCCCTCCTTAGACAAAACTTGTCTCTTTTGTTGCTCTGACATCTTTGCAGCATTCACACGAAAGCGTTCACATCGACTTCCATCTTTATAATGAATGGGGAAAGGGGGAGGTGACGTATCCCATAAGGCAGTCGGCACGTTTGTAGTTTTTTTTCCTTGTGTGGCAGGGTTCCCGCCACCCTCCTCAAAGTTAATTAGTCGCAGTGAAAGCGATACAGACCCCCTCAAGATATAAAAGAGGTGTCATTCAAATATATTAAAAAATTGTCAACATATTATCACAAATGGTATGAAAATATTTTGTAAAGGTTGAAAAGTTACCTAGTGTTGCTTTAAATTTAAAAATATGAATTTACATGGCATTTATCGTATGGTTTATCATTTAACATGGCAGAAATTGTAACTATTAGTGCATGGTGTTAAGGTCATTAGAAAAAGTTCTCCCCTTTGGGGTCTCACCACTGAAAAACGTGAATTACTGCAATTCACAAGATACTACAGTACTGCAAAATATGTGAAGGTTCTACAGCTAAATAATTGGGCTAGACCGTTTCATCAGTTTGAAGTCCCGCCTCTATTGAACGGGGAAAAAACAGAAGAGCATGAATAACATGTTATGCTGCAGCTGACTCACTGCTACTCACACAAATGAGACTGAGGGGTCCACACGCGATATTTCCCACCACACGCTCGACTGCCCATCTTTTGGTAGTGTGATCTTCAGTGCTACCAATGACCATGTTGGTGAGCACCATCCTCGTTCTACTGCTGGCCAAGGGCGCTCTAAGCAGCATGCTGCAGAGGGACAGAGGCTGCAAGAGATGGAAACCAAGTGAGCAAAAACAAAACGTTTGCTGTGAAGAATGCCATCCAGGTGAGTTAGAATATATGATAGAAGTGTATCAGGCAGGATCCTTCAAGCTAAACACTCATTACTTCTTTCAAGGAATGTCTTTTTTTTTTTATTTATTATTATTATTTTTTAATTATTTCTAATTTTCAAGATTTCATTTTGGATTTAACTTTATTATTTGTGTAGCCTTTATTTGTTACATCTTGGTCCCACTGAGAAAAGGAAGACATACCCATACCAGCAAGAAGCAAAATGACAGAATAAAAGCAAAATACAATTAATAAATCAGGAATCATTAAGGTTTTTATGTATTTATTTTTTTATTTTGGCAGATTAGCTGAAACATCAACATTTATAGCCTGCTTCCATGTAGGCTATTTCAAAATTTATAAAGCACAACGTGTTTGATTAACCTATCAACTCATTTAGAAACCATTAGGGTTTTCATTTATTTTATTTTATTTTTAAATTTTGGCAGATTAGCTGAAACATCAACATTTATAGCCTGCTTCCATGTAGGCTATTTCAAAATTTATAAAGCACAATGTGTTTGATTAACCTATCAACTCATTTAGGAACCATTAGGGGTTTTATTTATTTATTTTATTTTTGGCCGATTACCTGAAAAAAAAAAAAAAAATTAGTGAGGAAAAAGTTCCAAAAACATCTATTCTAGTAAAAGTACAATATAAGTACTACAGTATAATGAAATTTTGATCAGGTAAAGGTACTGATGTAAAAAATCTGCTCAAGTGAAAGTAGTGTTATACTCAGGGGTGCACATAACTGGTCCGCATGCGCGCATGCGTACTGGACGTATACAAACGCGCTGGCCCTCAACGGTTTCCATACGCTTTTGCGTACCGATGGCTGACCACTGTATTTGCGGCGGACACGAGATAATCACTTCTCAAAGTGTCGGAGGCAGGCCCCACTGAGTAATTATTTCCGTGTTCCCCCACCCCGTCAAAGGACAGACAGACGACAGAGACGTCACCGGAGCTACCGAAAAAAGGACTTTTGCTGAAAAGTGGCTGCAGGAGGTACCATAGCTAGAAGCAAATGATGCTCGCACGGATATGTGGTACAACATTTGCCGTGAGAATCGCTGATAACGGCAGCGCATTTTATGTTGGGTCCAAGAATTTCAGCCATCCAAACTTTGAAATGCACGAAAAAAACAGCGCATGTGGCAATTAAGCAAACTATCGATGTCAGGCAGCACCCCACTCGCCCTATGGACAAGTGGCGGAATAAAGTTAATGAAGAGCAGCGCCATGCACTGACAAACGTGTTTTTGCTCGCATTTCACAAAGCTAAACATGCACGTTCAATGAGCTCTTATGAGGAGGAGGACATCCCACTTTTACAAAGGCTTGGAGTTAATGTGGGAGCCGCATAATGCCCTTTATTTTGAATTAGTACTGCTTTTATGTTTATTTCTTTACATTTCACTTCAAAGTAATGGCAATTTTGTTGTGCCAGTTGATGTTAATCAGGCATTAATTGTTAATATAATTAATAAAAGGTATTTGGCTCTAACTAAAGCTTGTCATAATTTTATCGCATCAGGCGGGTCGGCTCTCAAGCTCAATGAGGACCAAGTCACATCTCCAGGTCCTCCTCTGAGAACCTGGGCAAAAAAAATATGTGCACCCCCGGTTATACTGTACTGGTAAAATTTTACTGATGTAAAAGTACTTTTGTAATAATCTATTTAATATAAAAGGAAAAATCAGTTAATTTATATTTACTCAAAGTAAAAGTTACTTTATTTCGGTGGGGGAAACAACACTTTTTTTTGTCGAAAATCATTTTATTCACTGTTCAAAACGGGGAAGACAAAAAAATTAACAGATGTGATAGTATTTACTTAGGAGCACAATGGTAGCGGTAGCCTACCCATTTTTGGGGGGCCAAAAAAATGAGTGCTGTTCCTATTGTGAATGTGATGTAAATTGTTAGCCATGCTAATTAGCAATGTTGTATGTATGTATGTATCTATGTAGCAGCAGCCTGTAGCATTTGTTCCCCCAATGCTAGACACACTAACTCATAGGGCTCCGGAGTGGCAAAGCTAACGCGAATCAATGGCGGTTGAAATATACCGTACTCTATCAACTAATTAAACCCGCACTAATTCGAAGATTAAGCCTTATGTCAAAAATGTAATTACCGTACATGCGATGACATTTTTTCTGTTGTCATTCATATGTTGAGGCAGCAAAGGGAGAAAAATTGGTAAAAGGTAACTAATAAATTACTTTTAAAGTAACTTAGTTACTCCGATGATAGAGTAATCAGTAAAGTAACTAGTAGGGCTGTCAAACGATTAAAATTTTTAATCGAGTTAATCACAGCATGAAAATTAATAAATCGTAATTAATCGCAATTCAAACCATCCATAAAATATGCCATATTTTTCTGTAAATTATTGTTGGAATGGAATGATAAGACAAGACGGATATATACATTCAACATACTGTACATAAGTATTGTATTTTTTTATTATTACAATAAATCAACAAGATGGCATTAACATTAACATTCTGTTAAAGCGATCCATGGATAGAAAGACTTGTAGTTCTTAAAAGATAAATGTCAGTACAAGTTATGGACATTTTATATTAAAACCCCTCTTAATGTTTTTGTTTTAATAAAATTTGTAAAATTTTCAATCAAAAAATAAATTAGTAGCTCGCCATTGTTGATGTCAATAATTACACAATGCTCATGGTGCTTAAAAAAAATCAGTCGCACCAAAGCACCAGCAGAGGGAGACAAAAAAAACACAAGTAACAAGTGGACATGACACTGTTCTGTCATTTGAATCTGTTTGAGCGGGGCAAGTGTGTTAATTGCGTCAAATATTTTAATGTGATTAATTAAAAAAATTAATTACCACCCGTTAACGCGATAATTTTGACAGCCCTAGTAACTTTAGATTACTTTTTTGAGGCGTAATCAGTAAATTACTTTTTCAGTGACAACACTGCTCATTGCTGATTGCAATCACTATTTGAAGACATATTAATGTTGTAATGTACCTTGACTTTTACATTTACGATGTCTTTGACGATCATAGATATAAAGAACAAGCGAGATGTCTGGTGAGCGCTGTTAACCAATGGGGACTTTGAGTACTTTTGAGCGAGTACTTTGAAATAGCTATCCCTCAATTTTCAACATATTTTCAAACTGCTTGGTTCGTCATAAACATCAGAGATGGAGTAATACACTTCGTACTTGCAAGCATACCCAAAATCTCTCTCTCTCTCTCTCTCTCTCTCTCTCTCTCTCTCTCTCTCTCTCGTCACTTTTACACAGCATAACGAAACTATGACTCAGCTGTATGACTAAACATCTAAAATATACCACAAATGGCAAAAAGTCAAGCCTATTTCTCAACGAAGTGATGTCATAAAATGTTTGTGAATTTATGTTTTTGCTGAATTGTTGTTGCGCTCTCAAAAAAACAATAACTACAAATTTGTCTTCAACATGAAGTGGTGCCCAAAAGCAGTTCTTTGCTGGTAAACAAACGGAACTGCTTTTTGGTAACGTATTCGTAGTTGGTTTTCATTGAACTTCATTCATCTTTTCAATGCAACATCAAATGAAAACCAAGTGGTTCTGAGCTGTTCAATGGAACTTGAAGAATATTTTTTGTGTCAAATCTTGGATATGTTCAACATCAGATCCTTACTTAATCAGTCCAATCAAAACATTCAATGGGTATGTGTTTAATTGTGACTATGGTTGTATCTCAAAACATTTGCCGCTGAAACCAATTGAAATGCTATGAATCCACGCCAGCCTTCTTGAAAAACATGCATGAAATGAGTTTTTGGTTTGGCTTTTCTGTTGTCGTGTTTGCAGGCAACCATGTGGTTTTTCATTGTGGCCCCAACCCAGAACAGCTTTGCACTCCGTGCAGGGAAGGAACCTATACAAAGAACGCCAAGGACATCAAGTGTGAAAGGTGCACTCAGTGTACAGGTCGGTCCTTTTTCCACAGCCATGAGCTCATGGGCTTTTGGGGCTTTCAACCATGTCTTTGGCCTTGCAGGTGCGCAGATTGAGCTGGAGAAATGTACAACCACGAGAGACACACAGTGTGGGTGCAAAGATGGGCTGAAGTGCGGCGACGCACAGTGTTCCTTTTGTATCAAAAAGTGCAACAAAGGCGAGGAACCCGATGAAGACCGTAAGATTAGATCTGCCATCCTGTAAAACATTTACATTTTGAACATAATGATCCAGAAAGGCAACAATTTCCCACTTCCCAGGTGATTGCAGAACATGTCCAAATGGAACTTTCAATGACCAAATTCATCAGAAGTGTAAACCCTGGCGTACCAAGTGAGATACACATTCATATCATTTGTTCCTTACAGACGTACTGTATACAGTAAGCTGTCACACCAGAAAAAAAAAAATCAGTATCTTGTTATAATATGTTTAGGTACCTGTTTTAATGTGTAACGTTAAAACATTGAACTTATCATGTAAAGTGTGAAATTAATCATGCAGAATTTATCACATTTTAACCTGGACTGTATAAATTCTTTAACACATGCTTAA
Source organism: Corythoichthys intestinalis (assembly GCF_030265065.1). Taxonomy (NCBI): domain Eukaryota; kingdom Metazoa; phylum Chordata; class Actinopteri; order Syngnathiformes; family Syngnathidae; genus Corythoichthys; species Corythoichthys intestinalis. The sequence continues at coordinate 32,576,977 of NC_080396.1, forward strand.
TGATTTAATGTGATTTGTTAAAATGTTTTTAATATAATAACGTTCATATATTATCATAATATACAGTATATCAAATTACAGTGTGATTGGGTGTGTCATCACGTAGTAAATTTAATTTTTTAACCCAGCGGTCTGCAAGTTCGATCCTCAAGAGCTGCTATCCAGCTTGTTTTCCATGTCTCCCTCCTTGAACACACCTGAATCAAATAATCAGGGCTGTTATGAGGTTCCTGCAGAGCTTCCCGATGAGCCAATCATTTAATTGATTGTGACATGGAAAACAAGCTGGATAGCGGCTCTCGAGGACCGGACTTGCAGACCCCTGTTTTAACCAGACAGTTACTGTACTATGAAAGTTTTGACTGATTGTGTTAAAACACGGAATTCATCGCGAACAAGGAAAATTTACATCCTTTTTAACTTGATATTTCACGTGATAAGAGCAAACGTTAAATATGAAACATGTTAAAGCGTAAAATAGATCACATTAAAATGTCCAAATTATGATACAACATGATTCTGAACTAGTTGTTTTTCTTGTGTGATAGCAATACAATTCCGTAAATGCAGTACTTACTCAATGTTCAATATGGATGTATTGTATTTTTCAAGGTGTCCCAATCCATATCAAACAATTGTGATCAAAGGCGATGCCTTCACTGATAATCTGTGTGTTAACATTTCAAGCAGTGGCCTCAAACAACCCGGTAAGTCATTTCTTTCCACTCCTTCAGTTGAATGCGAGTATTTGTCTTCTACGCTTTCCCAGGAACTACATAATGTCTTTCAGAATCCAAATCCGATCACACCGCGTTCACTTGGCCCCCAGTCTTATCTGTTTTCCTGAGTGTGGCTTTAATCATCTTTCTGATCATAGCCGTGTATAGTGAAAAGCGAAAAAGGAAGGCAAAAGCAGAAATCACCAAGAGACCAATAATAAGAACAGCAACAGGTATGATCATGTCGGCTCCGCCGTAGAAGCAAATCTCAAAGTGATTCTGTGCTACCTGATCTTAAATTCCACCTCCGAAATCCTAAATACAGTACAATAGCACAGCATGTTTGCACAAATATGTCCATCGCTGACAAGTGTTTCCGGTCTAAAATGCCAGTTATTTGACAGCTAGAGAAATGTGTGAAGAGTTTTAAATAATAAATTTCAAATTTAAAATAAAGACTTTAAATTCTTTCATTTACAAATTAGGATTTTATTTTTTTTTCAAGAAATGTTTTTGTAACATTAATTTGGACAGTGGTATTAAAGTTACGATGGAGTATAAGGGCCAAACAAAGAAAGGGAAAAAAATTAGGCCTACGAGAATAAAGTAATATTATATTAATATTAATAGAATCATGCGTTGTAATATTAAGAGATTAAAGTTGTGATTTTACGGGGGAAAAGTAGTAATACTAGAATAAAGTCATACTTTGTAATATCACGAGATTAAAGCCATAGTATTATGAGGAAAAAAGCCACAATATTATGAGATTAAAGTCGTAGTATTACAAGACAAAAAGTAATATTAACAAGATTAAAGCTGTAGTATTAGTCAAAAGTCTAAATAGTATGATATTTAAAGTCACACTATTACAAGGACAAAGTCATAATATTACGAGATTAAAATCCTTATATTAAATTATTGGTATGGATGCAGCACTAGATGTAATCTAGTTATATTAGCTGCTACATAACTGACATAGCTCTGAACCGCCTCCGTTAAAATGAACAAATAAATTGGGAGCTACGACGAAGTATTAGTACAAATCCATATATTGATTATAATTTGATCAAAGATGAAGGTGTTCCTTATTGGTGAAAATGATTCTAAAACACAGCCTCACGAGATGCTCTCAATATTGTTTATTTTAATGGAGGCGGAGAAGCACTCCGTAAAGTACATAACCTCTAATTTAGCTACATTAGCAGTACTGCATCCATATGTATCACATAATATAATATTACTTTTCTTTTTTTTTACTAATACTGTTTAATACCATAATTTTATAACTTTAATATTTCTTTATATTTATTTTTTCAAAGGGATCCACAGATAGAGACTTATAGTTCTTAAAGGGTAAACGTTATTGTGAGTTAAAATAATTTGATATTAAAACCTCTCGATGTTTTTGTTTTGATACAATTTGTAAAATTAGTTTAACTAGTAGGTCGCCATTGTTGTTGCTGTCGCAGGGCGGTGACGTCACATGGTTATGCTGCCATAACTCTAGCGACATAAACATGTCATCTGTTTAACCCTTTCAATTTGAACCCGAGAGGAACATTAATGAGCATGACAGCACTGTCGATATTTCACGAAACGAGCAGCAGAAGCAAAATGAACAGGAAAGACTGGATGAGACGAGACTAAAGTATTACAAAACCGGTGTTCTACTAAAACGTCCGACAAAAGGCGAATTTGACACACAAAGTACTACCGTGCGCTTTCAGCTTGTTTTGTTTAGATGCATACAGACAGAACATACTAAAGATGCCTAAAGAAAATACAAAAACGTAGTAATATCAAATAAGGGTGGTTTAAATATGCTACGTGACTCATGTGGTCAACAGATCAACAATCTGCTTTAAAGCTACCACAAGAAAACAATGCTTAAAAGTATGAGAGGGAAACGTGTCAATAAAAACACAAACAGTAAGTACTCGCCGCTTTTAACTGATGAGCGCATGTGTTGGACGTCTCGTCGCGTAAAAGGAATTGCAGTAACTTTTTTTGATTGACAGTGACAATCTATGTCGGGGTTCACTAAATCCGGACCTCGGTGCCACTTTTCCTGTCGTGTTTTCCATGTCTCCCTGCTCCAACACACCTGAATCAAAATAATCAGGATCATTATCAGGATTCTGGAGAGGTTGCTGATGACATAATCATTTGATTCAGGTGTGTTAGGGGAGAGAGACGTGGAGAACACGACAGGAAAAGTGGCCCCGAGGTCCGGATTAAGTGAACCCTAATCTATGTCATCACCCTCAGCCATCACCTTGTGCGCTTAAAACATGGCGACCTTCATAGGTCAAGACATGTACTAAATATTATAGATTTTTAATTAAATGGCAATATTATATGTGTCTCTAATAACATTTTAGTAAAAGAGAACAGTGGTGGCTTATAAGAGCCTACAAGTCTTTAAGTCTGAGGTTCCCTTTAAATGACCAACAATAGTTACAATAGTTAACCTTTCCCTATAAAGGGTAAAAGGTTTAAGTGTCAACATTTTGAATAACTGCCCTGTAGTGACCACTGTCCCTAAAAGTGTTAATGTTGCAATGTGACATTAAAATCCGCTTCTACTTTTAGTCGTATTGTACCGCAGCACCAACGGGGCATGCATGGAAATTCACATTTTTGTTTTAATGTGGCAAAACGGCACACAGTAATGAATATTTATGTCCTCGCAACTTGAAAGGTAAATCGTTTTAATGCTTAAAAGACTAATTAGTTTAGACTTTCTCTCTGTCTAATTACCGGCGTTTTAGACTGTCAACGGTCGCTATATTTGTGCACCTAGTCAATTTGCTTTGAACTTGTTCTCCTGTTTAGACGATCCTGAGACGTTAATCGCCAGTGAATGCAGTTTCCACGAAGCCCAGGAAGAGCACGGCAGCAGCTCGTCTGAGTGTTTACCCTCAAGAGAGTCTGGAGACCATCTTTTGGTGTGAACTAGGAAAGCTTTTGGTCCTTCACAGAAAAAATAACTTACTGTACAGTACACGTCATTAGTTTGTGTGGGCAGCGCATTTCATTAACTCATACTAAAGGTCACCCAAGATCCAGTAATCCAACTGGAGTAAGGGAAATTCTAGAGAAGCTTTAGCCCTGTATAGGGCAGCTGACTATTTTCGGTCATAAAAAAAGACCTGCCGTCCACATAACGTATCATTCGGACTATAAGTCGCTCCTGAGTATAAGTCGCACCAGCCATAAAATGCCCAACGAAGGGGAAAAAAACATATAAGTCGCACCGGAGTATAAGTCGCATTTTTGGAGGAACTTTACTTGATAAAATCCAACACATAGAACAGATACAGTGGGGTAAATAAGTATTTAGTCAACCACTAATTGTGAAAGTTCTCCCACCGAATTAGAGAGGCCTGTAATTGTCAACATAGGTAAACCTCAACCATGGGAGACAGAATGTGGAAAAAAAAAAGAAAATCACATTGTTTGAATTTTAAAGAATTTATTTGCAAATCATAGTGGAAAATAAGTATTTGGTCAATACCAAAAGTTCATCTCAGTACTTTGTTATGTACCCTTTGTTGGCAATAACGGAGGCCAAACGTTTTGTGTAACTCTCGCAAGCTTTTCACACACTGTTGCTGGTATTTTGGCCCATTCCTCCATGCAGATCTCCTCTAGACCAGTGATGTTTTGGGGCTGTCGTTGGGCAACACGGACTTTCAACTCCCGCCGCAGATTTTCTATGGGGTTGAGACCTGGAGACTGGTTAGGCCACTCCAGCACCTTGAAATGCTTCTTACGAAGCCACTCCTTTGTTGCCCTGGCTGTGTGTTTGGGATCATTGCCATGCTGAAAGACCCAGCCACGTCTCATCTTCAATGCCCTTGCTGATGGAAGGAGATTTTCACTCAAAATCTCTCGATACATGGCCCTATTCATTCTTTCCTTTACACAGATCAGTCGTCCTGGTCCCTTTGCAGAAAAACAGCCCCAAAGCATGATGTTTCCACCCCCATGTTTCACAGTGGGTATGGTGCAGTTCAGTATTCCTTTTCCTCCAAACAAGAGAACCTGTGTTTCAACCCAAAAAGTTCTATTTTGGTTGCATGTGACCATAACACATTCTCCCAGTCCTCTTCTGGATCATCCAAATGCTCTCTAGCGAACCGCAGACGGGCCTGGATGTGTACTTTCTTCAGCAGGGGGACACGTCTGGCAGTGCAGGATTTGAGTCCCTGGCGGTGCATTGTGTTATTGATAGTAGCCTTTGTTACTGTGGTCCCAGCTCTCTGTAGGTCATTCACTAGGTCCCCCCGTGTGTTTCTGGGATTTTTGCTCCCCGTTCTTGTTATCATTTTGACGCCACGGGGTGAGGAGGGAGTTGAAAGTCCGTGTTGCACAACGACAGCCCCAAAACATCACTGCTGTAGAGGAGATCTGCATGGAGGAATGGGTCAAAATACCAGCAACAGTGTGTGAAAAGCTTGTGAAGAGTTACAGAAAACGTTTGGCCTCCGTTATTGCCAACAAAGGGTACTACATAACAAAGTATTGAGATGAACTTTTGGTATAGACCAAATACTTAGTTTCCCACCATGATTTGCAAATAAATTCTTTAAAAATCAAACAATGTGATTTTCTGTTTTTTTTCCCCACATTCTGTCTCATGGTTGAGGTTTACCCATGTTGACAATTACAGGCCTCTCTAATATTTTCAAGTGGGAGACCTTGCACAATTAGTGGTTGACTAAATACTTATTTGCCCCACTGTATGTCATCTTTAAGGCAATTTAAAATAATACAATAGAGAACAGCATGCTGAATAATTGTATTGTATGATAATGTTACATGATGCATGAACAACGAAATGCGAATGTGGTCGGTATGTTCACGTAACATAGCTATAAAGAGTTATTCAGGTAATTATAGCATAAATAACATGCTAACAAGTTTACCAAACCATCAGTGTCACTCCAAAACACCAAAATAACATGTGAAATGATATAATGATGTGTTGATAATTTCACTCCTGAAACTATGAAAAAAATCTGCGATTTATAGTCCGAAAAATATGGTACTTGGACATCACATTTTATATATGACCAAACGTCATGGAATTTCTTGATACCCTATTGCTAAAAACACATGAATGGCTTTTTTTGCGGTCTGATGTTTTTATGGCCTTTGTTTGTGACCATTTGTTTTCTGCAATAATGTTTAATATCAGTATGATCCATTTTGAGGCAAGTATTTTAGTAGTTTTTTCTGTTTAAATGTATTGTGTATACATCCAGTACATGTGTATTGGGGGTTGGGTGTGGGGAAGGCAATATTTGGTGCAACAACTCCGGTACAAGCCTGGACTTGCTTGCATTGAGAGTCCAAAAATCTCACATTACATACAAACTCACTGTGTGCTTTTTCAGAATCTCTAGGATTCTGAATGGGATAAACAGACCACATGAACGAATGGATAGAGGTTGCACTCGAGTGTTCCCAGGTGGTTTTGGTTTCTTGTTAACTCAACCTTCTGGGGAAATGTGACGTAAGTCACAGCTGAATGGGTCAAACAAGACATATGGAAATCCCCCAAGAGTGCATCCTGTTCTTGTCTACTGTCATGAGTGGGCAGCTGCAATAACACAGGAAGGGGACTTTTTTTAAGCTACCTGCTCACTGACCTTTGCGTAAGTCAGCATTGTTTACGGAATGTTCTGAGTGGGGGGCAAACCCAAAACCTTACAATTACTGTCTAGCATTCCGTGATCTGAGTATTTCTTTTTCAGAGCTTTTGTCCAGTTATGTGACTGAGACAGTAAAACATTTCTTTTACTGAGTAGTATTAAAGTCATTGAAATCTTGGTTTTAAGGTCCAAAATTAATTCTGATGGTTGTGCACGTCTTTACCTGCAACTACAGGATAAGTTTGCTTGTGTTTTTTGCTGGGAAAGGGTTCCCTTACTTTTTTCTCCATGTCCTAGTAATTTCAATAAAATATATATTTTTGTGTGGTATTCGTTTGATTTCATTGAAACCCTGCTTTGACAGCAAGAGGAAAATTGGATGTAGCTAACACACAAGTTCAGCATTTTCAAGCATTATCTACACATTAACTTGTTTTGAGGGAAGACATTTCAAACTAAATGCTACTTGAGTAATACTGCTTCTTTGTAGAAACTCAAGTACGACAGCGTGTGCCTTATATTTTGACATAGGAGTACATAAATTTGCTTTAAGCCCCATCACTAGATAGCGCCATCCACACTTCACCTTCATTCATTTATATTGCCTTCCAGTTAAGCTATCGGTAGGTGGTGCTGTTGCGCCATAAAACACCTGCAAACAAGCCCGATAAAGAAATTTACTACCCGTACAATTTATGCTCACAAGGGTCGTGGGGGTGCTGGAGCCCTTCCCAGCTGACTATGTCTAGGAGTTGGAAAACACCCTGGACTGGCTGTCAGCAAATCACGGGGCACTAAGAACCCCTGGGGGTGCTGGAGCCCTTCCCAGCTGACTATGTCTAGGAGTTGGAAAACACCCTGGACTGGCTGTCAGCAAATCACGGGGCACTAAGAACCCCTTTCCACCCAAATAATGAGCATGCTCATTCTGTGCTGGTGCTCCTGCTTTGTTGGTACATTTTGTGTGCTTCCAAAAAAACAATTGGCTTTCCATGTCCAAAGGATCCAAATTGGGGCCACATGCGTCTCCAGAATACGTCAAGTGTGTCAATATGTAAACCATACCGGCGGCGTCGAGTCTGCCGAAATGCAATGTAGAAGAAGAAACACCGTTGATAAACCCGCCAAGGTCCCCTGACATAGTTAGCCCTTCACTGGCTAAGCGCATGTGATCGAAACACAAAGAACCGGTGCTCACCCAAGCATGAGCACCAGTTCCATCTCTGTGGGAGAGGGGCCATACAACCACCCTGTCACCATCCCACCTATTGAGAATTATTTAAGAGTGTCCAGAGTACCACACGTTTTTGGGATGTGGGTGGAAAACAGAGTACTGGGAGAAAACCCTTCTAGTCGTGGGGGAGAAAATGAGAAAACTCCACACAGGAAGGCCAGAGCCCTGTAATGAACCCTTGATTTCAAAACTGTGTGGCAAACTTACTAACCACTCATTCACTGTACTGCTGACAAAAACATTAGTCAATCAGGTGTTCTGCTCCAACTTTCTGCTTTTGTTTAGTGATTGTTTTTGTTACGTGGAGAGCAAATGTTTACAGTAAAACCCTGCTATTTGGGGGGAATCCATGAATAATTGACACTATCGACATTGCATTGAAACCCAAAAATTCTTCAAAAAGCCAAGATTAACCAGCGATAGCAGTTATGATTTTAAGAACTCCATTGTATTACAAAATTAATTTTAGTCATAAGCAGAAAAAATGTACAGTAGTACCAGTTTTCTCATGCAGAAATACTAAAATGATAGTTCTTCCGAACATTGAAAAAAATCCCCCACACGTCAGACAGTTTTATTGAACAAGGATAGTGCACGTTTAAATAATCACTTGAAGACTCAAATGCATGGCAGGATTCCCTTTTATTTTTTACAGGAAGAATACAAAACATATCGTCTCCCAACCTTTCCTGCTCTAAAGTGCTGCTGGGGTTACTAAGCTAATGATTGCAGTTTACAAAACTATTGATGAGTGTAAGGGGCAGTTTACATGGCGACTCTGCGACACAAAGACGCAATGACTGTGTAGCGGACTCGCCTCGCGTGCATATGGCGTCGGCGAAGACGGAAAATTCTGAATCCTGCCTCCAAAGTGGAAGAATCCGATTGCAGGGGGTTGAGGGGGGCTTCCTCGGCATGCATATCAAAGGCTCCTGTGGCGCGAGACCGCGCCATTAACGTCAGCACTTGTACACGTCACATTGGGCGTGCCCAGCGGTGCTACTGAACATTAAAAACAGCAAATATGGCGGAATGTCGGCTTTAATTTATTGTTTTAATAATATTTTTAAATTATATATGTTGAACGTTTCAATTTTTGTGCCTTTTTGAACAAAAGAAAAAGGACATTGCTTCGAGTGGGCGGGCATATTTTTTTCCGGGCTGAGGGAGCTTGGTGGGGTCAAAGTGCATCATTCTCTGTCGCCCTGTAAATCTGCACTGCCCCCTAGGGCCTGGCATGAATACTACATCGTTTTCATGCGGAATTGCGACATTGTTCAAATGGAGACGCAAATGCAAATTTGAAATTTTTCGTATTCTCGGAGAGTTACCATGTAAACGGCCCCTAAAATTGCATGTAGTGTAAAAAAAGTGATTTAAAAAAAAAAAAAGGCAGTGTTCATTTTTTGAACATTATTGTTGCTTACAATTTTCCTTCTTTTCTTTGGATTTAGTGCGTCCCGCTTTGTCCTTTTGACGCTTGGTGGGTGGGATGAAGGTGGCCTCACCGAGTAAGTCTTGCACGTCGGGAAGCGACTGGCGGGCTGTGCCTGCGTAGAAGGAAAAAGATGTGATTATGCACCATGCAGTAACGGCAAACAAAGCGTTCTTAGTCTGATTTACGTTACCGTTTTGACCCGTTTGGAGGATGTCTGCTTCTTGGCTCTTGGCCTGGAAGGTCGGGTCCAAGTCTTCTGCAATGTTTCGGACTTGCTGGGATTGTCTGGAACACACAACATTCGCCGAGTCAGCGTGGCATAAGGTCAAAATGGAGACAGGACATGTTTGTGCTTAGACAAGTACTCTAGTGTGGAAATGGGGCTGGGAGGCTGGTTCTCAGGTGAGTAGTCCTCAGTGGGGGAAGGGAGCCCCTCCGAGTCCAGCCGCTCTCTCTGCATCTGACAAAAAGAATACAGACAAAATGAAGTCAGTTTATTTTCGTCCATCTGGCCACAGACATTTCTGTCAAGTACGCTTACTAAAACAAACAATTCCTTGTAGATGGCAACATAGCATCCTACTGGATTTGACTAGGTTTTTATGCGTTTTTTTTACTAAGTACCACCCAAAATAAAAAGTGGTGTTCAACATATAGAATATTAGGAGAAATCTAAGAAGATAGTGAATGCAATTGTAGGATATTATCTGTTTATTTTAACGGGTGGAGTTGTAAAGCCAGGTTGAAATGATGTTTAATAGAGATGCACCAAAAATGTGACTAAATATTTGGTTTCGGTCCAAAGCGCTTTTTTCACCGAAATAATACCAAAACCAGAAGCTATTTTGTTACAAGCAAAAAGTGTGGTAGCTCGTGCCTCTAGTGCCCTCTAGTGGTGAATTAGAGTGAGAATTCACACCAGCAGTGGAGGAGTCCCCACGACATTCACTTCCCAACTTTAGGTCTTTTCTCTTCTTGCCCCCTTGCTACAGAGTTGTCTTTCTAGCTTTGCTCTTGTCCCTGCATGAGGGAACCCTCATTTTTCATGTTGACTCGACTGCACGTGGTAAATTGTGCTCGAGGGCCACTCTGAAAAAACGGCTTCATAATGATCCCTTCACATACCATCCAGAAACAAAAATGAAAACAGCAAAACAGAAAAATAAAACACAAAAGGGGCTGTCCAATACCAATAGCAAGTTTAACTTGCTTTCCACTCTATAGTGGGTCAAGTTAAAGGAATCCTCCATCTTAAAGATATGTAGGCTCTAATAAACCACAATTGTTCTCTTGTACTAAAATATGTTGTTAGAAACACATAAAATGTTAAATCAATGGCAATATTTTATAATATTTAGTACATATTTTGACCGTTAGTTGGCGCCATATTTTGCGGGCTCGGAGTGATGACGTAAATGGGACGTTTCCAATTGTGTACAACAATTGTGTATTGCTGCCTAAACTCGCTAAGTAAAATTGCACGATGTGCTGCTTTTGAATGCAATTTCCAGTCAAATGGAAAGAAGGGGAGTGATGTGAGTCTCCACAGATTTCCTATTGACAAGAAGAGCAGAAAGGTTTGGGAAAATGCCTTTGGACTGAAAAAAACTTCCCAAACACCCAAGGTTTTGTTCTAGCCATTTTTCTCCTACCGCGTTCGAGGCTTTTAGGTCGACGACAAATTATGAAAGAGCTCACCGGAGCGGCTGGATATAAGCGGAGACTAAAATCAAATGCTGTTCCAACTATTTTCCCTCACAAGAAGCCTAAACGTGCTCGGATAATGAGTGAAATACATGCAATAAAGCGCCAAAGACAAACGGTTGGCCGCTTTCTTAAGCAGGCAAGCCACTCCTGTCGCTACAGCGGTAGGCGAACTTTCGGGCGGACCGCTAGTCACAGAGGAAGCTAATAATTTACCTCTACTGTCAGTTCATCATTCTAGGATTTGTTGCCGTCAGATGACGAATTTAATGAGGACAGTCAGCCACGAAACGACTCCGATCCTGACTATCACACGTGTGAATTCATAGTTTTATTAACTTCAGTGAGAGTTAATGTCAATAGTCATGAAAATAACAATGCACGACTGAAAAGGTGTGTGTTCAAATTTTTGGCCTGTACTGTATGTAAAGCACACAACAGCTCTGGATGCTAACAATCTATATTATTATACTGGAATAAGTTTGATCACACAATAGCTCACCTTGAAGATCTGCTAACAAAAACCGGAGTTCTCAACAGCATACACTTTCTCGCTCTGTTGTCATTGAGACGCACATGCCGCAAGTGCATCACCAGTTTTGCCCAACTCTTGTCTTATCAGGTATTTCCTGCTCTGCATTTTGCCTTTGCTGATCATCTTGTGAACGACCGACAGTGCTGTACTGCTCTTTTCTTTTCCGCTCTGGTTCAAATTGGAAGGGCAGAACCGACGACATGTTGGGGTAGCTAACGAGTGACGCTGGACATTCGGCAACGGGCCCGATGATGTCACCGCACTGCGATGTCAACAAGAATGGCATCCTATCTGTTAAAATAATTTTATCAAAACGAAAATATTAAGAGGGGTTTTAATATCAAATTATTATAACTCACACTAACATTTATCTTTTAAGAATTACTTGTCTTTGAGATCGAGGATCCCTTTAAACATTTTAGTTTAATTGTATTTTATGTTGTGCATCGTTGAAATTCTGAGCATTAAGAATACATGCATTTAAAAAAATTAATGGAAAAAAACAATCTGATCAAATTGATTTGGGTTTTATTTATATAAATATTTGAAATATATATATATATATATATATATATATATATGTACATGGCGGAAAACACACACAAGACTGAAAAAGCAGTTTCTGCTCTTACACTCCTCTTTAAAAGAAACTGCGGTATTTTAAGCCAAAACAACTGTTGTGTTTGATAGAACAATATGTCTATATGCTGCCATAGCAGATTCATGGCGTATTAAGCCCCCGAAATATTTTTAGTTTGTCCGTTTTACCCTGGAAACCCCAGTTTACAGACATCGCGCAACCGCTTTTGTTTTAACCCAGTCATAAAATGAAGGTAATTAAATATATTTATTATTCAAAATGTCTGTCATTTTTATCTTAGAATCATTAATTGATGTCTAATATTTCGTTTGAAAAAAAAAAAAAAAAACGACTTTAAAAAATTATTCACTCGCATATTTTAAACTTTTAAACAAATTACGTCACAATGAAAAAAGCGTCTGTAAAAAGTCATGGATATCCACCTCATATCGCTTAATTGTATTTTTTGTTACTGTCGCATTTTCTCCGATATCTTAGATGATGAATAATCGATCCAAACAAAGAAAAATTGAAAAAAAAATTAATTCTGCTCTCATGTGCTCTCACCTCCAGTTAGCGTTTTGCTGTTAAAAATTTTTTTTTTTTTTTTTAAATGCCCTCCTGTTCAAAATTTCTTTCCCCCCAAAATTGAGATTTTAAGCTTTCCAATGACGTATCACACATCCATATAGGACAATTTTGAGTTTGGGCAAATTGGGGGTCTCAGAGCGGAACTTCAAGTCACCTGAGTGTTTTCCGCCATATACATTTGGAATAATAACTTGATCTGCCTTTATGCCTCAGTTTTCTCATATTCTGATTTGGCCAAGAATTTTCATTTCGGTGCTCCCCTAATGTTTAGTATAGGTTGTGGTATATTTACAGTTTAAACTATTTACATTCTACACATGTATTAATGTGTTTTTCCCACCATTTTCTCTCGTGCCATTCTGCGGTCGTGATGACTCATCATGGCTCGGTGCTCCCGCCATGACGCTGGTCCTTCCATCTGGCGTGATAGTCGATTTGACTTGATCTCTTGCTTTTGCATATAGCGAGCAATTTCCTGGGGGATACACCTCCGTCAGTGTCTTTCGAGTTCTGGTTGACACAACAGAGCGACAACGTGGCAAAATTGCAACGCGGCAGCATACCTCATCTTGGGCCACCTGCGCTACCCGGAAGTCCCCATGAGGGGAATGATTATATTGCCTAGACTGAGAGGTCTGACAAAAGAAATAACAGTGAACACAATACAAAAGTTTAAATTATACACAAGTGTTAACAAACCTACCAAATTTTAATCATCACAACAATAAATCACGCAAATAGAATGTGGTTGTCGTCGTGTTACTGGTGCCGTACCCTTGTCAACAACTTGCTCTCTTGCTCCTGCAATTTGCGGGCCAGCTCCTCATCACACAAGACCTGCTGCAGGTCGCCCAAGTCCAGGCTCGTCTGCCTCTTTTTAGGCACCAGTGATGCTCCTAACGATATGATAGGGGTACAGGTTACGAATCCAGAAGAAACTATTTTAGACCATGTATGGAAAATAACATTGAAGAATCACAAAAAACTACAATAGAGGCAAAAGAAGATCAAAGAACAAGTTCAACAAATCATGAGTTTTCATTTCCAGGCTGATTCAAGACTGAAAAAGTCAATTAGTGGGTGAAACACGCATTAAAGTAGAAGTTGCAGAAATCAAAGAAGACACTGTTATTGTATTAAGCTGTGAAACCCAAAGCACAACCAGATCCAAAGATTGTCCATGACACCAACTGAGGAAGGCGAGGCAGAATTAGACTCAAGATGTAAAATAGTATTGGAAGCACTCATTTTGCGGGTTGCAGTTGGCGGAGTTTCTGTTCGTTACGATACCTGCTGCCATGAGTCGCGACCTCACCCAGCTGGCGCTGAGGGTTCTTCGCGGAGCTTTCCTTTCCACCTCCTCTTCTGAACTCAAACGGTCTTTTATGGTTTTGTGCCAGTTTCTGCCTGTCAACCTCTCGCCCAAGCCTTCGCTGGTAGCGCTCCCCTTGTCCAGGTTCGGGCGCTCCCACCTTCTAGTGCCTCTGATGTCACCAAGCGCATCATTTTCCTGCTGACCATTTTCAGACCCTTTGCTCTCCCGGCGAGTTAATCTCCACTGCCTCATATCACCATGGAAACTGTGCCTTGAGGAGGCAGATCTTTTAAATTGTGTCGGATGAGGTTGAGGGTCGCTCCCGTGAAGTTCCGTTCGACCATCTTGACTTTGCCTGCCGATTTTCAGGGGAGCTCCACTACTCCCAAAGCTCACAGGTACGCCCCGCTCTCTGAGGACGTGGCCGAGCATCTCCCAAACCCGACTGCCTGCATTCGGGTGTCCGTCGGCGCTCTCGGCATCTGCTGCAAAGTGGACGCGCTTGTCAGTGTTCTCTCTGTAGCTCCACGTCCTGGAAGAGTCACTGCCACCGTGTCTTGAGCGAACAGGAATCCGGACGGATTTGCTGCGTCGCCACCGTTGTTCACAAGCCTTGGACGACCCGGAGGTTCTGTTCTGATCATCATATATTGACTGTGTCCCGTTTTCTACGCAATTGTTCATTTCCTGTTCCCAATCACCAGCCCTTCTCTTTTCTTGACCACCATTGTCATAATACTGCTCCCATCCATCACTCTCCTCAGCAATTCTGCTGGGTGTGTGAAGACTCCTGTAGTTTCTTTCACAAGGTAAACGTAAAGATGATCTGCGATGGAGAGGCGCTGTGTTGTGTCTTTTGCTTAGTCTTTGTTCAAAGAAAACTGAGTTTTCATGGAGTGACTCTTCCAATTCTTCCATGAGTTGCCCGCGGGAATATGCGTGCCCTTCATTTGACCACGAAGTTGCAGTTTGGTCTACTGCCACCGTTCTCGGATAGTAAGGCGGTGGAGGCCTGTTGTAGTAATCTGAAGAGTTAGGAGAATTACAATATTGCCATCTAGCGGTGATATGCGAGTCCTGCGCTTGACTCAGACGACGTCTGCTGAGTGCGCGTTGCCTTGGTGACGACGATGCAGAATCACTGGAGCTGCCTTTTTTATGGCAAACATGCAAACAAAAAAAGCAATGTGGGTGCGTTTAGCTGTTAGCGGGTTTTACACAAAAGCAGTTAATGATGACTAATTCAAATCCTCAGACTCTTACAGTTGAGATGCTTAGCCATGCTCGTTGAATATGAATTGCAACAAGCAAGATTTTGACAAGAGAGAAACTGCGTGACAGCTGAATGACACTCCTGCTTGCTTTTGTAACAACTGCATGCACTTTTCATGCACCTGCACAATTAAAACGTAAACTGAAAGTTGTTAGGGCAATTTTTTGCTAAATTAGAATATTTCGTCTGTGAAATTTATCCATTTTATACCAACAGTAAATTTTCTTCATTTTATTGACTTTCTCTTGGCTGTACGACTAGATCCCCCCCCCCCCAGCTCAGAATCAGTCATGTTGGTCTATGAAACGTTAAATATATAAGCAATAGATGTTTATTTATGTTAAACCAAAGGTGTACCGTACGCAGGCTATTTTTAGACCGTGACGTCGTATCGTAAAGCCGAAGTAAAGCCGAAGAGGGACATTATAGACCCGCCCTCGCATAGACACAACGTAATTTGTGCTACTTTTCGCCGGTAATCTTTCAAAAACGAACATGCCGATCACGCATTTTGGAACTTGGAGAAACGACTCTAGACATTACGACACATGAAGGATGTTTTCTTCATATGTTTCCGGAAACCAAAAACTCGGGAGGAAAAAATGTGAAGACCGAATCAACTTGCGCGGACTTTAACACCAGCTCGGTGAATCCATTCACATGTCATATGTAGAGATGGGAATCGAAATCCGATTCCAATTCGGAACCGGTTCCGAGTGTTTCGAGGCCTCGACATCACAATGAAAAAGCCTTAACGATCCCTTTAACGATCGCTAAAGACGCATATTGCGTCGTGACGTGTCTTGTTGTCCAGGTGCATCAAACTAGCATGGCGCCAAGAACCACTCGCTCCAAAGTTTGGCTACACTTCACCAGGAAAAAGGGTGAAAATGAAAGGTTACGATAGTTTAGCACGAGCATTGCCGCTGTAAATATAACAATGACAGCACGTAGGTTCGAACGCTCGAAAGTGTGTCTTCACTTCACGAGGAAAAATTACAACAAAGCGACTAGCAGTCATTGCAAGGTGGAGATAACTGCATCAGGAGGGAATAGACTGCACTGTCCACTCCTCACCGAGACGCTAAGGCTCAGTCCTGGCTGTACAGCTAGCTAAACTCCGAAATGACGATGCAGAAGACGTTGGTATAATTTGCTGACTTTATTCAACCATCACTTGAAACTAAAAATAGAAATGAAACAAATCAATTTCGTCCCCAATAACAAACAGGTTTGCATCAACGTAAATCAGCGAAGGTTAGCTGCTAACAGAGTAATAACAGTTATCATGCGTTCGCTAGCATTAGCACATCGTTTAAACCACTACACAACTGGATTTAAGTGTCCGATCGCAAGTGGAAACACACAAAAACAACACAGAAGATGATACATACAGGCGTTGCCTCTGTAGATATTTTACAAACATTAACAAAGAACGTAGGCTCGTGGCAGTGTTTCCCTTTCTCACTAACTCGCTCACTTGCTTGGATACGGCATTTCTTCTTCTTCTTCGTGTGTAAGCGCGCTCTTCTTCACGTGAGCGCGTTCTTCTTCGCGTGAGGAAGCGCAAGGGCGCCACCACTTGAGCATGAAAGCACCATAAAAACTAAAAGGCATGCATTTCAATATACTGGTGAATAAAAACAGGGGTCCCCAAACTACGGCTCGCGGCTCCATATTTGGTCCGGCCCCCTGAACAATTCCAGAGAGCATTTTGAAATTTTTTTTCTCCCTCAGTAGTGTTATTTATTTCCTGGCCTTTTTCAGTGAATAACTCAGAGAGGGTTATTTGGTTATTATCTATTTAATTAATAGTGCTATTACTATTTATTATTATATTATATTATATTATATTATATTATATTATATTATATTATATTATATTATATTATATTATATTATATTATATTATTATTTTTATTTTATTTACTTTTGCTCCGTGAAGAATCCACAGAGGGTTATTTGATTGTGGCTTTCTGCAAAACAATAATTTTTTCACATTTACGTACTCCTGCAATCGTCTCACTTTTTCTGTTACAAACTGACCCCGGCCTCTCATCAGAGAAGGGAAAAGTTATGTGGCCCTCACAGGAAAAAGTTTGGGGAGCCCTGCTTTAACACATATTGCCAAAGGCAGAACGACCTATATGCCAATATATACCAATATTTTTTATTTCTATTAGAAAAATGTTTCAGTAAAATGTTACAAATTCTTGTGCATTTGCCACTTATTCCCACAGTTAACATTGAGGCTTTCGGCCTCTTTTGACCTCGTTGTGAGTTTGTTAGGTTGTGACTTCTGATTAAACAAACTCGATGCCAATCAAAATGTTTGTTCTTCTTTTTCCCGAAATTAGAATCGATAAAGAATCGAATCGTTAAGCAATATCGATAAAGGAATCGGAATCGTAAAAATCCTATCAATTCCCATCCCTAGTCATATGCAGTAAACATTATGTTGGGTTGGCATGGTCTTTAAGAGGACAAAGAGGTAAGCCATTTTTATATTTTTAACTTGTTTTTTTAGCATAACGTTGTGCCGTACTGCTTCTGTCTGACAATGAATGACCTGAAAAGAATTACAATGGTATCTCACTGCCACTGTTACCGTTTCTGTTATATATATATTAAAAAAAACAACATTTGTAAGGGGGAAGTGTAAATAAATTATAGGACTAAGATGTGTTATCATGAAAAAATTAAGTGTTCGTTGGCTGTCACTGAGTAGCATTTGCGATTGCTACACAAAGCTAACTAAATTACCCCCAAGAACGGTAAGAGACGTAGGACAACCAGAGGATATATAAGAAAGACAGGGCTGATGGTAAAGGATAGCTTGTTGAAACAGGAAAATGTCATTGTCAGTCGCGCCGATAAAAAAGCTAAAGCTATGCTTAGGTCGGATCGTTTTTTTCAACCTTCGACACTAAAGCCATCTCTTTAACTGAACATTTTTATGTTCTTCCACATCTTTGCCAGTCAATTTGGCACCAGTCACATCATTTTAGGAGAGAATTGGTAGGTTTAGCACTGTAAACATCTCCTTCGTACACGATTTCCATTCATTTCCTATTAGGGACAAACGGTGGCTTGTCCCTACTTAGCAACATTAGCTAATTTCATGAATATTAATGAGCGGAAGTGACGTGTTGCTTGCGGTACGCCATTACAATTGTCTTATGTGCCGGTCAGAGCAAAACTCATTGAAATCAAATTCAATGTCATGACTATCTTGAGAGTATTTAATTCCAATATTTTAGGGGTTTTTTTTGTTTGTTTTTTTGCATGAAATAAAGATTGGATTAAAACGGTGGATTGGAATAAAGATGTAAAATGTCATTGTTTCACCTGAAAGACATGGCACGCTTGCTTTGCAATTTTGTAAAGTGTTTATTTTCTTTTTTATAATTGTGACGTAGAACTGGGTGCACTAAGGCAATTTTGTAAAGTGTTTATTGTTTTTATAATTGTGATGTAGAACTGGATTCACTAAGAGGTGGATAAAGCCCTGGCAGTCCTCACTCAAGGCCAATATAAAACAAAACATGCATTCATTGAACACATGACAAAAAACCAAGACAATTAAACAAGTAAAAGGGTGGCTAGGTATAGATTTTACAAGCATATCATATGTATGGCATGCTATTACAATGAATGAGAGCGCTGCAATTTTTTATTTTTAAATCCCTATTGACTTGAAGAAACATAACACTGTTTGATCCTCAAAATTAAGAATCAAATACATTACAGAAAATATAAACGCAAAATAAAAACGGCAGCAGAGTTTTACAGCAAAATAAGCAGTAACGTAAATATGAGAATGTAAAAGTGTACCTTCACGGCGCTCCTCCTCTGCTCTGGCTCTCCTCATCCTCCGTTCTTCTTCAGCCTGCATCTGTTTAGCCATTTCCTTTGCATGAACAGACAAATATTTCTTTGAACAGAAATATAAACTAGAAAGGATTTCAGACGATTCTGCTAATGGAAAAATCTGAGAAGTGACAATTGGGTTGTCAAGATGTGCCCTTTATAACCAGCAGATGGGAACATAACATGCACCTTATTTCTGAAGTACTGCTACTGACGCTATCTACTCACACTTGGGTTTCATTGACGTAATGAGCACCCTGGTCTACTTATTCCTGGCGCTTCTGACCACAGCAACCCAAGTTGGGTAGGCAGAATGATTCATATCATAAAGCAACACAGCAGTTCAAATGTATGTCACTCAGCAACTTTGGCGAGATCAGCAGACAATTAGCAGCTTGCAATGTCAGGTTAAGTGTACAGTCCCACAGGGATTTGGCATTTTATCCCCGTCTGATGCCACCTGTTCGGTAATTAAAGGCACAACCGAGACACAGATTTAATAAAACCTCAGCTCAGATGCCCAGTTAAAGAAAGTCTGCCCACAAGTTCATTCATGCCAATTCTCCAGTTAGCCATGAGTTAGAAATGAATGGGTCATCTTAAAAAGACCAATGCACGAATCCTAAACACAAAACTAGATCTCCCCGATAGCCCTCTGACCTCACATCCTACAAAAAGGGTTGTTTAAGAAGCTCTTCTCAAAAAGGAAGCGGCAGGCCAAAGGAAAATATTTCTGTGGAGCAGCTAAGTCAAGCAACTGTTCCACTGAACAACAGAACCACTGTACCAGTTTTCTCCCCATTTTGCTTTTTCTTAAAAAAAACAGTTGCAGTCATTCATTTTATTTCTATTTCAGTAGTTGTATCCTTTTGGAATTGTTGAGATGTGCATATTTTATATTAAAAAAAAAAAGTCAAAGGGAACATTTTTTAAAGGGCGGTCTAGTGTGCACAGCAGAACAAGCTGATTGATGGTTACCATCTGGTTGCCTCACAGTGTGCGCTTACCATACTTTTTTTGGTGTGTTGTTTTCTTATCCCTTTTTAAAGAGTTACCCGTGAAGATAAGTCATTTGAAGGTTGTTGTTATTTTCTTGTCCTGCTTCCACATGAAGTTTACAGTTTGTGATCCCTAATAAAATGCCCTCACGCCTCCAAACAGGCCCCAGAGCGGAGACATCTCAAAAATGGCTCTGCTCCAGACAATTGCTTGAATTCTTGTTTTTGCTCACTGTCCATGCATTGTCTTTGTCCGTTTGGATTTTCTGTGCTCTGTCTTCCTCTCTGCTTTCTGGTCATTAGTATGTGGCAGCAGTACAGACTTCATACTTTGATTTGTAATAAATTTGGCAAAAAAAAGGGTTAAGCCAGGGGTGTCCAAACTACAGCCAGCAGCCTAACTGCGGCCCAGTTTTAATCGGCCCACAGCAAATTTATTTCTTTGTTTGTTGGTGTGTGTGCTATGGACCCCTTGTGTGATTCCTGAATAAAGCTCATACTTAGAGACCGATTATCGGCCGGGCCGATTATCGACGCAGATATTTGGAAATTTGACCTTTTTTTTTTTAAATCCGACCGGCCGATATGAAAAAAAGTACATTTAAAACTGGGTTATTTCGGCTCAGATGCAGCCTCGCCTCTCTCTCCTGCACTAGAATTCACCCCATCCTCTGATTGGTTAAATGGTAATGGTAAATGGAGTTGTACTTGTATTGCGCCTTTCCACCTTTTTAAGGCCCTCAAAGTGCTTAATAATATATCCTCATCTACCTACTGGTGACGTGACGCAGCACCATGAGCAATGTTGGATTTAGTATCTTGCTCAAGGATATTTAGACAATGTCATCAGGGAGGATAATCGAACCCACAACCTGTGGGTGGAAGAACAAGTACTCTACCACTGAACCACGCGCTTTCATTTAAAAAAAAGAAAAATGAGGATATAAGCACAAAAAAAAAAAGAAAACATAAATATGAAAACAAAAATAAATTACGAATGCATTAACATTAGCCCAAACAAAAACTTATGTTCTGTTAGTCTTAACAGGGAGCAGCTGGATTCAGACATGTTAAATGAGTTATGTCATATTCACTGTTGCCACTAGAGGGCAGTGTACCCACCCAAATCAATAAAACTACATGCTACAAGACTTTCAAAATACATTAAAAGCCATTTTACAAGGGGCGCTTAAAAAAAAAAATCGAGTCTGAGAGATATCACGATATTACGTCGCACAATTCTTGTATCGATGCAAGATCCATCTGTATCGAACTTAGCACTTTTAGCGACTGGACTTGTACTCCCTTCAAGTAGTTGGCAGCACGCAGCAGCATTGCCTTGCAGTGTGCTGTTGACTAATCCGAGTAGTGATTTGTGTACGTTGCTCTCTAGTAGTTGTCCGCCATTACTGGGGTGTTTGCACACGTATAGCAGCCCAGTGTCAGTCAGTGGGTGGGTGGGTGGCTGGATGGATGGATTTGGAATGAAAATGCTAATTTCTTTCAAATATTACAGAATTATAACATGTGGCCTGACCAGACTTAACGGATGGCCTTTTAACTCCTGGGAAAAAAAATCTTAAAATATGCTGTTGGCCCTGATGTAATGGTTCCCTGAGAGTAATCATTCAGTTATAGCACTCTCAGTCAAAATGGATTGAATGTCTATCGCAATCAATGGCAGCCAATTAATTGAAAACACAACATCTCTACAAGCAAATGTATAAATTCAACTAAATTAAAAGCTTTGCACTTGGGACTCACCTCATCATCCTGCTCCCTCCTCCAGTCCTCCTCAGCCCGCCGCCGAATCTCTTCCTGGATTACACAGGCATACTCATGGTCCTGCTCCTCTCTGGGGGACAACCAGAAAAGGATTCCAATATTTGACACCATCTAACCAACAAAAATCTACCAATACAACTTATCTAGTAAGATAGCAACAGAGTGATGACCTACAGTTGTCTGGACTCTTGTCTTAGCACAGCTCTCTGCAAGGCCCGCTTTTGCTCCTCCTCATCCTGAAGCTGCTTGGCTACACGGATGTCATTCTGCACCAGCTGGCTCTTCTGAATGTTGGTGGTGTAGTACTGCTCGACTACGTGGGCAACACACCAAAGGGTGAGATAGTATCCAACCTATCACTCGTAAATCAATAGGAATACAAAAACAACTTGTTTTCACACATCAGCGAGATCTACTGTTCTGATTAAGTTCAACTGAAAGTGAGGTTCCTAAACACACACAGATGTAGATGAGCGAAGTGGGTAGGTACATAGATGACAGCACGTGAGCACTATTGAGTTATCATATGGTGGCCTGACTTACTTTCCTGCTCCTGGAGTGTGTGTGCCAACACTCCATCTTCCAACACAGCGAAGCTCTGGCAGACTTAACGGGGAAGAAAACACAGCCAGTGAGGGATCTTCATTAATACCAACTCATCTTCTGAGCAATTTATGCAGTAACAAAGAACGCAGGTAGGTTTTTTTTTCATCAATTAGCCCGACACGTGGGCACCATGTATGTATAAGAACACATGTCCCTGTGTTTAATCCCTTCATTGAGCAGGCTGGCTCATGTCTAGAGAGGTCGCAGCTCCACTTAAAAGTACACCCAAGCACTCCATACGTGGGCTTGCTTGACACTCATTGCCAATGGCATTTGCACTTTGTCCAGATGCAAACCATCCGGAAATATTCTACTAACCAAAAAATGTTGTCCCTGATCCGATCACGTGTTCTAAAATTGGCATGATTACAAAACTAGAAACAAAGAAGTTCTGGTTTGTAAGATGTATTTATTTTTGTTTCTAGATTACTTATGGGCTACAAAGCACCAAAATGTCCCAGATGTATTTGGATATTGTCAAAAGACAGAAAATTGTTTATTTTTCATACTACATAATATCGCAACAAGGGCGGAAACAGCTGAAGCGGAAGTAAACACGTTCTGGTAGCTGCCGCGGAAAGCTAAAGTTAAATAGTATTGTGCACGTATGGAAATATTTTACATTTGGGAATGTGGGATTTTTTTCCTTAATACATTTGCCGATGTATCGAATCAGGACTCGGTACCTCAAAATCAGGTGACACTGATTCGGTGTCAAAATCATGTGGTCAGGACTTGGGACCTCTGTAGTTGTGTCCATTATTTATGATGCTTTGGACAAGAGATTTCCATATGTATTGTACGCAGTGTTGTTAATAACAGCATTAGCGAATAACGGCGTTATTTTTGTCAGTAGTGTGTAATCTAATCAATTATTTTTTCCATCTTTGCAACGCTGTTACCATTACTGAGGTTGTAAAGGCGTGCGTTACTGTGTGTTACTATGTTGGTTGAATGACAAGAAAATTGAGAGACATGGAGAGAGCAGCGCGGGAGAGGGATGGAGGGGAAAGGGGTTGTGACGCCGTTGCAAACTCGATGCTAGGTGGCTCGGAGCGTTCGCATAGCATTCGCATTCTCGCTAGGATTAGCATTTAACGTGGCGAGCGTCATGTTAAACGCTCGGGAACTTTTTACATACAGTTCGTGGCTTCAGGTGGGTACAATTAATTGAAAATAGTGGACTGTATTCACTTTCAGTATGCATTATCATTACCAAGTGGGCGCTGTCCTTGTAGATGTTACAATATAATAATAATTTGTTTTTGTTTTTTATTGCCAAAAATAGTCACTTGCCCTAAACTTTTCTTGAATGACGTATACATAAACAGTGTTTAATTAAAAAAAAAAAAAAAAACAACTAGAGTAACTTTAGAGTAGGGAAAAGATTCAGAGCCTCACCTGCATATTAAAAATGATATCTATGTATATATTAGGGGTGTAACGGTACACATAAATCATGGTTCAGTACGTACCTCGGTATGGGGATCATGGCTTGGTGAGGGTTCAGTACAACATGAAAAACAAAAGGCTTTTTTCCTCACAGCATTTAAAAGTTAAAGTTTGTTTACCATTATACTCTTAGACAGGTGAAATTTTAAAAAATGTAAAGAGTGTCACCTATGTTTTTTTTGGAATGAAAAAGACAGTTCAATTCAATCAGCTACTATAGACCCTACTCACCGACGTCATAGAATGACGTGTCGCTGTATCCGGCCGCCATATTGTCCGTCTCTGTTTAGCCCTATTCTCAATGGTTTCAATTAGTCGTTCAGTTTATAGAGCAATTCATGGAAGCCCCGGTGCTTTCAGACGCTGTAAACTCATTGGATGCGTTGCATAAAAGGCATTATGCGGAAAAGCTTCAGTTTATCCATTCGCCAGATCCATATTTGATGCCTAAATCGATATTTTTCGACCCACTGTCTTCGCCCTCTCTGCCTGACATCTGCTACCCTGATATCTACAACTATCTTTTCCACAGAAACTTGGCCTATTCTCACGAAACTTTGAAAAACATTAAGAGCAGCACTCTAAGCAACATTACCCTGTGTGATTTCTAAAATGGCGACAATCAAAAAAAAAAAAAAAAGTTGACTGCGATGGCCGACACTTCAAGGATAGGTGGATATTGGACTATTTCTTCAATAAAACACGCAACAACTGTGTCCGCCTCATTTGCAAAGAGAGAGTCGCTGTTTTCAAAGAGTTCGATGTGACGCGATAATATTACCGAACAAGACACGCTGACATGTACGACATTACAGGGAAGATACGCAGCGAGAAATTATAGCAACTTGAAGCTAGTTTAATTTCACAGCAGCAGTATTTCGCAAGAGCCCGAGTGTCGAAAGAGAACGCCACAAAGACGAGATTGTTGAAATTATGAATTAAAAAAAAAAATAATAAAGCAAATGTGACACACAGAAGGGCTTGCTAAAATTTGTTTAAATATATTGTTCTACGTAAATCAGCCAAGGTAGCCCCCCGCATTTTTACCACACCAAATCTGGCCCCCTATGCAAAAGGTTTGGACACACCTGTTTAACTGATGATCCGTAGACGAGGCCAGCTTCTTTCACTTGGGACCAGCTAAATATTATTCAAAATGTAATGATGGTGGAAGAAATAAGCATCTTGAATTTGAAACTGTATGTTGTCGGCGATTAGCCTCGCAATGATCTTAATTGTGGTTGTCAGCCCAAAACCGTCTAAATATATATTAAATGCATCTTACCAGATATAAAATGACTACTACATAGTCTGTGGTAATCGTTTGGAGCCCAGTTTTCTCGTCGAATTGCAGCAGTCCATCTCGCTCTCCTCTCCGGGTCTCTCAGAATACGGTAGAACTTCGTCTCTCCGTCTATCTTCTCTGTTATTGCAACCAACCGCCACACACGCCTTCACCATTTTGATTATTAATGTTAACGAGCAGAAAAACACGCCATAATAGGAGGAATTTACGTAGCGGTAATGCTAAAATCCGACGAGTAGACGGACAATATGGCGCGGAGGCGTGGTTGTGACGTCATGTGAGTAGGGTCTATAAACATATTTGATGTGAAAGACATTATAGAATGGATAATGTAATAACGCGTAGAACATGAAAAGTAACGTCAGTTATTTTGCAGAGTAACTAATTCCTCTTAAATTGAGGTAAATCTATTTATTTTGGGGAGAAGTAATTACTGTACTTTTTAAAAAGTAAGATTAACAACACTGACTACATGTGCAGTTCAAATGACTTCGAGGGACATCTTAAATGTGCAAACTATAAAGACAACTATGAACAGGCACCTGTGGCCTCAACGTGGAAAGTTCATACAACAAAAAAACTAAAATACTTTGTTGTATTCATAGATCCACCCAACAAGACCAATACTGTTGTTTTTGCTTTAATCCCACCAAAATCAATGTGGCAAGGGATTTATAAGCGTCATTGTTGCTCTACTTAAGTTTCCTGAGTTTCTTCCGAGTTGATTACAATCGGTCTACGAAAACAAGAAGAGCTTCTTAAGACTGGCATGAGTTCAGATTAAGGAAATAAGTACACTAATTCCACAGAATGGGGAAAATCTGTCCGTAGACAACAAGTCAGACAAATGAAAGTCTGTTGACAGAACGGATGACCTCTGTAAATCCACATGGAGTTAACCCATGCTAAAACAGACATGCATTATTACTTACACCTGTTGAATGCCATAAGAGACGGTCCACTAAATGGATTTCCAAGTGGCCTTATGCCTTCTGTCTGCCAGTGAGGAGGGATTAGGTTTTAGATTCAATCCAATGGGACAAAGTGACAGTTTAACTACAAGCCGACTGCAAATTCAGAGACGAGACGCCAGAATGAAGTAAGCGCCAATGGATGCAAGGAAATGAAAGAGACCTCTCCATGAGAATTATAAGGGTGTGTCAGAATTGCTGGTTAACTTGTTTTTCAAAACTCACAACAGTGAAATTAGCCCAGCTAGGGGAGGGACTCACACGCTGTGTGCTAAACAGGTTTGGAGGGTCAGCATGAGGCATTCAAGTCCAAGATTCAAAAACATGTACTTACTAAAGTTCTGGCCATGCTTCCATGCCACCCCCCCCCCCCCCAATAGTTTAGTTATCAGTCAGAATTCTAGACTAAAACAAAGATCTGAGTGTGGGTACTAGGGATGGGAATTGATAAGATTTTTACAATTCCCATTCCATTATCGATATTGCTTAACGATTCAATTCTTTATCGATTCTCCTATCGATTCTAATTTGGGGAAAAAGAAGAACAAACGTTTTGATTGGCATCGAGTTTGTTTAATCAGAAGTCACAACCTTACAAACTCACAACGAGGTCAAAAGAGGCCCAAAGCCTCAATATTAACTGTGGCAATAAGTGGCAAATGCACAAGAATGTGTAACAATTCACTGAAACATTTTTCTAATAGAAATAAAAAATATTGGTATATATTGGCATATAGGTCGTTGTTCTGCCTTTGGCAATACAGGGTCTCCCCAGGATTGATAAATCTAAATTCAAGACTTTTAAGACCTTTTTTAATGCCATTTCAACTGAAAATTAGTACTTTCCTCGCACCTATTATTTAGATAATATTTAATCATATTAAAAAAATAAAGCACTGAACATCAAATTTAACCTCAATTACTAAGTGTGTTTGACAAAAGAATGCACATTTATTGAAGATACAATTAAAACAAAAAGTTTTGTGCCACAGACCGGCCCTCTTTATGTCATGACCTACCTTATTAAAATATTGTAATAATTATCGTGCTGTCAAGCGATTAATTTTTTAAAATCGCGACTAATCACAGGCTGTCAATAGCAATCGCGATTTTTAAAAAATGCATAAATTATATATTTCAATTTCTAAATACACCGATTAGCACAGGAGTTCATCAAATTTAAGCCTCATTAGAAACAAGAAAAGAGTTTTCCTTTACATTTGTAAAGGTGAATCAAATATGAATTTTCCCCAAATAACTTGTAAAAGGGGAGGCACAGAGGAAGAGCATGTCTACTGACAGTTCTGAGATCAAGGACTCAAGCGCAGGTTCTGTGTGAAGTTACCATTTTATTTTTGGGGTACTAGCTATAATTTTATCTTATATTAGACTGACTTTTTAAAGAATGAGGAAACCACTGATAATCTCCCACGATCTGGGGCTCCATGCAAGATCTCACCCCGTGGCGTCAAAATGATAACAAGAACCGTGAGCAAAAATCCCAGAACCACACGGGGGGACCTAGTGAATGACCTACAGAGAGGTGGGACCACAGTAACAAAGGCTATAGTATCAGTAACACAATGCGCCGCAAGGGACTCAAATCCTGCATTGCCAGACGTGTCCCCCTGCTGGAGCCAGTACACGTCCAGGCCTGGGAGAATGTGTTATGGTCAGATGAAACCAAAATAGAACTTTTTGGTAGAAACACAGGTTCTCGTGTTTGGAGGAGAAAGAATACTGATTTGCATCCGAAGAACACCATACCCACTGTGAAGCATAGGGGTGGAAACATCATGCTCTGGGGCTGTTTTTCTGCAAAGGGACCAGGACGACTGAGCTGTGTAAAGGAAAGAATGAATGGGGCCATGTATCGAGAGATTTTAAGTGAAAATCTCCTTCCATCAGCAAGGGCTTTGAAGATGAGACGTGGCTGGGTCTTTCAGCATGACAATGATCCCAAACACACAGCCAGGGCAACAAAGGAGTGGCTTCGTAAGAAGCATTTCAAGGTCCTGGAGAGTGGTCTAGCCAGTCTCCAGATCTCAACCTAGGGCTGGGCGATATGGCCTTAAACATGTATCACGATAAATTGAGCAGATTTATCTCGATAACGATAAATGACGATAAATTCGCCCAAGCGGACTGTTATATAATTTGAAAATCTGAATCAATGCATGAAATACAGATTAACTATTTCTTGTTGATTTATTTACCAGCATTCAATTTGATATACTGTATTTAACAATTGTACATGCAGTCTAAACATTAAGTTTATAAAAATGTATAGTAAGCAATAAGAATTCAAGTATGAACATTTACAACAGCGTGTATGACTTGAACAATGTACATTGTCAAAATCAATATGCCTGTGCAAACATGTAATTGTAACACAAATGACTTGCAGCTTGAACAGTACACTTCAAAAAGACAACTTATTGTTAATGGCTGCTGTGACATAATTATTAAATACAAGTGTTTACTTTATGGTTTAAGGTTTTTTTTCCCCCCAGTGCATTTTTTAATAAATGCACGCACAATAAAAATAGCTGGGGCCATTTCTCGGTCATTATAAGTTTTGCCGTTGGATTGTACTTTATGCTGAATGCTTTACCATCACAAAAGCTATCAGAGGAATCACACACAGACAGATACAAAATAACGCCACATAGTAATTGCTAGATGCAGTCCGTGCCCAATCCACTCATTAAGTTCAGCCGTTTCGACAAGGTTAGAGCCGCTATCCGACTCCATAACGTTCATTTGTAGCGTTAGCCGCTAGCTAGCGTTAGCCTGGCTACCGGTAGAAAGCACTGAAAGCACCATCTCCGGAAATCGCGAGAACAAAGGAGGACAGCAGGTGAAAGCCCGTCTGGATGCCACCAAGAGTCTACTAAATGTCGGTTGAAAGTTTGGTGAACCTCCCTTAAACCACATTCCATCACGTTTTGCTTGTAGCGTTAGCTGCTAGCGTTAGCTTACCGGGCTTTTGTTTGATTGGCTTCCTGATGATCACGTGACTCCCTACGTAAGCACATTCACTGCTTTCTTAAAGGGGAATGAACATAGACGAACAACACAGAATCAAAGCGGGATGAAAAGACTAATTTTATTAATTTACCGACATGGTCAAAATTACGTCGGTCATCGTTAAGAATTTCGGTGACGGTAAATTTTCGGTTTACCGCCCTGCTCTATCTCAACCCCATAGAAAATCCGTGGAGGGAGTTGAAAGTCCGCGTTGCCCAATGACAGCCCCAAAAATCACTGCTTTAGAGGAGATCTGCATGGAGGAATGGGCCAAAATACCAGCAACAGTGTGTGAAAAGCTTGTGAAGTTACAGAAAACGTTTGGCCTCTGTTAATGCCAACAAAGGTTACTTAACAAAGTATTGAGATTAACTTTTGGTATTGACTAAATACTTATTTTCCACCATGATTTGCAAATAAATTCTTTAAAAATCAAACAATGTGATTTTCTGTTTTTTTCCCCCCCACATTCTGTCTCACATGGTTGAGGTTTACCCATGTTGAAAATTACAGGCCTCTCTAATATTTTCAAGTGGTAGAACTTGCAAAATTAGTGGGTGACTAAATACTTACTTGCCCCACTGTATCACACAAAGAAATTGACCCTAGCAGAAAATGACATGGGTTTGTTCTATTTTTATTCAAAATACACCCCTGACCACCCACCACTACACCCCCCCTCCCCTTTACTGGCCTGTTCTGTTCTGCTCCTTTTGCAGAATTCTTCCGCACTAAACATCTCTATGCCGTAGTTCTCTGGCATGGTCTGGCTAACCTAGCTCTTGAGCAGAAAAAGGATGAATTGTATTACGGATCACCAGTTAGGAGACGGAAATTAGGAATGGGGGGGGGGGGGTAGTTGGGGAATTCCAGAGGGAGCTATATCAGAAGCAGCTAGACACGACCCAAAATAGGAACTGATAAGGGTGTGTGAGGAGGGGAAAAAATGGCCTCACTTGTCTCTTAGATTGAGATGGGACACAGGGCACCCGCATCTCTAGAGGAAACACCCCCAGAGCAAAATATTTAGTCACAACAGTATGACAAGATATATTTAACATGTTAAGACATCTGATTTACAGAGGGTTATTGAGTTTATAGCTGCTGTGTTTTATGCCCGAAAAAGCATGGAAGCCACACAGTGAGTGCTTTGTGTGAACAGAAGCGGGTCGAGCACCGAATGACGCGGGCTCGATACTGAACTCATGCAGAACTATTTCCTCCCGGATCATTAGTGTGGCTACACACCAACACTGATGCAACTAGCTGTACCATGACAGTGCACTTATGAATGTGTTAACCATGAATTTAATTTTGTTTTGATGAGTTGCAGACTCCTTTTGTAAATTCAACTTGACAATCCTGTTAAGATCACCTGTGTAAGATGATTTTAGCATTATACATGAAAACGAATGAATAAATGAGTCAGACCAGCACATTCAGATTTCAATCAAAGCTTCGTCAGTTCTAAATTTTAGATTTGAAGTTTTCATTATTTATGACTTTGATGTGTGAAAAGAGAATCGGGTTGTAGTAATAAAGCCATTTGCAGATCACATCATAGAGATTTCAAAGCTGTTTGAGTCTATGGACAAAAGAAAAGTATTAGGACAGTATCCCATTCCAAGGCTCAACTCGTTAAACAAACAAACAAACAAACAAACAAACAAACAAACAAACACTGATGCCTCACAAACGCGAATGTGTTAACCCAATCCAAGCGATTGGCGACAATGGTCCATTGCTGTCAATGGCAGCCAATAATAAATAAATAAATAAATAAATAAAATAAAATTAAATTAAATTAAAAAAAAGAAAAAAAAAGAATGTGGTTTGTATTGAGTTTTCTCACCTTCCTGAACCCGGGGTAAGTTCGATTGGTCTATCTGGAGCTCTGCCATCACTGTGCCATCACTGCATCAAAGTGATCCAATAAAGAAAAACAACATTTAATAGGCGTTAGCAACGATCTGACTGACACAAACGCGTCATGACTTGTTTATATTTTTAATGTCTGTGACTCATCCAAATGTGGTCTATTAGCTCATCATTAGGTAACAAACTTCCAGCAGCGTTTTAAGAACACATAAGTCGAATTTGCTGGGGAAAAAAAAATAACGTGCAACCAAAAGAACATTTTAGTCCATAGATCATGTAGGAGAGCGTTGGAAACCTACCCCTTGCCCACCGGCTGCCCTCGCGTTGTTTTCAACAAGTGGCATACATTTTCCTTCGTCTTCTTCGTGTGCTGTTCAACTAAACTGGTAAAAGACCTTTGATTAAAATGAGAAAATCGGATGATAAAATTCAAAGAGCCACACACTCTTATAATTATTGTTGGTCAACCGAAACAAAAGCTCAACAGACATTGAAACTTGAAGCCGACAGAGTCGAGGTGGACGACGTGTGGGCGGATATCCTTTGCTGCATTCAGGTGCTCCACGGAATTCAAGAGTCACGCTTGTCAGCCGAATAATATTGGCAACCTTCAAGAGGGAGATACCTTTCGTGGTCAGTTTGCCGATCCGAATTGTATTCACGACTTTTGTGAAGGAGATAAGTTTCGCCGTTAGTCCTAATACGAGAGACGCTCACGGTTTTAGAAAGTTATGAATCTAGGCACTCTTGTTCTGCCAGAGATGACTTTCGTCAAGACTCTTTCCGATATTACGTGAATGCAGCATTCTCGCTGTGCTCAGTCAATGATTACAGCAGACCACATTGAACCGAACCATAATGTGTGTTATGTTTTTGAACGGACAAGACGGTCAGTTTAGTAGAATATGCCCCCCAGGTGAATTGCAAATGCATTCTCACTCGTTTGTAAGAAGAGTAAGTCACAGTCCTTCAATTATTTAATATTTATTCATTTACTGAATATACATTATAACGACTTTAAAATGATAATATTAGTAATACAATTGAGAGTGGATCCACATTAAGTATGGTGGGGGTGGCATCCATTATATCTGCAACAATTTGTATGAAAATGTATTTTTACTGTCGGACTGTAATGCTTAAATGTTGTTTTCTTTATTAGAGTTGCAGCCCCTTGTTTCTATTGCTACAGAAGGCCAAGCAGAATTTTCATTTGATGCGTTGGGTTTCGGTAGGTTATGTGGCCATCTACTGGTCAGATTGGTAGACTGTTTTGAGTTCGACCAGACAATTTAATTCATTCGCAAGACATACATATTAGGAATGCAACGATACAGTTAAGTCACCGTTCGATATGATTTTCGATACAAGAGACACGATTTTCGATTCGATTCAATACATTTAATGCTCTGAAACAAAAAATACAAGTGTTTTTTTTTTTTCGTTTTTTTGTTGTTATTTTTTTTATTTTGCTAACAAGCAGAAATAACAATGCCATCATATAAGCATGCATTATAGTGCATAATATCTATGTGCTTACTTCTTACTGATCTGAAGAAATTTTGTATAAAAGTGCTGGGAACAATCTTTACTGTTTGTGAAGTGAGGCGGGGAACACTGTTGATTGTTATTACTTTCCTAGCAGGTATGCTTACCACATGAGAAATATACAATATATACAATACATATACAAAGTTTTAAAGCAATAAAACTGCAACAAAAATGAATGAAATGAACAAAGAAATATATTATTATAATGGGTCAAAATTATTTTTCGAACAGATCATGTGACTAGCACCTTAGACGTCATTTGGTTTGAATATAATTTTCCCCAAAAAATTAGGGGAGGGCAATTTTATTTTTCTAATGATTTTTTTCTTTGATTGAAAATGTTTTTATTGAAGCAAATTTTTGAGGGGATTGAATGATTTATACACAGATGTAAAAAAGGATTGCTTCAATCAAAGAAAACATTTTGAATGAAAAATTAAGTGTTCAAATGCAAATTTTTCAATCTAAAATATTTTTTTCGGATTCAAAAACGTTTTCTATGATTGAAATTTTTCTTTTTTTGATTTAGTTGATTTTTCTTCTTGAAAAAAAAATTTTTTGAAGCAACTTATTTTTGATTGAATAATAAAGACAAAAACGTCCTAGCCAAAATGTGGCCCCAACACAAATCAACATTATACTTCAATCAAAAAAGTTGTTTCAAACAAAAAAAACTTGACTCCAATTAAAAACAAAAAAATCAATCATGTACAAATAGTTTCAAATGTATTTTTTCACTTTTTTTTTAAAAATTCAAAATATATATTTTGATTGAAGCAACTTTTTTTTTTTTGATTGAACAATAAAGACACAAATCTACCTCCATATGGCTCCGCCCAAGGGATACAATTTTTGACTGGGGTAACTACATTGGCACGACACCGGCGAGCGTACCATATTCAATGGATGAAGATCTTGGCGAAAAGTATTGCCTAAGCAGCCTGAATTAGAATTCCCCTCAAGAATGACGAGAAAAAAAAAAAACGCTCATTGTCAACTTATTATTGTAAATATTCTTGTAAATTAGTTTTATTGCTGACACTGCATTCTTGGGGTCATCAACATGATGTGCACCCCCTGCCCCAAAAGTCAAACTCCGCCTTTGCTTAAGTTCCATTCAGTCATGGCAATCTTTAATTCATCCATGTAGTATATGGACTACGCGTCCCATGATCAGTCTGGGCTCACGCAACCAATGGCATGGGAGCTAACGTGGCACATCTAGGTTGCTATTTGATAATATCTAGTGTGTGCGCGCGAGTGTTGTGAGGAATTTAAAAAAAAAAAAAAAAGCGAACAAACGCCACACAAGTCACCTCTGCTCTTCACTGCACAACACCAGCATTGGACAATCGACTTTCATAAACTGGACGAGTTTGAAGTACAGCGCTCTTAATTTGCCACTCATTGTTCATCATGTAACTGTGAGTTAGCTCTCTGTGACCCACGGTCTTAACCTGTCTGTAGTCAAATTAAGGTTATTCGTAGCAGCCAATACAGCCACAATATAGTATTGGCGGACTTTGTTGAACGTATGCGTAAAGACAGTCTTTGTTTAATATGTATGAGTGGGAATAGCATGTCACCTCATCCAAAATGCGGCCAAACAACGGATCTGTACGATATTGAAGCTGGCAAGCCACCTCCTTGAGTTTCTGTCTTACCTCATGAGCAATGATTCTCGTGTGCCTTTCATGCAGTTTGGTGGAGGAGGGGGGCTGCTAGCGGCAGAGTTTGTTTTTTCAAGGCAAAGCTGCACCGCATATTTTAGCGAGAGAGACGACAAAAATAAATTCGGAAAATACATTTTGGGAGTTTTTCATTTGGATCGAATGTTTTTGCGTATTGAATCGAAGAGGGCGTATCGAACGGTTCAATATACAGGTGTGGTCAAAAGTTTACATACACTTGTGAAGAACATAATGTGTCATGGCTCTCTTGAGTTTCCAGTTATTTATACAACTCTGATTTTTCTCTGATAGAGTGATTGGAACAGATACTTCTTTGTCACAAAAAACATTCATGAAGTTTGGTTCTTTTATGACTTTATTATGGGTGAACAGAAAAAGTGATCAAATCTGCTGGGTCAAAAATATACATACAGCAGCGCTAATATTTGGTAACATGTCCCTTGGCCATTTTCACTTCAATTAGGCGCTTTTGGTAGCCATCCACAAGCTTCTGGCAAGCTTCTGGTTGAATCTTTGACCACTCCTCTTGACAGAATTGGTGCAGTTCAGTTAAATTTGATGGCTTTCTGACATGGACTTGTTTCTTCAGCATTGTCCACAAGTTGTCAATGGGGTTTAAGTCAGGACTTTGGGAAGGCCATTCGAAAACCTTAATTCTAGCCTGATTCAGCCATTCCATTACCACTTTTGATGTGTGTTTGGGGTCATTGTCCTGTTGGAACACCCAACTGCGCCCAAGACCCAATCTTCGGGCTGATGACGTTAGGTTATCTTGAAGATTTTGAAGGTAATCCTCCTTCTTCATTATCCCATTTACTCTCTGTAAAGCACCAGTTCCATTGGCAGCAAAACAGCCCCACAGCATAATACTACCACCACCGTGCTTGACGGTAGGCATGGTGTACTTGGGGTTAAAGGCCTCACCTTTTCTCCTCCAAACATATTGCTGGGCATTGTGGCCAAACAGCTCGATTTTTGTTTCATCTGACCACAGAACTTTCCTCCAGAAGGTCTTATCTTTGTCCATGTGATCAGCAGCAAACTTCCGTCGAGCCTTAAGGTGTCGCTTTTGGAGCAAGGGCTTCCTTCTTGCACGGCAGCCTCTCAGTCCATGGAGATGTAAGACACGCTTGACTGTGGACACTGACACCTGTGTTCCAGCAGCTTCTAATTCTTGGCAGATCTGCTTTTTGGTGATTCTCGGTTGAATCTTCACCCTCCTGGCCAATTTTCTCTCAGCAGCAGGTGATAGCTTGCGTTTTCTTCCTGATCGTGGCAGTGACAAAACAGTGTCATGCACTTTATACTTACAAACAATTGTTTGCACTGTTGCTCTTGGGACCTGCAGCTGCTTTGAAATGACTCCAAATGACTTTCCTGACTTGTTCAAGTCAATGATTCGCTTTTTCAGATCCATGTATGTATATTTTTGACCCAGCAGATTTGATCACTTTTTCTGTTAACCCATAATAAAGTCATAAAAGAACCAAACTTCATGAATGTTTTTTGTGACAAAGAAGTATCTGTTCCAATCACTCTATCGGAGAAAAATCAGAGTTGTATAAATAACTGGAAACTCAAGAGAGCCATGACATTATGTTCTTCACAAGTGTATGTAAACTTTTGACCACAACTGTAAAATCGAGTATAGTTGCATCCTGAAAACGCATAGCCTATAAACAAAGTTTATGATGTTCAACTGTCCATGACTAAAGAACGAAAAAAAAAAGTGGAAACAAACCATCTCAATGATGAAAGATGGGAAAACGAATCTTTCTTTTTGTAAGTCTTCATGTAGCCATTGAACACAATATTCTGTGGCATTTGAAAGAAGGGCATGTCTTGTGAAAAATGTGAGTGTGATTGAGTTGATCATCAATTTTTCCATTATTTCACGCTGGGTAAGCAAATTTTAAATAATCCCCCCCCCCCCCCCCCCCCACCAAAAAAATAAATAAATAAAAATTAAAAAGACCCCCGAATTCCCTTATTCTGGCTATTCCATAAAGGAATTTTGAATAATTTTGGTTTGATGTTGGTGTGCTGTAAAGGGGAGGGGAAATTAATTCTGATTCTCATGGTAGAAAGGTGACAGTATGGGGCCGTCTAAAATAAGATGTTCAAATTTAGGTTTAAGGTGATGAGACCTAAAGTGATAATTATTTTAAATTGTCAGATATTTATTTTGCCACAATATCAGCACTCTGCTCATTAGCAAAATCCATTAGGAGCTCCTGGACCGTTTCTTGAACAACTTCAGCGTGGTGGCTTCCCTATATGCAACATAATAGTGCAGCCCCACAATTCTATTAGTTAATCAGCTTGTACGTACAAATATTAAAAAAAAAAAAAAAAAAAAAAGATTTAGAAGCAAAACAACAAACAATCCAAAACAATCTATGCACAAGGCCATGGAACAAAACATGTGCCTCAAAAGAGCAAGCCAATAGAGAGTAATAATAATATCAAGTGCAGGCAGAGAATAGTTACTTGAGAAAGTAGGATAAGGCTTTAAGAGGGGTCTTGACAAATACAGAATATAAATCTTAATAGCTTTTCATTATACACTGCAGCTCTTAATGGCCTGTTTGCTCTTTCAAGCATAAAATTAAATGTCACTGTTGCTCCAAACTTCTCATTATGATACAACAGACTGAACACTGACATCACCTTTCTGATGAATGTGCAAGTAACATACAACAGTTCAGAATGAGACATTTGAAATTGCTGCCTGCAGCTTTCTAGCTAATCGGAACTCGTTTGCCACTCTTTGCATTTACTGGGCCTGCTAATAAAGCAGAGTCTATTGACAAAAGCATAAATAGAGTCTCTAACCAGAACGGCCACTAAATAATACGTGCCCTTTGGAATACTGTACGGAGTATTGTTTTCAATTGACTGCAAATGTCAGATGGCTTACAGGCAGAGTGGTCTAGCATATATTTTCTTTTTAATCGAGTGTCTTTGGACATATTGATATTGATGTTTTACAAGGATTACTTTTCAACAGCTTTCTAAGCTACTTCATGGAGGAACATTTCAAACGCCTGTTTTGGCGATATTTACACAGTCTATAAAACAAGGTGATAGGTGGTAGAACTTGAGTGACCTTGATGCACGGGCCGTCACAGGACTTTTATGAGGCCAGTCATTGCGTGACAGGTAGAAGCGGATAAAAAACAGCAACAAATAAAACATACACAGAAAAACTGTGTATGATCAATGTCTTTTATGGCAGTGAATGGGTTAAAAATTATACAGAGGTTGTCCCAAATATACAGTACGTATACTCATTCTTTATCTTCATACTACTCTGTTCAGTTTAGAATATATTGATGTATATTCAACAACCAACCTAATGTACAGTGGGGCAAATAAGTATTTAGTCAACCACTAATTGTGCAAGTTCTCCCACTTGAAAATATTAGCGAGACCTGTAATTGTCAACATGGGTAAACCTCAATCATGAGAGACAGAATGTGGGAAAAAAAAAAAAAACAGAAAATCACTTGCCTGGCACGGCCAGACTGTTCTCCCTGTGTTTTTCAAAAACTGAGAGTTTAGTCTGGGACCCAGCCCATTAACAGCCTCTCGAGCAAGTACAAAATCAATCGACAAATCAGATTCGTTTATTTGCGTGACGTGTTCTTAACGAGCAACGTCACTCTTCCGCGTCGGAAGTCGTCTCCACAACAACACAGATGGCGAACAGGAGAGCCGAGAATATGTTACAATCCACGGTAAAATCAGTTTTAAATGACCAAAAACACATCGACACAAGTCATTGACAACAGTCTGTCTCGCGCTAGCCATGTTGAATAAACTCTGCTCTCCTCGTATGTTTACTTCCGCGCGAAAGACCGTCGTCCCGCCCGTCGCTGATTGGTCCACTCCGCTGTCTGTTTGCTGTGGCTTGCTCTGCCCTGGAAATTTTAACCCCTTAATGGTGGCCAGACTCAATAGCTGGAACAGTGGGGAGTCTGGAGTACCAGGCTAGAAAATCACATTGCTTGATTTTTAAATAATTTATTTGCAAATCATACTGGAAAATAAGTATTTGGTCAATACCAAAAGTTCATCACAATACTTTGTAATGTACCCTTTGTTGGCAATAACGGAGGCCAGACGTTTTCTGTAACTCTTCACAAGCTTTTCACACACTGTAACTGGTATTTTGGCCCATTCCTCCATGCAGATCTCCTCTAGAGCAGTGCAGTGATGTTTTGGAGCTGTCGTTGGGTAACACGGACTTTCAACTCCCTCCACAGATTTTCTATGGAGTTAAGAGCTGGAGACTGGCTCGGCCACTCCAGGACCTTGAAATGCTTCTTACGTAGCCACTCCTTTGTTGCTGTGGCTGTGTGTTTGGGATCATTGTCATGCTGAAAGAACCAGCCACTTCTCATCTTCAATGTCCTTGCTAATGGAAGATTTTCACTCAAAATCTCTCGATACATGGCCCAATTCATTCTTTCCTTTACACAGATCAGTCGTCCTGGTCCCTTTGGAGAAAAACAGCTCCAAAGCATAATGTTTCCACCCCCATGCTTCACGGTGGGTATGGTGTTCTTCAGATGCAATTCAGTATTCTTTCTCCTCCAAACACGAGAACCTGTGTTTCTACCAAAAAGTTCTATTTTGGTTTCATCTGACCATAACACATTCTCCCAGTCCTCTTCTGGATCATCCAAATGCTCTCTAGCGAACCGCAGACGGGCCTGGAAATGTACTGGCTTCGGCAGGGGGACACGTCTGGCAGTGCAGGATTTGAGTCCCTGGCGGCGCAATGTGTTACTGATAGTAGCCTTTGTTACTGTGGTCCCAGCTCTCTGTAGGTCATTCACTAGGTCCCCCCGTGTGGTTCTGGGATTTTTGCTCACCGTTCTTGTTATCATTTTGACGCCACTGGGTGAGATCTTGCATGGAGCCCCAGATCGAGGGAGATTATCAGTGGTCTTGTATGTCTTCCATTTTCTAATAATTGCTCCCACAGTTGATTTCTTTACACTGCAGGTCTACAATTTTGTCTCTGGTGTCCTTCGACAGCTCTTTGGTCTTGGCCATAGTGGAGTTTGGAGTGTGACTGACTGAGGTTGTGGACAGGTGTCTTTTATACCGCTAATGAGTTAAAACAGGTGCCATTAATACAGGTAACGAGTGGAGCCTCGTTAGACCTCGTTAGAAGAAGTTAGACCTCTTTGACAGCCAGAAATCTTGCTTGTTTGTAGGTGACCAAATACTATTTTCTGCTCTAATTTGGAAATAAATTCTTTAAAAATCAATGTGATTTTCTTTTTTTCCCCCACATTCTGTCTCTCATGGTTGAGGTTTACCCATGTTGACAATTACATCCACATTCTTTCTCTCATGGTTGAGGTTTACCCATGTTGACAATTACAGGCCTCTCTAATCTTTTCAAGAAGGAGAACTTGCACAATTGGTGGTTGACTAAATACTTATTTGTCCCACTGTATGTCACCTATTATAATGTCAACATGAACACAGAATGATGCAGAATTCAGTGCAGAATGTTTTTGAAATTTGTCCAAAACGTCCTACTTTTTGTTGTGAAAAGCTGCATTAGCTCCTTTTTGGTTCGGCCGTATTGCATTTTATTTTTCAAAATACAATTTTGTTTTGTCTCCTGTTCACTTTGGGATGTAATTCCACTGTATACAGCTAGATAGTGGCACACAATTTTGTTGTTTTACAATAATTTTGACTTAGCGAGAAGAACAAAAACTGGATGTATTTATGATCAGCCGATTTTTTTTTTTCCGCTGAAGATTGGTAAACTTCACAGTTCTCAACTTATTCATACAGAAAGCAGTGGATGTAGGTTCATTTTTTTAAATGTACATTTTTGGGCATGATTAATAAATATTGCTGACCATCTTTGTTATACAACAACAACTTAGTAAACATTGGAACACCGTAAAATAGTTTTGCTATCCACTACTCTTGATCTGTGTTTATGTGTTTATATTTTTGTAGAACAGTGTTTAAAGACCTTTTGGAAAAAGGAAGATTGTATGAATGTATACTGTGAAGAACAACATAAATCTTAGGCAAGAAAGATGTGCAACTGTTTAAGACAATGTTCCAACAGTTTTGTCATTTTTTATTATTTTACAGCAGAAAGAATATAAAGCATTCAGAAAACATCTTCCATATTTAAGGGCATTTCAAAATGTTTTGCATGGCTTCAGCAGCTGAAATCACTTTTTTTTTTTTTTCCAACATATCCATCGAGTCAGTGACGCTTGTACATGCACAGTTACAAAAATAAAAGCTACAGACGAGAAGGAAAGGAGGGGGCAAAAACAAAAAAGCAGAACGCAAAAACACATTAGGAGAACTGAGGTTAGCCGGAACATTGAAGGGCAGGAGGAAAATTCACATAACATGGGAAGACAGAGAAAGAGCGCTATAGAGGAGAGGAAAGTAGAGCTAACACTAGTTCATCACATGCAAAGTGTCAAGGACCCATAACTTTCTATTAAAGTAGGGCCTTTTTTTTCTTCTCGCTTGGACATTGATGAAAACGTGCAGTTGGGTTATAGGGTGCCATATAATTTCTCTCCATAAACTACTGAGTGCTTGTCTTTGCATAAGAGTCAGTCAACTACGTGTGCCCGGTCGTTTTAAACGTAGGTCTCTTTTATTGCTCTGTTGACGAGTGGAAGATGTAGTGAGACTACTTATCCTGATGTGTGTCTACTGTACCTCTCTTTGGCGAGGGCAGTGGGAAAAAGAAGAGGAGGAAAGGCAGATGCTCAAATGTCATTCTGTCAATAAGGCAGACTAACGCCACAGAGCTTCTTTTATACTAATCTGTTGGGCACAACGATTTGACAAGCCTCTAAAATATTCACCAAAATGAAAACATTTTTCATTCCTCCTCTCCATTTTGGCACCCTGAGTAAAACACAGAAGGGAGACGAAACAGCAGTGCGACACTGATCGCTGACATGTATGACTAGACTTTTGTACCATTTCACAATCCTGTCATTCAGTTTTGGAGCACAGACTCAATTAAAAGGAATGAAAAATGTTAATTAAAAGAGGGGAAAAAAGGCTAATTTCAAGCTGTTTGTAAAATCAATCCACGTGCTTTGCCATGAAAATATTAGTAGCTACCATTTAGAGGGCTTCTCGAGCCGCTTTCCTTCCTGCGGCATGACAACCCATCGCTCATCGTATTGCAGAACCAGTTTGTCAATCATGTGTCAGTTCATCCGACTATTGATTCTAGGAAAGAAAGCATGCGTCAGGTGCACTTCTATCACTCAGTTAACTATTTTACCCATGCAAGCATAATAAGTCCCCCTCCTTTTAGGGACTTTGCATTGGCTATGCTTTCCACTTGAGGGTGGAAATGCATTGCAACAAACTGCAGTAGTGGCATGTCAAAATGGGATTTGAGGGAGCTGTGCCACGCAGAAAGAAGGGCAAAAAATAATGAAGTGAGCTTCCCATGCCTTTGCATAGACACTGGTGTGATAAGGGAATATTACATTATGAAACCAGAAATGTAAATAGCCTTATAAAAAGAACCGTGCTGTTCTTTTTTTCTCACTGTGTGACATGAATTCCAAGAATTCATTTTCTGTTCCATGTCAATTAGGATTACCAAAATATTTGCTAAATTCTGGAATTTTGAGAAGAGGAGTTTTTATTTCAAAGACAATTTTTCCATTATATTCTTCAAACTCCAAAGTTAAAATCGAGAGTACGTACTTATAGAGCACATTTATCTACGTGCACTTTCACACACCAGTCGTGCTGTTACATTGCAAGTCGCTGCCAACCCAATGGGGGCAAAGTAGGCTACGTCTACACGAGGACAGATATTGGCCTTAAACGTGTAATTAGTTAAACAATACGGCATGTCGGCCACAGTAGTATACCACTTATCCGGATTGGTTGCTACACGGATAATGTAGGTGGGTAATATTACCCACTGCTTAATAAGGACTGCTGTCCTCATACAACAATCGGATACTAAGGATCACGGAGCGTGCCATCGCCACTTTTAGTGCAGCATGACCGCATTGTAAACAATGCAGGTGGACGATCACGACATGGCGTTCCTGCTCCCCTTTTCTTTTCCACAGGCTCTGATGAGCTGATCATGCATTCACACATTTTTCTAGAACCTTCAAACGTATGTGGCAGTAATATGCTTTAATTCAGTGCCCACTTGTGGTCCTCCCATCGCGGATTAGTTCATCGCCTCCGATCAGCTAGCAGCAGGGCCCTCCTGACACAATGCCGGCCAAACTGCAGTATATAAAAATGCGTAGAAGAAAATTAAACCCCGAAAAATGAACTGTGTGGAACCCCAAGTCACTGAGGCGCTAGATCAGTCGCCACTTCCAGGAGCGTAACTGTTATGTGCAAGCCCTCCTTGCTGCAGTTTCCACTTCCAGGAAATATATTCAGCGCCACGCCATATATTTGTTTGGTATTTTCCAAGTGGGGAGAGCGTAACTGAGCATCGATTGTAACATCCCAAGTAATGATGTCAGGCCTTCGTTGTTGTTTTGTAAATATTTATTTTAATCACAACTTGGCGACTGCTACTAAAAGCCGAGCTTGAGTGCCCTCCCTTTCAGATGTACTAAACTGCGCGGGCGATGGCGTAACATGAGGCTTCTCCTTTCAATGCATGCGTAGTTGGCGCAAATGCAGGCGTACTTTGCAGAAACAGGGGGGCCTTAGTAGTCGGCAAAATACCCTTGAGAAAATTATCTGTGCTAGTGTAGACGTAGCCTTAGGGTCCCAGGACATGTCTTGTCCTTGGAAAAGACACTAAAACCTAAATTGCTCCTTGTGTCATGTTGTTTGGTTGCTTTGCTTCAAGAGGAACTGGTGCATTTGACAAAACAGAGACCATTATGGGAAAAACACATTATGCTGAAATACTGGCACAATATCTCAAAGAGGGTAGGTAGGGAAAGCCTGGGCACAAAGTGACTTAAGGATAAAAAATTTAAAAAAAAATTGGAATGGCTATCATATGGTCCTAATGAAAATCCTATTTAAAATTGATGGGCAGATCTAAAAAGACATGTGAGAAATGTGGCCTAAGAACTAAATTTCATTGGGTCCGTCCAAAGGCAAGTGGGCCAAAATTCCTGGTAATTGTTGTGAGAAGCTTGTGGAATAACGTCCAAAATGTTTGACCAAAGTCATACAGTTTGAGGACATTACTACCACATATTCAGAAAATACGTATATGCAAACTTCTGACTTTGAAGAATATGTTTTAAAATTGATTTAATAATCATAAAACAAAGTATTATGGCATTTTGGAAATACAGTAGAAATAATTTTGCTAATCCGAAGTGACATAAAACATGATAAATTTTGGACCCATGTTGGACAGTGAGAAAAAAAATGTATAGTATAAATTTATTTTTAAATAGCGCACGTAAACATCTGTTTTCAACTGTAGCTATGGTCAGTGGAGGGTATCATTGTGAGCCTGTTTGTGACTCCAATAGACAAAACGAAGCAATTTAAAATTGGCGCAAACTAGCGTGAATAGGCACTTTTAACATAAACACAGACAAAACTAATTGAGGGAAGGGTGCTAGGTAAACACAAAACATTTACTTTGCCAAATTACTGTTGGAGAAACATATGCAAAATACACCTAAATTTTTTTTTAGTTTTGTACAAATTGAGAGTCAATTTTTAATATTCAATTGTGGATAAAGTAAAAGTAGCACCTTTGGCTGTTTGACATAGGAGCACAGCCGTGCACAGTATGCTACATGTGTTACAGCTTGAAATATTGACCTTTTTACACAGAATACAGCATAAGATCACTTTGGACCTGGCAGCCTTGATCAAGAATGAAATACTGGATGAGGATGATGTCATCATGTAATACTGAGAAACATTGCACGGCACATATCAAGATCTTGTTGATGGCGATGAAAGAACCCGGCTGATCAAGGCTGCCATTTACAATCTTGAAAAAATTGCACACAGTAACTCATCACATTCCTTATGTAGAGAGAGAGCGAGAGAGAGAGAGAGAGAGAGAGAGAGAGAGAGAGAGAGAGAGAGGAGAGAGAAAAGCTATAATATTAATGAGTGATAGTGTTTATATCATGCTTTCTAAAATATGACTCCCTCTTAAAAATGTGCACTATTGTTGTTATTGTTCTCGTGGTCATCAGTCAGATGTAATCTTGAAAGTGAAAATATATTTTCTTGTCAGCCTTGCAAAATGATTTTCCCAAGCTATGTCGCGTTCAAATTCCTCGGCACCAATGGCAAAGAATTCTGGGTAGCTCAACATGAATAGATGAGAAAAGACAGTTTTCAGTTGTTCTAGGGTGATTTTTACAGACACCTAACTCTACAAACAGTATTTTTTAGTATCAATTTTTATATGGCATTTATGACATGCTTTAGCAAAATTTTCTTTTTTTTTCTGGAACAATCAAAATAAAATACTCTAAGAGTGAAATTGTTTTAATTTTACAGAGCATAGCCACTACTGCTTTGTTGTGTCCCCCATCTACCACCCTTGGCTCTTCTTACTTTACATGCACATACCTCATTTTTATCCCTGTTATATACACTATTTACAAACAATACATCTGTACTTCTTAGGCATTCAAAGAAAACTATACAAATATTAGTTTTGTTCTTGTACCTCTTTTTGGCCCATTTTTTAATGAATAAAATAATATATATTCTAAAATACAACCCCCTTTGGGTAGATGTGTTATTATTATTCTTTTTTTTTTTTAATTCCTACTTACTTCCAACCTTCTTTATATACAGAAA
The DNA here is from genome assembly GCF_030265065.1 of Corythoichthys intestinalis. Taxonomy (NCBI): domain Eukaryota; kingdom Metazoa; phylum Chordata; class Actinopteri; order Syngnathiformes; family Syngnathidae; genus Corythoichthys; species Corythoichthys intestinalis. Next base: position 32,621,976 of record NC_080396.1, read on the forward strand.
CGTTTGCTCAATTCTCAAAAATATGGATCTGTCAAACCCCTATTTTGGGACAATCTTAGGGACCCTTCAAAGAATCTCTAAGATGTCAAGGCAATGTATGTGATCTTCCCTCAAAAACCCTCACGGGCTTTGAAGTTTATTGAAAAACAAGCGTAACCTGACCATGACCCCGACTGACTGTAACAACGAAAAACACGCAAACGTGTGTGACAAAAACAATAAAGACTTAGCCTGCCGCCAAAAGACTAAGACCATAAAACACACGAGCAAAGACTTTTCTTAGCCGTAAGTCATGCATTTTTTTCCCTAGGTTGGATTCTACAACATAGAACCTGGATATTAATCACAGATACGTTAGACATGAAGGGTCGAACAGTGTGAAACAAATTCAAGCCATAATGTAACAACAGGCAACTATTTGCTCCTCCGACTACATTCAGTTGCAACTCCAGCTGTGTAGGACGGGGCAGAGCATTGTAGATTGTGGTGAGATGTTGATCTGACTTGTGGATTATCCATGTAGTTTAGTGGGTCGCTGATGTTAATGGTATAGAATTATAGAATTTAAAAAAAATCCATCATTGCAGGAATTGATCAGTCACCTAAAAATATTCCGAAATACAATTAAGAGTCTTCCAGCACGGTCTCCTTATTTTGTGAGATATTCAGCAGCAGCTATGAATTACAGTAGCTTTACATTTTTGATCCACTGTTCTTTTCCTTCTTTGTCCAAAATCATGTCCGAGAAAAAAAAAAAAAGCCATGAAACTGCACTGTATGCAACACCCACCCCCCAAAAGTTTGTAATCCCGTAGTAGAAGTTGCAACGCTCCAAATGCAAGTGATGTAGTGGGGAAATTGTGTGTAAGAGTAGTGAAATTGTATTTTATATTAATATCTTGGGTCCAAAGGAGGGAAAAAAAAGGAGTCGTTAGAGGTGTGACGTCACATTGCGAGGGGGGGCTTCTGTGTGGGCTCATGTTCCCTGGCCCTTTTCAATTCTTTCACCCTGGAACACACAGAGAAAAAAACATGAAACATCAAATATTCCTGATATGAGGTTCAAGTTATACGACAAAATATGAAAGGCGGCGCCACCAGGAAGTACGGCTGCTCTGTGAAAGGAAGTGCTGGTCAGTACAACACCAAATCACATTTGCAGGAAAATGCAAATATAGCATTCCTTGGTCTATGCTTGCATTTACATTAAACTATCAAAAATGCATTCTGTGTATTTTCGTATGAATTTTCATGTTAATATTAAAATCTACAGTATTGTCATTGTATATACTATATTATAAACGTTTAGATTTTTAACGTAGCAAAACAGTGGTGCTTTGAGATCCAAATACAATTTGTTTCGTTACACTCGTTACTTAAGACATATATATGAACTCTCCCCATTGAAGTGTATGGAAATATCATTATAAAACAGAATTACCAAAGGATGTTTTTGTACAGTTTTTGTTACTTTTATTTTTTTTACTGCTGACCATTTATACGTAGATATTTTGGGTGGAATTCCACTGTCAACAATGAAATCGTGGCAGTGGAAGTTGCAAAAAGTTATAAAAGAGGTACGTATTTAGGCTCAGCCTAGAATGGAAACAGTTGTATCTTAATTTCATAATGAACATCTTTGCGCATGAACAGTCAAATGAGTTCAATTTGTTAGTTTGGAAAAAACAAGATTTAAATAGGGCATTTCCATATCATGGATTTCACTTATTGCGGGGTCTGGCTGCAACGTCACTATACAGCTCTCGTCGAAGCAAAACCAACAATGACTCCTTTCATTAACATTTTTTAAAGACAGTTCACTTTTAACTCAAGGCATCAGTGTAACTTTATTGTTCAAAATGTGGCCCACGGTCGCAGAAATTATTACTTTGCTGATCACTCACATTTATAAAAACAACAACCTCATTTTATGTATTTTATACGAAGAAAACAAACACGCAGCAAGTAAAATGTTTCCTTTTCCCATGTTGTTTAATAACCGTCGGCAATGGATGTCCAATTTATTTAAAGAATTCAAATGGATTGCACATTTATCACTGTTAATTACAGCGAATGACTTGAATGAATTTCTGGCTCCATACATAAGATGTGCATCATCCCGTCTGAAGCAAACAGTTCTGTAGCCCAACAATGTATTCCAACCATCAACCATGGTGACAATGGCAGATTCGACTCCACTCGGCTTCTTTTTCATTGTGACATTTACGTGCATCTGTGTGTAGAGCTTGTGTGTGTGTCTGTGCTGCATTCTCTCATGCTGTGCTTGTGAACTCTCTGGAGGTAAGAATCCATTACTGCTCTCCCACTGGGTAGAGGAATCCATTGGTTTTTTTTCTCCTTGTGACCTACATGATTTCCTGCTGGTCTGACCTATTAGACGATTTGCCACAGACAGTCCTCTGGTGCAGGATGCTGCACAATTCCGCCTGTTGAGTTGTGCATGAAAGATCAGCAGACGATTGATGAATTAGAGGAGCTTTAGAGGAAATGAGTGAAAAAACATGTAGCAAATGTTATCCACTGACTTGATTTTAATATGGTTCCTCTATTAATTTGTCACCCCACAGTTCCAACTTCTAACCGTTTTGGGCTTTCAAGAACAAGATGTTTTCAAACTTTCTCAGTCTGTCAAGTGGTAAGAAACAAAGCAGACAGCCAGCCGGTAAAACAGAGAGACAATTTGAGAAAACAACAGGCCCGTAGCATGCCTTCAGGCCTAAAGTTGTCGACACTTGACATGCAGCAAAGTAATATGTGATTGAAAGACGCATCCCCCGCGCTCTCTCAAACTGTCTTTCTGTGTGAACCGACTTAACTGATATAAAACAAAGTTTTAATGAAAGGGAAAAAAAGGCCTGTTGCACTGTTTCTTTGAGTTTGACTCGTCCCGTACTGATTGGGAGCTTTTCAGTACACCTGTGGCTCCAGCTGGCAGCCCTCATGCAAGCAGGCATCAAGCAAAAGTGATGGAGGACGAAGTTCGGTTGGAAGAGAGACGAAAAACAGAGAGAAAGCAAAGGAGAAAATGAGCGCGAGAGGAAAGAGAATGCAAAGGCCGAGAGTGCAGATTATTGTATTATGAAAGAGCGATAGAGACAGAGAGAGAAATCAAGAGAGAGAAGGAGGCACGAATTGAGTTGCTGAAGCAGCACTCACCCGCTTGAACAGTCTATGGTCCATCAAGGGGCTTGGCATAAACAGCAAAACAATACCAGACAGCTATTAGCACACAGTAGGCACTCTGCAGGAGGAGTGCTAGGACAGGTGGGGGGCCAATTACAGTAAGGTGTGGGGACCATCTAATCACATCCAACCAAAACTAATGCATGTTTAAAAAAAAAAGACGATGTGGGGAAGGTATATAATATAAGAGTCTAGTTTAGTGGATTAGCTGAGTTGGACCGTGATAGGAATCAATGTGAAGATCTAATGTGTTGCAAAAGTGTGCTTTAGGGGCTCTACCTGTGGCGGCAGCGACGCAGAAACCTCATGATCTTCCTGGCAGCTTGATCCTGCCTCTTAGTGAGCAGACTTCCTCTGGAGGATAGCACAAAAAGGTGGAGACAATCTCATTAGGTGTAGTGGAAGCATTGGGGAGACACAAGAAACTGATTATGGAGTAGCATGTATTCACTACACCAGGATACACTATCGTTGTCAAACTACTCCAGCGACTAAAGACCATACGCGGTGTTTGACTTTTGTGGAAGGGTGAGGGGAGGGGGCAAAACATGTAAACATGTTAAAGACCTTGAATATATAGTATATATACTGTATATACGTATGAATGTACACCTTGACACTGTGTTCAATCCTTGGTTCAAGCTCAGTTGTTGTTGAAGCTTTTGAAAGCTTAGGTTTAAAAAAATTCTAAATATCCATATTGCCTCTTCAGGTGTAGTTTTGGCTAAGCAAAGCAATGGACCGTCTCTAAGTTGCTAGTCACATGAGCCGTTCGAAAAATAATTTTGACCCATGATGAAATACTTTGTAGCATTCTTGTTCATTTTCTTTCTTCTTTTTTTTTTAGTTTTATAGACATCATTTTAACATCTAGCTCTTTATTTTAAAGGGAAAGTTCAGAATTTTTATAATTAGGCTTAAACTTTAAATTAGCAGGGGTTTAGTCGGTGGAAGATTAGCTTAGCCACTCCGGAGCCCTAAAACTAACAACTAACTGACAAACTGCACGGAATTTGTAGAAATCAACTTCACCGACTAGTTGAACCCCCACTAACTCGAAGATTAAGTAGAAAAATTTGAACTTCTCCTTTAAATTTATTTACAGGTAGTCCCCGGGCTACGAATGAGTTCCGTGCTTATGCTGGCGACGTAAAGAGAATTTCCGTGAAAGTCCGAATTAACCCTTTAAATACCCCTAAATACCCTCCCAATATCAAAATAACTATTCAAAAACATGTATTATACCTCATTGTACCTTCCCTGCCCAGACGTTGGAGCCAAGTCCTAGCTAGACAGCGAGCTAAGCGCTGAAATGACAATGTCTGTGTTGTTTGCGGACTTTATTCAGCTGCTTGTGACATCAACACTTGCAGAATGAAACTAAAATAAACATGAAATTAAATCCGTTTCATCTTCAATAACAGCAATTTAAATTTGTCTTCATAACTAGCTGCGTTCACAGCAATAATAATCTACACAACCGAGTAGCATGTATCAGTTAGCGTCATCATCAAAAACAATCACATAAACTCACCCCAAGTATTCGATCACAATTGAAAACGCACAATAAAGTAGTACAAAAGGTGTTATATACAGATGTTGCCTCTGTGGATGCATCACAAGCAACAAATGTGCGCGCAGGCTTTCTTGCCCCTCTCTCTCTCACTCGGCTGTGCGAATTATTCGTGTGTGCTTGTGCGCTATTCTTCGTGTGCGCCAATATGTTCTTCTTTGAGTGTATATGCGCTCTTACTTAGTGTGGAAGTACTACCTGCTCTATGCTTCCTGTGCCAAAAAAAGCATGCACCACAAAACAAAAGTCAACATAAAAAAAAAACAACAACTAGAGGCAATTAGTTGACGAGACTCCGGCATCGTAAAGTCGAAATCACGTATGTCAGGTACGTCGTAATCCGGGGACTACCTGTATAGGGAAGTCAGTTACATGCAATGACATTTTTCGGGCCCCCCTCAATCTCCGCTTATGTTTAAGACTGGCCCTGTGATTTTAGTTCTACCTCAATTTGTGTTGCACAAGGGCAGCAGCTGCCCCATGGTGGTGAGGCCTGAGTCTGCTTGAGTCCTTGTAGCTGCGGTAGTATTGCTGAATGAGCATAGCTGCCTTCCTGCTCTGCTGGAACTTCTTCTGCTCATGATAGCTGCGGAATTTACTCTGGATAAGGATGGCGGCCTGCGTCATCTTCTTATAAAGTGCATACTGGAAATGAAAATGTTAATTGAAAACATGCGGTGTGACAGCTGGGCTGCTTTTGTAAAGAAAGTGGTTGTTGTGAGGAGGTTTACCTTCAAAGCTATCCATGTAAGCTTGTATGGGGGGAAAATATGCATGTTTAATTCAGCACTGTGGTGATGCATCATTGTTAGAAATATTTTTTTTAATACTCTCATCAGTGTTTGGATTTGTGAGACAGTGGGAAAACAAGTCCAGTAGAATCTCAATTTTCTTATGCTCTAATATTTGTATTTTTGTTTGTTTGTTTTGGGATGCATCTTTGGCTCAATTTTCAGGGTTTCTACAGGTATCAGCAAATTTCATTTAATGTTTTTAAAGCCACTTTAAACTAATTTAATGCCATGCCCAACTGCAGGCCATGCATGGAGGAGCGCTACTGTAGGAGAGGAACACTAGCAGCCCCAAAATTAGTAACCATGTTAGCTACTGATATATAAGAGTGAATCTTGGTCTTAAGATAACGTATTATTATCTTATATGAAGCAAAACTGAGAAGCATAAACACCCACCACCAAACCTGTCAGGTTTACAAAATTTTTAATGCCTCAAACATTTAGTTTAATGCTTTTTAAGGCCTGAATTTTGACTAAATCCATTTAATGTCTATTAATGCTTTTAACATTTATTTTGTATCTGTTTTGCTACAATGAAAATGGTCAGCATCCAACTCATTCAAAACGCATGACGCAGTCTCTCATGTTTTGCAAACAAGCACTTGGGCAATCCATGTGTATGTGCGACATTATTGATTGTTGAAGAGTGAACCTCACACCCAGGGGTGGACTTGCCATCGGGCATACTGGGCAATGTCAGGTGGGGTGACACTCATTTTTGAGCCAGTGAAACTTGAAAAAAAGAAACAATAATATGAAGGTCATTCAATAAATAAGGTGAACTTTTCGGTTTAAGGACTTCTAATACAGATGAAATCTTATTTTTCAACATGGTCTCCCAGCACTGTCACACACTTTTCCCATCTGTGCACAAGCTTCCGTATTCCCTCAGCGTAAAAATCTTTGGACTGATTTCTCAACCAGTCACTCATAACACTTTTGATTCCATCGTCGTTTTCAAACTTTGTGCCTTTTTTTTCAGACATTTTATTGTCTGAAACATGGCAACATACACAGCGGACATTCTCCTATGAATTTCAACTGGTTGCACCCTTAAGCAACCAAAAACCTGATAACCGACCGCTGTTCAATTCTGGAGCATGCTTCTTGGTCAGCCATCTTTGTTAATCATCAAAATTCTCAAAAAAAATTTAATGTGCAAAATATTGTTAATGTAATTATCCTTACACTGAAAAATAAATCACCTTTTATTGAATGACCTTGTATGTGTTTCTCAGCGGTGGCCCGCGACGGTATTAGAGACACTTTACGTGGGCTATTGGTTGGTTTTTTAGTTCAATAAAAAATTTCAGTGCATGCTCCGCTCACCCTGCCCCCCGGACAAATAAGATGGAAATGAATGCTCTTAAAAAAAAAAGGGAGGTGCCTAGAACCTGTGTGATAAGCAGCTGAAAGGCCTGCAGGTTCAGCATCAACCTAAGTAGTAAGGCTTTATTTCTCTCTGACATAGACACAAATGCACTATTTGGCCAGCATTCCAAAAAGGCTCGGTTCGGCTTCCGAGTGTTTTGTTTTGTTTACATCTACCGGGAATAGTATTGCAAAGAGTCCCTTGAAAAACGGAATCGGGTCTGATTTGTAAAACGAACAAATATTCAAATATTTATTACAAATATGCAGGCAAACGTACTCCCCCGCTTCTCCAGCTTTGTGATCAATGAGCATACGAGTATCACAATGACAATACAAAATCCTGCTCATCTCATTGGTTGAGGTACTGTTGCTTATCATGACGATAACGGAAGACAACATAGAATGGACGAAAAATACTGCAGAATAGAAGTTATTATTTTATGTTTGGTCTTTTTGTACTGCACAAAATGTTCTGTTTTGCATATTAACCCTCATGAGTCCTATGGTCAAGCCTGCGTGATCAATTATGTGGTGTTTTTAAAATAAAATTTTCACATAAAGCACTTGAAGGCAAGGATTTGAAACTCTCTCCCACATTTTTATTGGTCACTGATAAACACAGAAAAACTGAGATATGCTCGTTTTAATTCTATTAGGTAAATATCTGTATCCATGCACCTGTGCACAGGAGGAAGTCGGCGTGATGTCACAATGACGTCGCCTCGATTAGCAACTTGTCGCCATTTTGCGAAGGGGGCACGCACAGCTAAACATTCTGTAGACAAACGTCGGAAATTCATTTATTTCAGGTGTGTTTTGCGTCTTTTTTCATAAAAACGTCTTAAACATGGCTTTCTATTATCACGAGTCACTGCCGACAGAAGCGAGGAGGCGATACAATTTAAAATTACCGTGCATTGGCTTGCAAGTCTGCCCATACAAAGTCGCAGGTGATAGCTGGATGAACAATCCAAAGGAATGGCCTGCAGTGGAGTTCGGAAACATCTACAACTACCTCATAAAGTCACCCAGTAAGTTGACCTTTATCAATTACGTGGAATATGTACTGTGTGGAACTAAGAAAACTGGTAGTATATACAGAGTGATTATTTCTGCCGTAACTGGTAATTCACCTCCAAGCGTTATTTAGCCGTGAACACGTCACGGCAAAATAACCAATTCCCACCAGGCCAATAATATACCGATTGACTAATCAGAGCAGTTCACGGCAAAAGAAAAATAACGCTTTGCGAGTTGCCGGTTACGGTAATAATAACCACTGCCTATTCTATTGAATCCTAGCAGCGAATTGGGGCAAAAAAAAAAAAAAAAATCGTTTACTCACCAGTAATAAAATGTCGGCTGCCAACGTAAATGTGCTTGGATTTAGGTTCCCACAGGCGAGAATAGTCCACGGAACCGTCTTCTTTTACTGTTCCTCGATTAATTGCTTTCAGCCATTTGCTTCTCCTTTTCTTCCCTCGAGGAAGAACGAAGAACTTCAAATGCGGCTACGAACTCTTCCTTATGTGACAACCCGCAACACAGCAACTTTTAGTCATTCCGACGGAAAAAAGACCGCAAATAAGACGAAAGTTCAACGCGTTTGTATTACAATGCACGACAGAGCAACTGCTTGTGACTCGTCTTTTGCCCTGTTTTCAATATGGCGATGCTTTGTTGTGGCTGGGGATGTCATTAATGCCCGAATGTCCGACTGCCTCTATAGACAATAGAGTACTCGTGCTTTTGGATGGGACGTCTTGATGCTTCACTTCTGTATACGTATTTTTCAAGTTGGAATTGGACTATTTCTCTGTATTTATTGGCCTAATGTGGTAATCTAATAGGTTATAGTGTAATAATAACAGTTCATAAAAACTATGTTATGCGGAGAAAAATGACACTAAGTAAGAAACCCAGAGCATGTTAAACAGAAAGAGACAAAAAAAAAATAAAAATAAAAAAATAAATAAAATTTAAAAAACGGTCAAAAAACCCACAAAGAAGGCTCAGGTCCTTAAGAGTTAAATCAAATAGTTTTAAATTAAGAAGGACAGGTATTTTACTCTAGTATATTATTTTAATTTTCGTATTAAGAATACACTGGTGATAATTACTGTTTTTTCATGTGCATTTATCACTGAAATATGCCCCTCATTAATTCAGGTATGACCTACAGCAGATGGCAGTAAGACTCTTGTTGTCAGATATATGCACTAGCATGCACACACACTCACACACATACGTGATCAAGGTGGGCCCCCCAGGACAGAAATGCCAGGGCCATTTTTTGGCTACAGTCCACCCCTGCTCACACCACTTCTTTATTGGAAGCATTACTTTGTGCGATTTGTTTTATTGAGTGCTACTCTTCAATAATTTGCCATGGGCGAAAGTTACAAGACACCATGGAATTCAGAAAAGAACAGGAAGCGATAAACAGATTGTTTTTCCCCCCCCTAGATGTCGGGAACAAATTAACTGGTTTTAGATCATTTTTTTCTACAGGAAATATTGATGTAGTTTTTGTACAATTCGGCATGAGTTTTCAGAGCAGACTAAAAATTGAGGTTCCACTACAGATTCAATCAAATACTAACATCCCCCATCTTACCTGTTTGTATTTCTTGTAACAACGCTGAATAACAGCAGCAGCTACTTCTTGTTGCTCTCGAAGCGGTCGTCCCTGTTGGAGAGTAGAGCAGGATGGGTGAGAGGCCAAATTATAACCTGCTATTTGCCACCTTCCATACAAGTGGCTTGGTCCAGTCTCTTCGAGTCTCCACGATGTGAACGCCACCTGAGCCTGTGTCCAGTCTCGATGAAGAAGACAGGCGCCAAAGACGATGAAGGACAACAAACAGTTGATAATATTAAAGAAAGTAAATCTATTGAGGAACAGCTGTTTAGATATCTAGTTAACAACAAGCAGCAGGTTCCATTCATCAAACAGAGCAGAGAAAGCTTAACCACCAGGAAGAGCAATATGGAGGGCAATGCAAAACAACATGCTTTGCTCAGGCAATCGTCCCATGCTGAGATCACAGTGACATGTATTGTTTATGTTGTCATGTGTACTTTAGCAAAAAGGGAAAATAAACAAAATTCAATACAGACTGAGGAATATACACCAATTCATTCCCACACAAAAATATGACCTGCAGAAGTCACAGTGCCCCAGTAGTTTGGGAGCAAATAAAGGCAAACCCATCAACGTTTCTCCAAAAGTGCTACAAGTATTCACTTTCCACTGCATATCATACAGAACCCGACGTGAGGGGCAGGCCTGTACCTTGTACTTGCGGAAGGCAGTCTGAACTAGACGGGCAGCTTCGTATAGTTCTCTTTGTTCTGGATCAGACAGTGTTAGCTGGGCCAGGTCTCTCTCCACTTTGCTGTTGGAAGCATTGATGAACTCACTCCAGTCTGCTGGGGATGGGAGTGTGGGCCTCTCCAACGGTACCTCTGCTAGCGGAGAACCTCCTGGACTCAAGTTGGGTTTGGACGATGAGGTGAAGGGTTCATTATACAGAGATCTGTGGGAAAGAAAAGGAGCTGGGGTTTTATAATTTGTTTCACATTATTACATTTTCTGTACGCACAATGTCAAAGTGCGCTTCGGCCACCATGTCCGTAAAGTTCACAGAGATAATTACTTGGCATGTAAAAAGCAGCAACTGTCAAAATAGCTTTTTTTTTTGCAAAAAGAAGAGTTCATTTTTGCGTTAATGATTTATTGTAGTAACAGAATGCAATGATATGCAGGTCGTCAAAGATCTGTCAACATGCTTTCAAATAGTGATATGTGGAACTTTGCTTTTTGAGATTCAATGCAAGCCTTGAATCAGTCTTCCTTCACAAAGAAAACCATATTTTTCGATGATATACTGTAATAATTATTCAAATAAAGTCTACTACCACTTAACATTCAAGAAATATAATTAAAAACACTTATTTAGTTTAATGAATAAGAAATAATACCTCTGTATAAGATCACTGCTTACCGTAAGTGTAGGATGCTAGGCAGCTGCTCCACATCTCCCAGGTAGTTGGCCAGCCAATTCATGGTGTTGTTGACCCCTGATGTTTCTACTGGCAAAGAGTCGGTAGCAGTAAAGTGCTCCCTCTTGATCCTCTCTGGTGTTGCCTCAATGATGTGCTCAGCCAGAGACATCATATTCGCCTGTTTTGTTGAGACAAACATGGATGACTATGGGCTGATGAAGAAAAACCATCAGTTCTCTGGAAAGTTAAGCTTTCAGTTTTGATAGCCAATGCATATCCAGCAAGTCTCTGTGTGAGGAGCTTTCGGTTGAGTGTAGGCAATTTTACAGACACATGCTGGATGATGCATTTAAAGGAGGGTGGATTTGGGCATGAATAGTCGACTCCAATCAAAACGTCTCAATTCATTCCCTTTTAAATGTGGTGCACAGCAATCTTGCATGAGAGTCCCTTTGTTCTCATATTTACAAACAAAATGGGTTCTGACATCCACGCACATGTTTGCAGAGGTCAGAGTCTGTCTGCCAGTAATCAAATTGACCACCAGAGACATGAATTACACTTTTTGATTTAAAATTGTCATTTCACTAAGCGTGACTTCAAGGACACAACCTTGCTATGCCGGAAGACACAGTTCAGTTCAGAACAGCCTGTCAAATTGCCAACTTTATGATAGACGTTTCTCGAAAACTAAAATTACACATTTTTACGCTAATCTACGATAAACTCCATGTTACAGAAAAAAAAAAGTTCCTGGTTTGTAATCATTTTATTTGTGTTGTTTGAGTCCAAACTAATGAAAAAGTGGCACTAAAAAGGTAAAAAATTGGTTTTGCTTAAATTAAAGGCTATCTTCAAATTTTCCGATTTTATGTCCTAGCTATGCAGAAAATATTGTTGAATGTCATTTTTTTTTGTGTTTCAGGTAAAACTAAGTCTATAAAATAAGAAGGAAAATGTACATATGTATATGGCGGAAAACACTCAGGTAACTTGAAGTTCCGCTCTGAGACCCCCAATTTGACCAAATTTCGCAATTGTCCTATATGCATGTGTGATACATCATTGGAAAGCTTAAATTCTCAATTTTCCGGAGGAAGAAACATTTTGAACAGGAGGGCATTTGTTTAAAAAAAAAAAAAAAAAAAAATTTAAACTGCAAAACCCTATCTAGAGGCGAGAGCACGCAAGAGCAGAATTACAGACGCCACGACTTTAACGAGATATCATCGCGTACTTACCTTGTTTTGATCCAAAAACTCCATTTAGCATGTATCACTGAGTGTCAAGACACAGCTGTGAATGGCCACCGCTGGATTTTCTGGGATTTCATGGGTGAAAACGGTAACATAACAAGGGTCGTGATGCAGAAATCGCAGACATCAAGGAGTGGTCGAGATTTTCTGTTTCATATATTTACCCTTTTAAACATTTTTTTTCAATTTTTCTTTGTTTGGATCAATTATTTATCATCTAAAATATTGGGGAAACTGCGACAGTAATGAAAAAAATATAATTAAGCGATAGTTATGAGGTAGATATCCGTGACTTTTTTACAGATGCCAATTTTTTCATTGTGACGTAATTTGTTTAAGAGTTTAAAATATGCGAGTGAATAATTTTTCAGTCTTTTTTTTTTTTTTTAAACAAAATATTAGACATCAATTAATGATTCTAAGCTAAAAATGACAGATATTTTGAATAATAAATATAGTTAATTACCATCGTTTTATGGCTGGGTTGAAACAAAATCGGTTGTGCGACGTCTGTAAACGGGGGTTTCCAGGGTAAAACAGACAAATTAGAAATAGTTTGGGGGCCTAATGCACCATGAATCTGCTATGGCAGCTTATAGTAATATTGTTCTATCAAACACAACAGTTCTTTTGGCTTAAAATACAGCAGTTTATTTTAAAGAGGAGTGCAAGAGCAGAAACTGCTTTTTCAGTCTTGTCTGTGTTTTCCGCCATATACAGTATATATAAAAGCATTAGAAAGTGCATCAGTAAAGAAAAGTGGAAAATAGAATTTCAAAGTCATGACCACCCTTTTGGGTGTTATGACGGTGTAGGTCATTTGTTCTTGTTTTGCTTTTTCTACTGCTCTTTGTGTGTGTTCATGGGTCGGGTGTGTGTGTGCATGAATTGGTTTGCTGACTGAATTGATTAGGTGCAGGAGTTGCCTGTCCAACAGTTCCTAATTGGTGCCACGCGATTGGCCAAGGTGTGAACTGCCTGGACTATTTAAGAAGCTCATCACAAGCACTTTATCTCAGAGCTCGTGCGGATCGCAACCTGTGGCAGGGATTCCTGCTTTATGTCGAGTTCCACAAGATACTTGTATATTTTGTAAATAGTAGAGCAGTGATGTAGAAGGGAGAAGTTTTTTTGTTGTACACGCAGTTTTCTCCTGTTTTTTATTAGGACGTAGGTTAGTGAAATGTTTTTATTTTGCTCTTTTTCTTTTTGTTAGGGAAGGTAGGGTTTTAATAGACTGTTTTGTTTGTCATTTCGGCAAATTTATCCCTCTGAAGCCAAATAAAGAGAAACTGCTCTTAAAATACTGCTTTTGCTGGCCTTTCAGGTGAGGGTTGGACGGGAGGAGCACCGACACGTGTTTGGATTTCCCATGACCGGGTTGTAACATATGGTAACATAAGTGTTTTTATATGTCAATGCAAGGAAACAAACTAGGAAATACGACTTACAACCTGGGAAGAAACTGTGTTACATGGTGTAATGGAACCCTGATTGTTTGTCTTTGTCGGGGGTAGACAACAAGGGAAATGCGTGAGTTATTGGGCCAAATAATCACAACAATTTGCTTGAATAGCATTTTTTTTCTATTAGGTAAATTTAATGAAAAGTTCAGCAAAACACTGTAAAAACATCAAGTGCAAGTAATCCTATTCCAATTCCATATTCACTCCAGTATAGTCAACATTTTTACTTGGGAGCTCCAGGGGGAGAAGGGCCCGCGAGAGAGCCCCGTGCATGGGTGACGCTTTCCTGTCTTCCCCTTACCGCCCTCTGGAAGTCTACCCCGGCTCGGTTGTCGTGGCAGCAATTTAGAAGTCAAAGAGATGGCAATTACGGCTAACGATTTTTAAGCTTGACCATTGTTATGACGGTATTATTTCCTCCGTAGTCACACGGATGAATTGCCACGTTATGTCCATACCATAGGTTTTATCTTCGCTAACTTTCCTCATACTTATTTGTCTGCATATGTGGGCATTGATCAGCACACATCACAGTAAACCTTGTTGTTTTTCTCATCTTAGCCAAGCCAAATCCAGAGGGGCTGGGGCTGAAACTGTTATTTTCATAATGGATTTTGCTTTCCCGCAACTGTTCCGGTGACTTTGTCCTTCTTAAGAGGTCTTTTTTCCCCTGGTGCTTGGCGTTTCAGAAACATGTCATCTTGTAGTATAACTTTAGGTGGGTACTGAAATACTAACAATCAATCAGAAGCAGTAATCAGGTTGCGCGCATTCACGCGGGAGCGAGTGACCGAACAAAGTGAGTTTACGCCCGACAGAGCGCAACGGCTGCAGCATAGACTGTAAGGTTGTCTTTGATCGGGATAGCGTAACTTCGTCAAAACACGGAACCACTGTGAAATAAGATTTTTTTTTTTTTTAAATCGACGCATTATTTTTACTGGCCCCACCGGGCCAGAGGTTGGTGCATTTTGGTGGCCCTGACGGTTTTAAAAGTACATCTGGGCCACCGGGCCATTTATATTGTCGACCCCTGTCTGTGATTACTCTAAAGCCACTAGACAGTGAGAAACCACCCAACGCAGTCAATGTATTCATCTCACCTGTAGGTCATCCATCTGCGAGAGACAGTCGTGATTCTCCAGATCATCCCGATAGGACAGCATTTCTGCATCAGCCATGTTTCTGTCTGCCATGACCAGCATGCCGAGCTGTTCCCGCTGGCGTAATCGGGCGACAAGCTTTTCCTTCCCCAAGCTGCCGCTTCCGCTGACACCCGGCCCCTTCCTTCCCACGTTGCTAATGGAGAAACTCTCCCGGTTGGTCCATCTGGCTGTCCCCGTGCTACCGCCTATAGACAGACTCTTGTCTGGGCTTTCGGAGGACTGGCTCTTGGGGCTAGAGGACAGCTTGTGTAGCTGCTGCTGCTCCAGGCTAAGAGGAACAGACATGGCCTTGTCGGGCCGTGTCTGAAAGTGCTGTGGGTTGGGTTTATGCTTCTTAGCGAGCGGGAGGTCTCTTTGACCCTCGCTGGTGTAGTAGCTGGAAGGCTCTGACCTGGGCCTTCGCAAGTCTGTAAAACACAAAATATTTAACGGTAAGCTGCAACAATTCAAGCAAATTGATCAGTCAAACCAATGACATATTTTAATGGCATTGCTACATCTTTATAAAACACAAATATTGAAAGTTTTTTTTTTTTTAGATACTGAGTTTTAACCGGCGCCCGTGGAGAAAAAGAGCTACAAGCCTGGGTTGTGGGTGGTGTTGCTTGATGTGGTTGTCGTTGTAGCGGGACCTCCTCTCTTTCCACCGGTTGTGACTACACTCTCATTGGCCCAGTTCAGCATCCAGCTGTCTGTCGTGGGGGTGTCGGGCGCCGGGGAGAAGGACATGCGAGTTGTAGGGGGTAGAGGAGCCGGTGGTTGCTGCTCCTCCCGTTGCAGTTGCTCCAGACATTCAGCCAGTTTGGTGTGGCCACGAGAGCGGGCGATGGAAAGGGGTAGACGGCCCAGAGAATCAGGAATTGCCAGGGCCCGTCGATCCCATTTATATAGGACCACTGCAGCTTCCAGATGACCCAGTGCGCAAGCCCACATCTGGCACAATTGTGGAAAAGCAGAAACGACACACAGATTGAATGGCTTTTATCACACCAGAAGTGTAAAAACAAGAATTAACATTTTCCACATAACCAAAATGGTATCAGCAGTGCTACCTTCACAGTAAATTGAAGTAATCTGATTGCCGTTTATGATTTTGGGGATTCAGATCAAACAAATCAGAAAAATTTCAGGTAAAATTATCCACCAGTAAACTGATATGGACTAACATTATGAAAAGTTCTACAAATGGATGTGTTAGAATTACTGTGACGATTTGGACGGCATCACTTGCTCTAAAAACACGGCTTATGGTAAATAGCACAAAAATCTAATTATACTCAAGTTGTCAAGCTCTGGACTCTTACCAAAGGTGTGCAGGAGAAGTGATCAACGTTCAAAGGGTCCACTTCCAACTCCAAATCAATGCTATCAGCATGCTTGGTGCTGGAATGAAGACAAACGGAAATTAATTTATATGCAAAGCACATTAAAAACTAAATTACCAGTGTATTGTCAGTATTTTGCTCCCACCGCCACTTTATGAGCGTCTGGATGAGGGTAGCGTAGCCCTGGCCTGCAGCCAGGTGAAGGAGCGTCATGCCTCGGAAAGTTTTGGAGTGGATTAAATGTTTGGACTTGGCCCAGCAAGCTCGACTCATCATCTTCTCACAAACTACCACGACACGGCTCTCGAAGGAGCTGCTGGCCTGCGTTGGGCCTGATCCACACTGCCAAACACACAACATCCCATTTAAAAAAAAATGTTTATTATTATTATTATTTATGTATTTATTTTTTAAAAAACATTTTCTAACAAAACAGAATTACTTTATTGTATTCTTTGTGTTATGAATCACAATATCCTAATGCTTATGTCACAATACAACTACTATCTGATTGTTGTTTACTAGAGGCTGGTGCACATTAGTAATTGTATCAAAATTGCTATGCTATGTACTTGTAAGAGAAACTGGGATAATTAAAAAGATGGAATGCTGTCAGGGAGGCACATCTCTACTTGGACCCTTAATGCTTAATGTGTCTGACTTCAAGGACATCTGTGTACAACTTCTTCAGGTCACCTTAAAGACGTTACATAGGCTTTTTTTTTGTTTGCACCTCAGCCGAGCTATACCAAACATTTATGTTGATTAAGATCGTGGTCATGCTGAGAGGTCAACTTCTAGCAGACATCTGACTGTTTTGAGCAAACATTGACTTAAAAATGGCAACGCTGGAGAAAAACATGCCCAAATCACAAAGGTGCCACCACCACGGTTAGCTGTGGGAACGCTCTTCTTCTGGTCATTAAATTATGCCGGTATAAGTATATTTAGTAAAGGATCCATTTTAAGTATAGCATTTCCCCTAGAAACAAAATAATTCAACGCCGTTTATAATAGCCTTGGAGTACTGTACTCATATTTGTGCTATATGAATTGCCCGAGCAGCTACTTACCTGTGTTTGGCTGTTGCTGTCTCCCCCTCCGCCACCTCCAGTGGCCCCACCTCCTCCGCCAGTTCCTCCTGTTCCTCCTCCAGCGCCACCACTCCCAGCACTGCTCTGCTGCTGGTGGCTGGCCATCTCGGCCATCCTTCTCTCCATCTGCTCCAAGCGTTCCAGGATAGACATTCTGAACTGGTTATCTGGCAAGGCGGTGAGACAGAATAACACAAGTCAGCCAACAAGTCAGTGCCAGTGCGCAAATAAATGCATGTGTTCAGCGCCGTAATCGTGAAAACAACCTTGTATCATGACATGATAAATGATCACACTGTAGGCACCAAAGGCATTGCTCTGAGCCCCTTGAACCACAACCATTAAACATTTGTGACACACAAGCTGTAAATGACAAGGTCCCTCTTCCAACTATTACATACCTTGTTTAATCATCATTAATCTGCATAAGATTGGTCTGAGAACAATGGCAGCAATCATTAACATCTTCCTAACAAGACAATTTGCCAAAAAACACTCCCAAAATCTATCAATTGCCTGTAAGGGGCTTCCATAACTAAACTAGCTTTGCTCCCTCCATCACATCCCAAGAAGATTAACAAGCTGAGCAAAGACGGGAAATTGGCCCCCCCTTTTCACACAGGGCACGCAGGACTCTGCAGGGAGTGTGCGTGTGAAGGCCTCTCCAGTTGATTAAATGCAACCCATTAAAGCCAAAGAGTCCCAACTCCCCTCTCCCCTTCCATAAGCCGACTCCATACGAGGGAAAAGAAGGGACATTACCAATCAATCACAACCATAGCCAGAGCCCTTGAAGAAGCCGCCGTTCCATACATCAGAATAGAAGTGCATTAGCCTTGAGAGTGCTCACATGCTGCTTAGGAGGTGGCTAATGTCATAGACTCTTCTATAAGTCAAGAGGTGGGTCTTGGGCACCAGGCAATGTGAAACAACCTGTGTGAAATTGTTATATTTCCCCAGAATATACACTGAGCAGGTGTTGCAGCTGGGCAGGCAATGCACGAGGGACCTGAGCGGAAGGGGGCCCCAGCGGGAGGCTGACATTGGCCCATATCAATGAAAAAGCACTGCTTGAATGGAGCAATAACAATGTGTGACTGACAGCAACAATCTCTAAGGGGCCCCTGACTCACAATGCGGGGTGGTAGGCCCTACCTCCGTCAGTGACTATTTTATATACAGGGGTGCACATATTTTTTTTTGCCCAGGTTCTCAGAGGAGGACCTGGAGACGTGACTTGGTCCTCATTGAGCTTGAGAGCCGACCCGCCTGATGCGATAAAATTATGACAAGCTTTACTTGGAGCCAATTACCTTTAATTAATTATATTAACAAATAATGCTTGATTATCAAATGGCACAACAAAATTGTCATTACTTTGAAGTGAAATGTAAAGAAATAAAAATAAAAGCGCTAATTCAAAGTAAAGGGCATTATGCGGCTCCCACATTAACTCCAAGCCTTTGTAAAAGTGGGATGTCCTCCTCATAAGAGCTCATTGAACGTGCATGTTAACTTTGTGAAATGCGAGCAAAAACACGTTTGTCAGTGCATGGCGCTGTTCTTCATTAACTTTATTCCACCACTTGTCCATAGGGCGAGTGGGGTCCTGTCTGACATCGATAGTTTGCTTGATTGCCACATGCTCTCTGTTTTTTTCGTGCTTTTCAAAGTTTGGATGGCTGAAATTCTTTGACCCTACATAAAATGCGCTGCTCTTATCAGCCACATTGGGATTGTCACGGGAAATTTTGTACCACAGTTCCGTGCGAGCATCATTTGCTTCTAGCCATGGTACCTCCTGAAGCCACTTTTCAGCAAAAGTCCTTTTTTCGGTAGCTCCGGGGACGTCTCTGTCGTCTGTCTGTCTTTAGACGGGGGTGGGGGAACATGGAAATAATTACTCAGTGGGGCCTGCCTCTTTGACATTTTGAGAAGTGATTTTCTCGTGTCCGCCGCAAATACAGTGGTCAGCCATCGGTACGCAAACGCGTATGGAAGCCGTTGAGGGCCAGCGCCTTTGTTTACGTCCAGTCCGCATGCGCGCATGCGGACCACTTATGTGCACCCCTGTTTATATATTATGATTAGGGGTGTAACGGAACACAAAAATCTCGGTTCGGCACATACCTCGGTTTTGAGGTCACGGTTTGGTTCATTTTCGGTACAGTAAGAAAAGAAAATGCAAAACATAAATGTGCTAGTTGTTTATTACACACCTTTGTGCTTTCAACAATACGAACATTAGCCTATACAAAGCTAGAATTCTGCTCAAAAAGTAGCGGGTATTTAAAGGTAATCCAACAGGAATTTGCCTTTCAGACCCCAAGTATTGGTCAGCTTTCTTTCTGAAAGAAAGAAGAAAAAAGAAGTCCTCTGCTAAAGAGAAAAGCAATCCCAATGACAGAAGATTTTAACATGTATTTTACAAATGAAGTGCCTCAATGAATCATTTTTTTTCTTATGAACGGTTTTCAAAAGCTTCATTGGTGGATTTTCTCAAGTTAAAGCGCCACACAGAAATTAAGAAATTTAATTGTGTAAGCAGGATCTGTGTATTATTCTTATTATTTAATTACAGGTGTTTTAGCTCATTTCAATTTATTTTATTTAAATGGGCTATTATTTATTTTATTATTTGTTTATATTTTACAAATGTGATGTAGTATTCATTTATATTGTATATTTTATGTTGTATAACTTTAGTTCCTATGTGAATATTAGTTCCTACTTGTTTTATTGTGGTAGGAGGGTTTTGTATTGAACACGGGGCCGTGTTGGTTATTATTATAGCAGAGAAGACAGCAGTAAATCAACATAGACACGTCAACTGTGCCCCGATCTACCACTCAAGAGATCTGATGGTGTGAAAAAGTAGGTTACGATTGCATATTATTGACCGGATCCACAGTA
Source organism: Corythoichthys intestinalis (assembly GCF_030265065.1). Classification (NCBI taxonomy): domain Eukaryota; kingdom Metazoa; phylum Chordata; class Actinopteri; order Syngnathiformes; family Syngnathidae; genus Corythoichthys; species Corythoichthys intestinalis. Next base: position 32,642,149 of record NC_080396.1, read on the forward strand.
TTTTTACACAAGTGACTTCCGGTCTGCCAGATCCTAGCTACCGTTAGTAGTATTGACGCAGGAGGGTCGCGTCTCGCGTCAAATAATAAACTCCATTCTTTTCGCGTGCATCGCGTTGAGCCGCTTCTGGTCTAACACGCGGCCGCACTGATCGACTTTAACGCCCGCGTTTCACTGCGTTCTCACGGTGGCCACGTTGTCGCGCCGTTGACGTTTCTGGGTTATATACTGTCCTACCGTGTTGGTCCTCATTATAGTAGAGAAGACGGAGTAAATATAATCTACACATAGAAACTGTAACCCGATCGACTCACAGCCTCGAAAAGTACATTACGTCAGAAACTCGTTCGGTACGCCTCCGTTCCGAATTGAGCAACACGCACTGAAACGGTTCAATACAAATACATGTACCGTTACAACCTTAATTATGATAGTATAAATTTTATATATACACATAGTAAATATATATATATATATATATATATGCATACACTATATTATATTTTTCTCACTGCTATAAACCACATTAATGAAATTTTATGACTTTTCGGCAATTGTCCTCATCTTACTGCAAAAATGTTGCATTGTTCAAGTTTTGGGATGATGATAACAACGAAGTAATTAATACCAATGATGTTTCTCTACAAATGATTAGACATAAGATATATGATACTTATATGGTCCTATTTTTTTGGCAGGGTGGAGGTTTTTCAGATGAGAAATAAAGCAACTGAAATCTAGGAGTCTGGAAAATGTTACCAAGACATTCCTAAAGCCCGAGCACTCCAGCGAACCATGGTAAGAGTCATTATCCACAAATGGAGAAGTGGTGAGATGCTAGTGAAATTACAAAAATACCCCAAGAGCTCAAGGACATTTTACCCAGGATGCCAAAAAGGCACCCATGATAAAGGCAAAAAAATAATTGCAGGCCTCTCTTATTTCATTTGAGTTCATGACTCAACAATAAGCAAAATAAAAATGAAAAATGTCAACCACAGCAAAGATTCATGGTAAGAAAATCAATGCTGACCAACGATAGGGGGAAAAAAAGATTCATTTTGCAAAACCCCATAAATGATTCCTAAGACTTTAGCGAGATGATGAGTCTGACAAGATGGAACTTATGGAAAGTGTGTGTCTCATTCAGTCTTGTGTAAAAGTAACACAGTATTTCACCTGCATTTCAGAAAAGGAACATCATACTAATAGTCAATGATGGTGGTAATGTGATTTCTTGGGGCTGCTTTTCTGCTTCAGGACCTGGACAATTTGTTGTGATCTATAGTGCCATGAATTGAGTGAAGGATTTGGACTGGTCAAGTCAAATTTCGGACTTGAATTCCATTGGAATGCTATGGTATGACTTTAAAAGGCCCATTACACAAACGCACACACATATAGATTCCTTCCTGCTGAATTAAAAAACTTCTTCAAGGAATGGTGAGCTAAAATATTTTGACTGAAAAAGTCTCTTTGGTAGTTCTAGAAAATACACTATTTCAGTTGTTGATGCTAAGTGTGAACAACCATTTATGAGGTTTATAGGGGAAATACTTTCACATGGGGAAAGATAGCATTGAAAAGTAGAGTTACATATTTTTAAAAAGCATTTATTTTTACTTAGTTCATCTTTGTCTGGCATTTCTATTTGTTTATCTCAAACAAAACAGGTGAAATGGTGAAACTATGAAAACAAGATTGAATCTGACAAGAGGGCAAATACTTTTTCGAGGCACTGTACACATACATACAAAGGTTGTTATGTCTTTTTAGTGTAATGGGATGTGAGTCCAGAGTAGACTGCATTAGCATTCCCTATTTAGCCACCATGAGGCTGTTTCTGTGGAAACCTGCTGCTGAGCGGTAACTAGGCGACAGGAACATGGCAGTGTGTGTATGGTCTGCCTTCTATTAGCTTATTGATGAAGGGGAGGAGAAGAACTGTACACAGTAAAGAAGGGAGGGAGGGAGGGAGCACATGGAAGGAAATCTATGAATCTTCTTCCCTGTGCTTTATGTATTGAACAATTTGGCCCACTTGTTTCTTATGTGGAAGTCGTCAGCTTGGGCTCGATATCTCTAAGTAGGGTGTCTTCACAACACAAGACTGTGGCATTTGCGCTTTTGACAACAGCGGTGTCTCTGAAGAACGCTAATATCAGCCTACAGTAAAAGAGGTCAAACAAGCAAACATATTGTCAGTGGCTGGCAAATTGCTGCTCTCAGTGACAGCATGCAGCACTGTGGCTATTATGTTCGGCTCGCTTCTCTCTTTCCCTCTTGTAGAAAACCTATCAGAGCAACAACGCATGTGTTTACAGCATCTCTATTAATTGACCTGGTAATTAGTGCCAATATAGAGTTCTCCAGTATAAAGCTAAGCGAATCTTAAGTGAAGCGCTGGGCTTGTGATAGGTCAGAGCACTGCAAGCTGTCACAGCACAAGGCTACGCGCTCTCGCTTCCCTCGGCCGACACGGGTCAAGGGAGAAGCGGAACAGATAGTTAGCAGCACGCTGACATGTCTTTGTTCAGGCCCAGTGCTGCAGTGTGCTGCAGTGCAGATGATGTCATTTCCACCTGCTGTCTCTGAATGCGATGCACGTCCACTGCAGAGGGAGGATGGGGGAAGAGACGAGTGGGAGGAGAAATGGAAGGTAATCAGCCAAACAGAAGTACATCAACACGGTGACGTTGTCCAGCATCTTCCCGCTCTTAGGTTTGTGGAGGTGGACTTAGACGTGTGCGCTCTCGCACATTTAACCAAAGTGAGTGCGCATGGTTCATTAATTTTACTTACAGCACCGAATAATGTTGATGATTATACTAACTACATTATGTATGCTATTTTTTAGGAATTCACTGGAGTTTTACTTTTTCCATCAAGAAGATAAAAATAAAGGTGGGAATAGCAAACACTGCAGCTCACAACATAAATCTTTGAAGTAATCCATCTCCCGTTTAAGAGATAAATACCCAAAGTGGCTGAAAAATGCCACCAATGAAGTATTTTAATGTAATGGTCGTTATCAGAGAACACGTAAAGAAAAATCCATTTAATACTGATCGACAAAAAGGCCTGAACGTTTACGACCACTACCACAAATGAGTCATTTTATTGCTTGCCATGGATCCTCATTATCAGAAATCACTTGCACTGCCCCTGTGGACCTGAGAACCAACTAGCTGCGTTTGCAGACCTTTGTGGAAAGCTGTTTAGCCAGTCTACTTTGTGGATGATGAAACTAACTCTCCATCAATGCAGTGGATGACTTTCGACTGCTTCTTTCAGAGGTCAATCATGCTCTTAATACATAGAAGTCACAATACATGTTATAATACATGTTGGCAGTCTCTTGACATGGGAGCAGCTCTTCAAGAGACTGCTAGAAGAAAGATATGCAACACAGGCAGATTACATGCAAGGGGAGCAAAAGGTTGATCTGAGATGAGACGGGAAAAGAGGATGAGAAGGGCAGAAGGGAGAGGATGTGCCGGGGCACACATCACAAGAAAGGTTGGAGAATTCTCAGCATGGGTGAAAGAAGCAAGTAGTAAAAATTTAGAGGACATTTTTGAAGCAACATGTGTGGCTTTGGAAAATCTACACCTGAAGAACTACCTACTGTATCTTAAGAAGAAGGGTTTCATCCAGTTTCATTATTTCTTAAATAACTCGGAAATCTTTTGCAATTAAAGAACCTTTTTTCTTTTTTTCTTTCTTTTTTTTTAAATTAAGCAATATCTTGATTTCAAACACGTGAGCGCTACTGTTACAACAACTACTGCTATTTCTCATTAAATGCCCCCCAAAATTGACTTTCTTTTATTTTTTTTTTACCCCTCCGCACTCATAACTCTTTCTAGCTCTTAAACACGTCAGTCTTTCTTGCGCATGTGGGAAGCTGGAGAAAAAGCCATGCTCTATTTGTGATTTTATATTCCACCAGCGTCAGCTACGGTAAAGCAGTAGTTTTGTTTTGTTGCCAATAAACAGGGTTTACTGCTTGACGTCGGAAACACTTAACATAAATGGAAAAAGCTTAACGCCACAAAATGTCCCAAATCTATAATAAATTGTCACCAAAATTTATGAGGACATCTCTGTTTCTGCTCTGTTTCACAGTTATGTACGGACCTCTGGATATAAAAACGTTCATTAAACTCCTAAAATTTGGGAGATCATTCTGGTTTCTTCAGAGATTGAAGTGAGTGTAAGGAGCGATATCAACATCAATTTTCAGACAACTGACTGAACATTTTGGGCATAAAGCGGCCTTATTCTTTTCTAAGTTAAGCTTACTGTTCCTTGCACTGTAGTATGATAACAGATGATGCTCTCTGATTCAAGGTTTGTATGAATTTGTAACATTATACATTACGTATCATCTTAGAGGGAAAGTACAGTACACCTTTTCCCCCAATGTTTTCTTAATGTCGCTTTGGGAATCATATAGAAAGATAAACGAACAGTTAGCAAAGGTCACAATGTGTGATTGCATCACTTGTCCAGCAACAAAGAGAGCGGCTCTTAGCCTTCTGGCATTTGTCCAGCTAAATAGGTCAATACAAGTCTATTTGAAAAAGTGAAGAGATAGATTTTGTCACAACAAAGGTAAAATGCCAAGAGTGAGTGCCATGGGGACTTACTGTCATCTACCATTGCGCTAATACACCTCTACACAATTGGCTTGGGTTTCTTGGGCAGCAGGTCAGTTTGACTTTGCGATTTCTAAACAATATCATAGAGAGCACATTATTATGCAAAGTAGGAACCAATTTAATGGAACATTTGAGGCAGTTTTGTAACTTAAGAATTAAAAGTGAAATGGGGCACACATTGTAGTGTCAATATTCCATACATTTACATTGTAACTTGACAAGCATGAAAAGTGACTACACCTCAGCTCGAAACTGGTTAAAAGCACCTTATCAACGTACAAGTGTCCACACTTGGCAAAGCTTTTATCGGAACCTCTCAGACATTCCTGCCACAAAGTATGAATAAGTAATGAATGGCCACCACAGTGAGAAAGAAAAGCAAGAAAGCCAACTAATTCAATATATGTCAACAAAATGCCACAAGTCACTGCAAAATAGTTCTGTAATGATGTAAAGTAAGATGATTCATGAATATATAATAAAATAATAATAATAACAAAAAGTTACATGGTAAAAATGCTGATAATTTTGTTTGGCATTGGTAACTTTACATGTGTATAACTCTCAAAGCAAAGAAAGAAAGAAAAAAAAAAAACTATCATTCATCAGTGTTCTGCTTGATATGTTTCATTTCACAAAAAGGTTATTTTCCCTCTCTTTGAAGGAGTGTGATCTGTGCAGTTTAGATTTGTTTTAAGTTGCAATTGATTTTGCATGTTAAATTAATCTGTAAATGGTCAAACAGTAGGTTTTGGAATTGGTCACGGTGTGATGTCACACTGTGCTATATTATGCGAGTACATGGCCTCTTCGTGCTTCCTACACGCCTTCTAACATTGAGAGCGCTAAACACTGAGAAAAACCATCCTGGTTCTAAAATGTGCCGCATTGAGCTTACAATACATAAATAAAGCATTATTTAAAATCTAAACCTGTCTTTCTTACTTTTTTCCCTGCGACCTGTCACATTCTGCTGCTGGTCAGATTGTTTTTTGTTACAGAGCCGATTGTGTGAGCGTTCCCGACGTCGCACCTGCATCCAATTCCAGCTCATCAACTTTGTATTTAAACACAGGCGATCCAGGAGAAGCTTGCCGAGATATGGACTTGCTGGTCACCATTCGACACCTGATACTCTCGAATATCGTTGCTTTTGCTAGTTTCGCCCGTCTTGTGTTTTGTTCATCTGTTGCCCTCGTTTTGAAATCTTCTACCTTGCGTAGATATTTGAGTGTGTTATTTTGTTATCTTACTGGCTCACTGCCTACCGCCTTGGTTTACCCTGAGGTTAGTATTATTGATTCTTGTCGACATGCTGTCACAGACCATTTTGTTATTCCACCTTTTCCGCGATCGTGTGTTTTTTGGTTTGTATTTAATAAACCCTTGAATCTACACTCAGCTGTTGTCTGCTTTGAAGTCCAACCTTGTTTGAGCCGATGCAGACCTTAACACGACCTCCACCCGGCAGGAAGAGAACCAGGAAATAAACAAAAGTCCTGACTGAAATACGCCTCTCTGAATGGTAGCGCGTATGGAATCAAGCTGAAGCGGGATTTTAAAGTAAGTGGGGAATTTTATTTTTGTATAATTGTAAAATAGCGAAGCTTGGTGTCATTGAAGAATGATTGTAATCCACATATTGCCAACGCAGACAAGCTCTCCACGACACAACCACTCTACTGACGGCCAATCAGAGCAAAATGTATTTGAATTAGATCCAGTCACCTGCATTTTAAATATGAACTCCGCGTCAGCAGAAGAGCTCCAAACTCCAACAAAAGTAGTTGGAAAATTAGATTCGACGTAAATGCTTGTGCAAATCTGGTAAAATGTCATCTAAGGGTTATAAAACCATCAACAACTTTAGCGCCACTTTAGTAGATTTGATGTATAAACCGTAACAGAACACTACACTGTACTTTTTCGTACCTTAATAATTATCAAAATGCTCTTAAAGGGATATTACTCAGGCAGTTGCCTTAAAGAAAAAAAAAAAATCTAATGAGTTAATTACTACTCTCTTACCGAAACAATGTACAGTAACCATAGTCCCAAATTGGTACATAGATTCCCTCGATAGATAGATCGATACATAATAGACCTTTAAATGCTTTCACTCCAGCAAAGAACAAAAGGGAGGATAAAAAGTTCAGTTGGAAGTCACTGCTGGTGCACAAATGCTTAGTTGCAGCTACACTACTGGTTGGTGGAAGGATGGATGGATAGACAGACAGTTCTCCTAGATGGATAGAAGGATAAAGATATAGACAGACAGGAAGACAGAGATATTAATTCAGATTAATTTGGATTCCAAGGTAACAGTATTTTATTTCCGCAACAGTTGCAAGTTTCCCAGCTGTAAAAGTCAAGTGAACAGACATACCTTACTGTGGTATTGATACACTTTTAACAACAATGAAAAGGGTTTCCGGATGTTGAGTATTTAAGGGATTCTCAACCACTGTGTGTGGCATTGTGTATCTTTGCCAGTGACATAGTTATAGGCAGAGCAATTACTGTAAATGCTCTTCCCCTAAATGGAAGGTTCAATTTACCCGTGTATCTGCCTGTTGCCATTCATATGAAAAAATAAGTTTTGTTCTCCCCAAATTAAGGCCACATTTTACAATTTTTTATGTGTCTTTGATTTCATCCATTAGTAGTAAGCCAGAACTTGTCTATTACATCCAGGGATGGACATTTGTTTCAGAGTCCATCTTAGCCAATTCAGAGCAACAACAGCAGCATGCAACTTCAACTTGTTCTAACAAACACACACGATACGTATATAGCCTTAAATTCTAACCTTCTATCTTATTTTCCATTTGGTAGAGAGAAAAACCCCCACGCGCCTCTTTTGTTTGTTAGGAGGCGCAGGTGTCCGTCACCAGTATCCTGACCCACGCGATCCCTCCATGGCTGCGTCTTACTCCCCCCCAAGATGGTCCCAGCCTCCTAGACAGTCTGCGCGTGGACAAAGGAACGCCAAAGTCCATCCGCGTAGATGTTGTGTCAGCCTCCTCCACTGAGTCAAACAGTGGAACAAGTGAGGGAAGAGAGCGGCGTGAAGAGAGCTACTCCTCTTGCTCCGATGGCCCCCTCCTCCTCCAACTCCCTCCTCTTCTCCACTTCTTTCTCCTCACACACGCACGCACACGCTTGTGCACACGTGCTGCCGGTAAACAGACTCTACAGTCCTCACCGAAGGAGGCTCTTCCATCTCCCCGCTCAATTCTTGCTTTACTGCCTTTTACGTCCACAGTGTCAGGATGTGTCAGTAGCATTCAAACAGGTTTGTGTTATCTCATTAATGCGCATCTTTGTTGTGATTTGGACAAACACGCCCACCTCCCGAGCTTGTATTATGTGTGTGCAGTTGGTCACTGCGCTGCTTGCAACAGTCTGCAAACCGGCTGTAATCTGGCTGCAGCTAAATTTTGAGCCACACACACACACACACCCACCCTGGGATGGGGTTTATAAGGTTGGGAGCACAGGATCTTATCGGAGAGATGTGCACCGATTCTGGCTGTGTCCTGCCCATGGCTCCCTACCTGCAATGCTGCAGAGGAAGGGAAAAAAAGTGCCCCTTCCCCCACTCTGCATTATGACAAATCAAGGCAGGCAGGCAGTCAGGCAGTCAGGCAGCAGTTCCATTAAGATTATCACAACAGCGAGTCGTTCTGCTTGCGTACATGTCTGCGGACTAAATACAAAATGTTATGTCAACCTCTGCTGCCTTTTGGAATCAGGTGGCTGCTCTTTGACTGTAAGTCACATACTGCATTGCAAGCGTGGTGTGATCGCTGTACGGATGACGACAATATGCGCCAGTGACACAATCTGCCCTACTTGGGAAGAAAGTTAGCAGAGATGGTAGCTTTCAACTTGTTTCAGAGGGAACAAAGCACAAGAGTCAAAATGAGGAAAAGACCGAAATCTGTCTATTGGCAGTGGTCCCGATGCTGCTGATATTTTGTCGAAACAGCCTAAATTACCCCACATTCAGTTAACCCATTCAACAGGGTTTGGGTCATGGCAACAGACATCACATTTCATCTGAACAGATTAAATGGATTTGACGTCTGTCACCGTCAAGAAAGTAAATTAGTTCATCTAAATTACACAGTACATCAAAATCTATCCTCTTCTCTCTACCCCTAATCACCATAGTGTTGCCCCAGATGTGCATCGATGTGGGTAGAGGAAAATGGCAATACAGTATGTATAAATTTATAACATTAGAGATTACTAGTGTGCTCATAAATCCAATCTGGCGTCCTAAATCTACAAACGCTGTGAACTATTTGTCCCTTTCTGACAATGTGACAAGTTTCCAAACGATCCAAAGTTTTGCAAAATCCATTTAAAATGCAAAATATATATTTTTTCACAAGCCCAAATGTCAATACAATGAAAAAAATGAAGCCTTCATATTTGACCGTTTCTTCTGAATGAGAAGTGACAGTAACTGAATAGATTGGGATGATTCTGTACACCAACATAGGAGCTAGTTCATATATTTTTTTAAGGGTTTCCAAAGCTGCTTTATTGATGGAGTTATTTAAGTGACCCCATCTTCCACTAAATGTTTTGTTGTAATGTTGTCATTTAACATTCATTTAAAAACTTAATTAGGTAGATAAGCGCAATCCAATAAAAGAGAAGGATAGTAAATTGTGCTGTATTCATTCATTAGGTATTCATTAACCATTTTTTGATTTTGAAATTACAAATAGCTATTAGTATTAATACAACCACAATAACAATCTACAGCATATAGCGAGCAAGGAGTTAAAAAAGGAAGGTAAAAGTGCGGGGCAGCGTTTTCCCACAGTCAGCCGGCTCCTACTAAGCTGTTTCTGTGAATGAGACAGTGATGCTGAGGCGCTAGCGCATGAATGGCGGAGGGATCCGTTGGTTGTGATGTGTACGAGTCACTGTACTGTATCTCCCTCCCACTCTCTACAGGGCCGTCTGCAATGCAGCTGTCCTGGGAACCCGTTCTTCACCATATCCAACTTTATCCTGTCAACGTTTAGGCACTGCAGTAATGCTTTTCATCACACCACAGGACACACGCCACACAGACCAAGAAAACACACATATAGATCCACAAAGAACCGTAATTGTTTGTCTTGGTACGTTTACTCATTGGCTGTTTTTGACGGTGATAGACGTCCAATATATTTGAGCTGGGAGAGATGGAAGTGATCATTAGATAAGGTATATAGATCAAACTTTACATTATTCATCTCCAAAGGTCTGAAATGTTGCCTTTTTACTGTAGTTTGTCTAACACCCTACACCCAATACCCCTCGTACAAGTAAAGAGGGTCAATGTGGGTAAAACCACTAATATAATGAAACATATCACAAAGTGTGGAATTTTTTTGTACAATAACCCGCTTCTATCACGGTATTATGGTAGTAATTTTTTTTCGAGAAGAGTTTGGTTCGATTTGGTTCTACCTCCCGCATATTTTGTTTGGAATTCAACTTTTGACCTTTAGATAGGGGCGCACTATTTAGTTTGACGCTGTAAATTTGACTAAAGAAGAAGATGGAAAACTGGAAGTATTTCAGATCTTTTTGCAGAAGCTTAATGAATCTCATGTTGGAGTCTCATTAAATGAGATTGGACATCTTTGGATATGTTTAATGTCAGGTGATAAGTTTGCTAGGTAGGAAACAAATGGTTTGTTGTTGATCTATGTTCAACACTTGCAGAAAGTAAACAAAGAGGAATCAATACATAAAATATATATATAGATTAGGGCTGTCAAAATTATCGTGTTAACGCGCGGTAATTAATTTTATTAATTAATCACGTTAAAATATTTGACGCAATTAACGCACATGTCCCGCTCAGACAGTATTCTGCCTTTTGTTAAGTTTTAAAGCAAGGCTTTTTGTGCTGTTTAACAGCGAACTCTTGTGGTCGCTTTGCGACATGGTTTATTGTCTTCTTGCCAGTTCAATATGGCTGCACGACGTCTCGGGCTGACGCCTACGTTGTAATGTTGTGCTTATATGATCCTTGGACAAGATTTGTCCGTAAGTATGGTTGTTGTAAAGAATGTACATATTATGTTAGTAAGCGAAATGTTATATTTTTTTGTATGAGACGCTTTTTGTTTATGTTTAGTGAACCTGTATAGTGCGCTAAGCTAACGTTGTTGCTAATGCAATGCTTGTGTACTTTTTTTTGTAGTTTTACGACGGTCTAAAGAGGACAATGGTTTGAGGCCATTTTATTAATAAATCAGATGAAAAAGGAAGAAGTCTGATTATTAAGGCATCGTTCACTAGCTGTCTAGCTTTGGAAAAAGTAGACGCTTCGGAGTGAGGACAGCATAGACAGATTTAAATGACAGTAGAGTGAAATGCCCACTACAGTCCTTATGTACTGTATGTTGAATGTATATATCCATCTTGTGTCTTATCTTTCCATTCCAACAATTTATTTTACAGAATATATATATAATTTACAGAAAAATATGGCATATTTTATAGATGGTTTGAATTGCGATTAATTGCGATTAATCACGATTAATTAATTTTTAAGCTGTAATTAACTCGATTAAAAATTTTAATCGTTTGACAGCCCTAATATAGATATGTTTCCAATTGCTCTTGCATATTCTGTTTGACATTTTTTGTATGTGTACTTAAAATGTCTAGTTTTATTTTCATTGAGAAAAAAGTAATTGGCTTTTAAAGTCTGTTATTTTGGCACAACTACTGAGCAAAAATTTGAGATATGAGCGCTATATGTTGGCACTAGCTCAACTCAGGTCTGCGCACTCCACATCAAGCAGTAGTTTTGTAAGTATTGGACAATTTTCCAATAAAGAGGCTTCAATCTTTCTAATGCCACTTCGTGCTAAACTGTACTGTCCAACTAAAAATAAAGGGTGAGTTACACATGTAGTTATATGACCACAAAACTTTCCCATAAAGTTTGCTATCAGCATGCTAATAATATATCGTGAGAAACACCATCGGCATTTCCATTCATTTCAATGTTAACAGATGATTTAGGTTTAAATGCAGTCATGAATAGACTAGAGTGAAAGAAAGTTGCAATCATTTATGCTTCAAAGACAAGTAAGCGAGAATCTAAGATATTTATTGCAACAGAATTTACTTACGTTGACTTTTAAAATAATTCCATTAGACATTTGAAGTAGTGTCAGAAAATGTTAAAGTGAGAGAAAGGAAGGTGAAATAATGGTTAAAAATATCAGAAGACATACCATCCAGTGAGAGCCAGTCATGCTGAGAGGACGGCAGGGAAGGGAGAGCTCGAGCCTTGTACTCAAAAACAACAGAGTTGGAAATTATCTGATTACTGGCGGCCACCTGGAGTGTCACCAGACCTGTGTCGTGAGCTGGCAAGAGAGAGAAAACATTCATACTAGAGTTCATTGACTATTAGCTTGCAAGATCTTCATAATTATATTATGTATGGATTTCTGGACTAAAGAAAAATTAAAAATGTATCTATAAACTAAAATAAAAGTAAGTAAACCCAAAGGAATTTCCTATATTTCTGAATATATTGGTCCTCAAATGTAATCGGGTCATAAAAATTACATGAATAAACAGTCTGCTCAAACTAACATCACATTTATATTTCTATTGTAGTACTACTTATCACTACAATTTCTGTGACTCCAGTGCATCATAGGTTTTTCAAAAATACTCATCGGAGAAAGATATTAAGATAAGATATTACGGGAAAAAAAGGGGATGTGTAAAGGAAAACGTAACTGGGTTTGATACTTGGGGTTATGTGGCTCTGAAATTGGTTGAGACGAATTTCCCAGCATCGTTTCTAGTGGAAAGCAGCTCATGTAAGGACGTATCGTGTAACCGTTATTTACTACTGTGCTATTTGTTTGTGTGCAATAAGTGTTTGTGACTCCTTTGTAAATGCCTCCTAAAACGACACCCTCCTTCTAAATCTTCTACTGAAACGAAAAAGAAGCGGAAGATGATGATAGTGGAAGAGAAAGTGAAATTATTAAACATGATTAAGGAAGGCTGTTGCTAAACGGCTGTAGGGCGCCAAAACAGTTTGACTAAATTGACAGTGCGCTACATATAGAAGGATGGTATGCAAAGAAAATACGCAAAACGGCTTTGAATCTTTGAATCAAGATACGAAGCGTGTTGTGACACTGTCGATATCGTTATGGATCATGGATGAAAGAAATCAGAACGTGTGCCGTCACTCTGGAAAACATGTAAGGGCTGTGCAACAGGGTACTGGCTGTTCAACAAAAGGCCAAAGAGATTGTTGCCAACATAGACAGAGCCATCGAGTTCAGTAACCGTATTAAGTTGGACATGGCAACATCACAATGTTCCTGTCCGTTGGAAATCTTCATCAGTGCCTCGAGATGAACTCTCGAATCCCCTGCAGTAAATGTGCAATAGGATAGTTATATTTTTACTTCTCATGCGTTATTTTTTAATTTTTAATTGTTATTTTTGCATTTATACTGTTGAATATGAATTAATTAATACACATATACATGTCTGTACAGTATAAAGTACGTCACTTGGGGGGGTCGATCTTTTTTTTTTTTTTGGTGTCCTACTTCATGGAAATTCAGCATTCACGGAGGGTTCCTGTCCCCATTAACAGCGGAAAGTCAGGGATCGATGGAAAACACTCGGGAGTGAACGGGGTGAACCATTGTATATAATACGAGGCAGGGATGTGTCCAAATATAGAGATGAAATCGGGAAACGGACTCACACTCAGTACCACAAAAAAAGGAGTTAATTATGGATTTACGCATAAATAAACTAGACGGTAAATATGTAGAAAGGGTCCAATCATTCAAATATCTGGAGGTCCACACCACTGACAACTAATCCTGGTCTGTTCACACCTTCGGGGTGGTAAAGAAGGACCAGCAGTGACTTCACTTCCTGAGAGTGCTCAGGAGACACAACATACAGCAGAAATTCTTGGTGGCCTTCTACAGAGCCACTACAGAGGGCATCTGACGTATTGAATCACAGTGTGTACTGTAGGTGCACAACAGCTGACAAGAGTTTTGCAGGGGATCGTGATAACCGTGTACAGATTGCTATCATGAATGTAAAATCAATTCATAGGTTGTTCAAGTTATTTTGCAGGAGACCCCTAACCTGTCAAAGAGCTGAAACTCAAGAGGAGTGGTGTTGCAATGTGACATTGATACAAAACAACTACAGAAAATGTTTGCTTAAAAATATTGCTTCTAGTTTCAGCAGATTTGCAGGTTTCACCAATTTTGCATCATGTCTTTTTTTTTTTTAACAAAAAAAAAAAAAAAAAAAAAAACACGAAAAAAAAACCAACTAAAAACATACTGTTTTTGTGATGAATTAGTTTAATCAGACACTATTTATTTATTCTTGAGATTTCATAAGTAAAATAAGACCACATTCAATTCGATCAATTCATGCAAAAGTATAAAACATTCCAAAGGGCTCACATTCCTTTTTCTCCCACTTTACCTCACCTGGACAGTAGCAACGCAGCACCCCTGGTTGAATGAGAGAAGCTGGAACTGAGATCTGGTCGAACAAGCAGCTATAATTTGATCCAGCCTCTTGCCAGGGACCTGTGATTAGCACCTTAACGCCACCCTTCAAAACAGACGTGGAAGTCATGAACTCAATAGAAATATTAAAAAATTACTCTTGATGGCTAGCCCAGTTTTTATGAAGGTATAATTTTATACGTACAACATTATTGGACATGGTCTTTATATTGAATCATGATCATTGACAGTGCTATGCCTGAGATTGTTGAACTGCTGTATGCTGCCATCCAGAGTACAAAACACGAAATAACACTTTAAGCAAAACCAACGTGTGAAAAATATATAAGTGCTTCGACTGCCATCTGGTGGACATTAAGTATAAAAGTAAAGTTGATAATTTCCCCCCAAGTTACAGTACACCCGCCCTGCAGTCAAAATTTTTGAAACGCTTGTGCAGTATACTATTATTGTACTTTATTATGGTGCACTAAAGAGGAGTTTACGTTGTATATCTAAATTCTGGCAAGATTAACTGGGAACGTGTATTGTGAAATTTATTTAAACAGTCATTTTGCAGGGATAATTAGCAATTTCTACATTACATACATACTAAAGGCAAAACTATATCTTTTAATGGCGATAAGAAGCATGTTGTGACACTTTGGAACTAGAAAAGACATTTTGGAAAGGTATTCAACGTAATTTAGGGATTATGAAAAACATGTAATTTCATTTCAGAATGATGCGTAATGTCTAATGTGACAAATTTATAAATAATACAATTTTCGCAATACTCACCATGAATTAGACCATCACTGGGGCTGTTTTTGTGTGTATGTGTCAACATTTACGATCATATTAGGCATGGCTTCATGTTGGTAAATATTAATCGTCGCCCACATGTACGTGACCATATCTACTAATGCCTACATCAAAT